>NC_057877.1:29370009-29671509 GCF_019740435.1 Gambusia affinis | reverse complement strand
CTTCTCTCTGATAGTACCACAATTCATATCTGTACTTCACTCACAAAAATAGCATGGATGAGAGAGACATGGTGTTCTATGAGCTCTGAAATATTGGGCAAAATTAGGAAAATTTAATTTACAACCTGTAATGAATGGTTGACAGAAACATCCTGTTAGCCTCCCTTACTGGTCCACCTGTCCTCTGTGTATCGCAACAACACTCCAATTTAGTCCCCGAACAAAACCACAAAAACAAGTCAGAGGAGAACCAGATTTGATGACTTACCACATAAGAGTACAAAACCGTCTGTGTGGAATTTCTGGTTTCCCCTCTTATTTATAGGCAACCAGTAGGTGGCGCCAAACACCACTCATCCCAAGGCAGTTATGAAATATATACAAAGATGTTTACCAAACATATTTTAGCAAGAATTTCACCTGTATATCTATTATCCGTTACATTAATAACTAGAACATTTCTGAAGAAATTTAAACGGGGCCTGCCAAAGTGTGCCCGTCGGTTGGAACCTAGCCTTCCGATGCTAAAGATTAGCATCAATGCTAAATCAGGTTACAATGTACTCAATGGCATGTGGAGAATCATAAGCATGTTGAGTAATATGGACTTACTCCATTCAGCATGTTAGAGTTAGTGTGTACAGTCATGGCCAAAAGTATTGAGAATGACACAAATATAATATTTTCACATGATCTGCTGCCCTCTGGTTTTTATGTGTGTATGTCAGATGCTGTCATCACATACAGAAATACAATTGCAATCATATTATGAGTAACAAAAGCTTTTAATGACAGAATGAGTTAATGCAGCAAGTCAATATTTGCAGTGTTGACCCCTCTTCTTCAGGACCTCTGCAATTCTCCCTGGCATGCTCTCTATCAATTTCTGGACCAAATCCTGACTGATAGCAGTCCATTCTTGCACAATCAATGCTTGCATTTTGTCAGAATTCCTAGGTTTTCGTTTGTCCACCCGTCTCTTGATGATTGACCACAAGTTTTCAATGGGATTAAGATCAGGGGAGTTTCCAGGCCATGGACCCAAAATCTCTATGTTTTGTTCCCTGAGCCAGTTAGATATCACCTTTGCTTTATGGCAAGGTGCTCCATCATGCTGGAAAAGGCATCGTTCATCACCAAACTGCTCTTGGACGGTTGGGAGAAGTTGCTCTCAGAGGACATTCTGGTACCATTCTTTATTCATGGCTGTGTTTTTAGGTAAGACTGTGAGAGAGCCGACTCCCTTGGCTGAGAAGCAACTCCACACATGAATGGTTTCAGGATGCTTTACAGTTGGCATGAGACAAGACTGGTGGTAGCGCTCACCTCGTCTTCACCGAACAAGCTGTTTTCCAGATGTCCCAAACAATCGGAAAGGGAAAATGACTTGACCCCAGTCCTCAGCAGTCCACTCCCTGTACCTTTTGCAGAATATCAGTCTGTCCCTGATGTTTTTCCTGGAGAGAAGTGGCTTCTTTGCTGCCCTCCTTCAGACCAGGCCTTGCTCCAAGAGTCTCCGCCTCACAGTGCGGGCAGATGCACTCACACCTGCCTGCTGCCATTCCTGAGCAAGCTCTGTACTGCTGGTAGCCCGATCCCGCAGCTGAAACATTTAAGAGACGGTCCTGGCGTTTGCTGGTCTTTCTTGGGTGCCCTGGAGTCTTTTTGGCAACAATGGAACATCTCTACTTGAAGTTCTTGATGATGCGATAGATTGTTGACTGAGGTGCAATCTTTCTAGCTGCGATTCTCTTTCCTGTTAGGCCATTTTTGTGCAGTGCAATGATGACTGCACGTGTTTCTTTCGAGATAACCATGGTTCACAGAAGAGAAACAATGATGCCAAGCACCAGCCTCTTTTTAAAGTGTCCAGTGGTGTCATTCTTACTTAATCATGACAGATTGATCTCCAGCCCTGTCCTCATCACCACCCACACCTGTGTTAATGGAGCAATCACTGAAACGATGTTAGCTGGTCCTTTTGAGGCAGGGCTGCAATGAAGTTAAAACGTGTTTTGGGGGATAAAGTTCATTTTCTAGGCTAATATTGACTTTGTAATTAATTGCTGTTGCGCTGATCACTCTTTATAACATTCTGGAGTATATGCAAATTGTCGTTATGAAAACTGAAGCAGTAGACTTTGTAAATATTAACATTTGAATCATTCTCAAAACTTTTGGCCATGACTGTAGGCTAAAATTAGCCAAAATGCTAATGTTTGCCTAAATGCTGTCAGTAGCATGTGGAGCATCACTAGGATGTTGTCTTACATTTACTTCCTCTATTCAGAATGCTAACCATGTCTAATAAATAAGAAAAATAGATAAAAGCTTTTTTTTAGGAAAAATGCTAATGCTAATGCTAATGCACTGCGTTGCTGTAGGCCAGTGGTTCCCAAAGTGTGGGGGCCACAGTGCCATTGCAGGGGGGGTGCGGGAAGCAGTATGGATGATTGAAAAAAAAAAAACAGTTACACAAAAGTGTTTGACTGTAAAGATGGTTTGTAGTGTTTTTATTGCAACTTGAAGTGTGAAATAAACTTCAATGGAGGTTGACAACAAAATATGTGTTTATAGGTTTATGTCTGGTTGAACAATGTGTGAGCCCAGTTTATTTATTTTTTTCTTTTTTGGGGGGAATTTTATTGCAATCCATAGGGGGCCCAGAATCTTTAGGAACCACTGCTGTAGGCAGTGCACTAGTGTGGGGGCTGTGAAATGCTAATATTTGTGCTAATGTTGGTGCACTGCCTTGTTGCACAAGGCAGTGCACCAACATTAGAGAAACACAGTAAAGGCTAATACTGGCTGTTTTGGGTTTTGGCCTTCAGTCAAAGTCGGATCCAGGGAGTTCTGACCCAGGAACAGAAGGTTCTGGTGAAGATGGATGTTAACATGCAACAGGTGCAGCAATGTCTGCTGGTTCTGTTCCCGGTTCTGTATTTGATAACGGGTCTGCCGGTTGTGTTGCCGGTTGTGTTGCCGGTTGCTCTGTGTGCAGCTCTGCCAAGAGGATAAAGTGCATGGAGGAGGACGTTGACAGTCCGGGCGAGGAGTCCTACTACCAGGGTCCGGGTCGGTCTCCGGGCAACGGTGGCCAGGCCGGCAGCTGGCACGACGTGGAGCCAGGTATGTTGTTGCCATGGCAACCCCACTGCTTCAATAACAAGCCATCTAACCCACTAACACCATCAGCTGCAACCTGAAGCTGCTGCAGAGCCAGCGATGCTGCTGGGGGCGGGGCTTGTAGCTGTCAGCTGTGTGTGTGTGTGCGGAGAGGCGCAGACATCTTGATCTGTCTTCCTGCAGGTCGGAGGTCAGACGGGAAACATGTCAGTCTCCTGTTCGTCCCTCATTGAGATATTAATAAACTATCAAATTATTTTTATTGTAAAACATTTGTTTTTAGATATTTAATTCTAATATTTCACTCCATAAAGTAAGTTCATATGATAAAAAATGAAATAATAATTTTGAAATAAAAACTTCCAAAACATCACAGAAAATAGAAAAATAAATGAATAAAAAGCATGTAGATCATATCAGCCATATTGAAGGTGTTGTGTTTGTGGGTGGGGTCCAGGTGTTCCTCCACCCGTCTGTTTTCATGCTGCTTTCTCTTCTTCTTCTTCCCGTTTGTTTGCGTCTCGCGGTGGAAGCTGGATATAAGCTACGCGGCTCTCTAGCTAGCTCGTTCATCTCTCGACAAGGTAAAAACGACAACACGGCGTTTCCTCCGTCTCCGTGTGTGTGACCCGCCTCCTCTCCTCTGATGATGGACAGATGGAGGTGGATGGTTTGTCTCTGTGTCGTCTGCTGGATCCCCACCCACCTGCGCTCACCTGTCAGCATGCCGATGACATCGTGGTGGCTGTTTATTGGTCGTTGTGTTTGGACGGAGTGTGTGTTGAGGTGTGAATGTTATCTTTAACACCTGGCTCTCCTGTGAAAAACACCCAGAGCCGGTGGAGCTGGACCGGTTCAGCCCGGTTCTGAGGTCTATCTTTGTCCGTGTGCTGCAGCGCAACGGCGTTCCGCTGATCAGGGTTTGTTACGATGCAGACCGGAAATACGACTCAATTTATCAAACAATTCAATGTTTCATTTTTTGTTTTTAGTTTCTGTTCAGACTTGAAATGATGAGAAATAGAAACTGGATGGATGAATGGATGATGAACAGATGATGAACGGATGAACGGGGTAAACAGACCTGGACTCTTCCTCACTCCTACTTCCTGTTGTCACTACAAGCCCCGCCCCCTCCAGCTGTCTCATGCCTCCTGCATTGTGTGGCAGTGGTTTAATGACATCATCAGTGATGTCATCACAGTTGACCCAGATCATCTTCCTCATGGTTCTTGCCAGGAACGCCGGCCTCCATCTGCTCTCTGAAGCGCTCAGACAGGTGCAGCTCCTCTTCCTCCTCTTCCTCCTGCCCCAGAACGGCTGCCCCCCTTTATCACCGGCCCGTCATTACCGGGCCTCCAGGTGAGGCCAGAACCCATCCAGAACCCTTTACTCCCCCTCCTCACCTGTATACCACCTGGTTATTGCCACGTCAACATACCTGAAGCTAAGCTATCACCTGTTGGGCCGAAGTTTAGACTTAGCCCCTCCCACTGTCACCGAGTAGCCCCTCCCACTGTCACCGAGTAGCCCCTCCCACTGTCACCGGGTAGCCCCTCCCACTGTCACCGGGTAGCCCCTCCCACTGTCACCGAGTAGCCCCTCCCACTGTTACTGGTTAGCCCCTCCCACTATTAAGCTCCAGCCTCCTCCTGACTTGACTTGATTGGTTGATGAAAGGAGTTCATAGTTTGATTAAAGTTCCTGTGGAAGTTTAGGGTTATCCATCCATCCATCTGTCCATCCATCTGTCCATCCAACCGTCCATCCAACCTCCTCATCCTCCTCAGGTTTCTCAGCAGGACATTAAATCTCCTCCTCCCTGTTTATCAGTTCCTCTTTTCTTCAGGGTAACGAGGTTCAGGTGGAGGTTCAGGTGTTGCTAACTAGAAATTTCTTCTAATTGAGGCTGAGCTGATTGCACCTTCTTCACTGTAACCATGGTAACCCTCATAGTGACCCGATTCCTGGTTCTGCTGCAGCTTTCTGGATCAAAAACAGGAGACCGGATCTCTGAGACCGGCCAGAACCTCCTGAAGTTCAGCTGCTGGGTTCTTCTGGATTCTTTCATGTATTTTAGATTTGATAAAAAAGAGAAACAAATTCAACTCTGACGAAGAATCCAGATTAAAGAAAACCTGTCCCAAAACAATCTGGTTCAGACCCGGTTCATCAGGTTTCTGAGAGGAGTCATCTGATTGGTCAGATGGATGTCATGTGACCAGATGAGTCATCTTTGAAATACACTGTGGTCTGTCCACACAGTGTGTGTGTGTGTGTGTGTGTGCGTGGGTGTGTGTGCGTGGGTGTGTGGGTGTGTGTGTGTGTGTGTGTGTGTGTGCTCTCCCATCCATTCAGTGATTACTGTAAACACACACACGCTGTGGATTCTCAGAGTGATAAATCACAGACGACTTTAAGTGAATTAGTGCAGCAGCTCTACCTCTCCATCCTTCCATCCCTCCATCTCTCTCTCTCTCTCTCTCTCTCGCCCACCATTCTAAGCTCCTCCCCCTTCTCCTCCTCTGAGTGTCATAGCTCACCGGCTCTAAAGAGCCACACTCACTAACGAGCAATTGGGCCTTGTTAAACCAATCAGAGTCTTAATTAGAGCAGAGGAAGAGGAGGAGGAAGAGGAGGAGGAAGAATGTGTTGATTGACAGTTGCTGTGGGCGGGGCATAATGCTGCACTCTCATTGGTCCATCTGCTCTACCAAGTCTGTCTGTTGGATTTGCATGTTGACCCCTCCTCTTTTCTACCCCCACTAACCTGTGCCCCCCCCTCTGTGCCCACAGCCAGCCCCCATGCCCCCCCCTCCAGCCTCCACTTCTCCTCCTCCCCCATCCTGCAGCAGCCCGCCTCCTACTTCTCCCACCCGGCCATCCGCTACCACCCACAGGAGACGCTCAAGGAGTTCGTCCAGCTGGTGTGTCCTGACTCCGCCCAGCAGGCCGGACAGGTGGGCCTCCTCAACGTAAGCACACACACACTCTCTCACACACACACTCTCTCACACACACACACTCTCTCACACACACATACTTGTGTGGAGGCGAGTCAGTGTGTGTTGGCAGAAAATGATAGTGTGTGGTTTCAGGTTGATAGCTGATATATCTGCGTCTAGACATCCAATCGATGCACACACACACACACACCCACACACACACACACACACACACACACCCACACACACACACACACACACACACACACACACACACGCACACCCACACACACACACACACACACACACACACGTCTGTGCTCACTCGACCTCAGGACAGTCCTGTAGGAAACAAGCAGAGCTGAAGTGAGACTGGACCCAGTCTGGACCAGAACCTCCTGTTCCCAGAGTTCACAGTTTTCTGGACGGCCCGTTAAGGAACCGGACTGGCGCCGGTGCCGAAGTTTGTTCAGCTGGATCCGGTCAGGTTCTGCAAATATTCAATAGAAATGAGAAAATAAATCAAATCCAAGAATGTATATCAAGAATAATCAGTAAAGCTGAAACTGTCACCACTCTCTGGGTTCCTGCTGCATGGTTCTGGTTCTGGTTCTGGTTCTGGTTCTGGTTCCGGTCCGTTCTCTGACTCCTGTCTCTCCTCTTCCTCAGCCCAGCAGCAGCTCCCAGACGAAGGTCCACAACCCGTTCCTGCCGACGCCCATGCTGCCCCCCCCGCCGCCCCCCCCCATGGCCCGGCCCGTCCCGCTGCCCGTCGACACCAAGCCCCCCCCCACCTCGTCCACAGAAGGGGGCAGCAACTCCCCATCTTCCCCCAGTGAGTAACACGAGCCCACCGGACCAGAACCAGAACACCGGTCTGACCATAAAGATCCTGGTTCTGATTTGTCAGCTGGTTCTGGTTCTGACCCATTAGCTGTTAGTCCTGAGACGTTGTTGATGGTGTCTTTAATATGACCTCTTACCTGAGGTGAAGGGCAACATCTAGTTCTAGATGTCATTAAGTTTTATTACTCTGTCAAAAGCTTGAATAAACATTTTTAATATTTCCAGGTTTGGGTATGGACCAATAATCAAGGGATATAAAATAGTCCCGACCAATTTTTGCCATATTAATTTAAAAAAAAACATTTGTATTTTTTAACAAAAACAAAATAAATAAACGAAAATCTACATTGATTAGTTTAATATTTCAATATACTACGCAGTGGTAGCATTCATTTTAAAATTCGCTGTTATGAACTATGACGACCCGCTATTGGCTCAAAGAACGTGGATCTACGTTCTTTGATTGGCTGCAACAGGCGGCGGCCAGCTGGACACACGCGGACCGGAAGCTTGGTCCATGGAGCTGAAAGTGAACGCGTCTCCTTCTGAGTTTGACATTTATTATGAGTCTCCGAGACCAAAACAGAAAAGGACGACAGACATTAGAAGTTATTTCACTGCCTCGGCTGTCAGTACAGTGAGGGGACCCATAAGTTAGATATCTATCACGCAACGCATTTGTTGTAAAGTCCGGTGTTTAGTAAGGTCAGCACTGAATGTGAGGTAGAATAGGAATTTTGAAAAAAGTAAAATGTTCTTGAACTGATCTGCTGAGTATGACTGTATCTGGTTGTATACACAAGATGTATGATCAAGTTATGACTATGGTTGGGGGAGGGGGTTATTAAGCCAATGTGGTGCCCCCCCACCCCAACGGTCAAAAATGGGGGGACGGGGGTGGTCAGTAAGTTGTAAGGTCCCACCAAAACTTAGACCAAACCTACGCCCTTGACCTCAGGTAAACTGCAACAAGTAGCACCAGTTATAAAAACGTCATAAAGTGTTATTACCATATCAAATGCTGTAATAACAGCCACTAATGATGGGTTTCAGACACGTGACCCGGATGACGCGCGATATTCAGATGTAGATCCGGAAGTGGATTTCTCCGGTTCAAAACAGAACAAAATTCACCACAGCGAGTAGCTAATTCCCTAAATGGGCTGGAACAGACGAGGCATCTCGGACAAATACGCACATATTTAGGATATGACCCGTATTATCTCTTATAATCTTAAGGATTTACCCGCATGGAGGCGAACCACATAACCAGCCATCTGGAGCTGCAGACCTCATTTTGTACCAGGAGCCAGAAGAAAGTTTTCAAAAGCCTGGAGAATAAAATCATTTAGTTTCAGGTTGGGTCAAATTTAGGATCAAAACCAGCATTAAATGGCCGCCGACTGGTTTCTGCCGGGTGAGTAGTGAGTTAGTCTATGCTAACGATGCTACCGCTAACAACAAGCTAACCCATGTTATCTCTACGAGCTCGGATCTCCTGGTAAATAATTTATTTAGCTTCTGTAAACCAAATTCATGCTGGAGTTGTACGTTAATGTTGAGTCATTGTAGAATTCAGGTCAAATGCAGGTCAACTATTCGCTCCAATATACAGAAACCACATGGTTCGTGTCAACCAAGCGCTAAGGCATAGAAATAATATATCTTACCTTAAGTATGAATGCTTGTCTTTCTTAGTAACTGTCCAGTAAAATATCTGAAAATACTATTTAAATGATGTGATTCTTGCCTGTTAGAAACTCGGCGCTGCAAACTCTGCCATTGTTAGTTTCTGCACCTCCTGTTTTTAACTGTAGATTGTTGATCCACTCTCCTCTTCTTTTTTCGGTAAGTTTTTCAAAATTAACTCCCTTGTGATCCACTACATTCCAAACACAAAAATAATGTTTATCTGTCCCTCTATCAGAACGGTTGGAACAACTGTACAGGACTCAGACTTTAGGCATTTTGATGCTGGATCAACAGAAATAAATGGGCTGCATTTACTTCCTGCCCTCCATCTGCATTGGGTGACGTCTATGGTACGAAACCCAGCTATATTGTTCTCTTTAGCTCAAGTAAAGTGAAGCTCATCAGACTAGTTAAGATACCAGCATAGTTTTAGAATAAATACATAAAGAACAGGTAATTCTTTGCTTAATTCCACAGAGTTTAACTTCTGGGTTAGCAATTTATGCTTCTGAAATATTAATTAAAAAACTAAAACAGAATGACTTATTCTTTAACTTGGAACAAGCTTTCAGGAGTCCTAACTCTAAGTGTATTTGTACTTTATTGGGAAGATTTTTTTTTCCTTCTCATAGCCTTCCTGTAGCTCTGCTAACTGGGAGATTTTCTCATCTTTGTTTCCTGGAAGCAGCTCCGTAAGGTTTCTGGAAATGTGATAGTGACTGGTCCCCATTAGGACCGCCCCATTAGCATCCACCCCGTTAGCATCCTCCACACTTAGCAAGTCTTCATTAGTGTTCTTTGTCCCCCACCATGTGTTGTTAGGCTAAATCGAGTCGTCAGATGGCTAAAGTTAGCCAAGGACATAAGAACCATGTCACATCAGCCAAGTCTTTCAACAAAACACATAAGGGTTAAAACTGACTAATATAGCAGCTTAGAATTCACTAGATTGGAGGAGAAAACTCTATCTGCCCTTAAAATACGTTTAAGATTAAGGGCTAACCTTCCAGTGAGAGGTTGACACATTTAACTAACATTAAGTTACAGCAACTTAACTTAGATTGGTGAAAGCTAAATTTTCCTAGAAATAGAAATATAGTCAGTGTTTTATTCTCAAAGAAAATCTAAACTTAATAAGAAGCATACCTAATGTATCTATTAGGTGACTTACTTCTGCTCCCTGTTACTCAGGAGATCTGGCTGTAATAATTTGTGTTGGGAAGGCAAGATGAAGACTTCTTCTAATCTACAGCAGACTGCCTTCCATTGGTGCACTGCTGCCCCTCACTGGTCGAGAGGCGCATTGCACTACATAACATAACGTCATGTTTGAAATGTAAAGTTCATTATTTGTCTGCAGAAATCTTGCTTGAAATACTGCAGGATCAATTAGATGAAGAAAATTTTGATTAACAACAAATGACAAGGTAATTTAGAATGACCACATAAAGCTACATCATTTTCTAAAGTTTGATAATTAATACCTGTTAATAACATATTCATGTCTTACTCACCTGTATGTGTGTGTGTGTGTGTGTTTTCTGTGCAGCGTACTCCACCCCCACCACATCTCCAGCCCAGCGGTTCGTCAGCGTTGGCCCTCGAGACCCCGGCTTCAATATCCCTCAGCAGCCGCAGGTAAGCCCCGCCCCCGGCCGGGTCTGGGACACCTGGCAGATCCAGACGGGTCCAAGCAGGTCTGAGAGGGATGGCAGAACTCCTTCCTGTGGAAGTGCAGTAGGTCTGGAACATCTGGATGTCCAGCTGTGGTTAGCAGGAAGCTAATGCTCTGGTTAGCTTCCTGGCTCTGCTGCTGGTTCCTGCTGCTGGCGCTGAGCGTCTCGGGTTCTTCTGTTTGGATTTCAGAACCACATTTTAAATTTAAGTAAGCAACATTTCAGTAGTAAAAAGCAAAGAAAAACAAGCTAGTCTTTGTGATGTCATCAGGAAGCAAAGAGTTCAGTAGATGAATGGAACTTTAATCCATTCATTGAAATATGGAGACCGAAGCTTCAAACTCCTGAAAAACTGGAAATGAATCATGAATCAGTTCAAAAGCCTCTGAACTGGAAACCTACCGACAGACATCAGAACCTTCCAGAACCTTCCAGACCCGCTGCAGGTTCTGGAGCTATCAGCAGAGGGTCTGCAGGCAGACAGATGTTGGGTTCTGTCTCTACATCTGGATGTGACCCTGCTGAGGGGCGGGGCTAACTAAGCATGGCTTGGTGATTGGCCTGCTGATCAGTCATGTGACACTTTCATCTCTCTGGTGTTTTAATCACAGAATCCAAACACACAGAAAAATATTCATCTGATATTTCCTGCAGAGCAGTTGGTCACTGAACGCAGCTTCCACTTCTCATTCTGTCTGAGTGTGTGTGTGTCTGAGTGTGTGTGTGTGTGTGTCTGAGTGTGTGTGTGCTGTGGGGAGCGGTCCAGGTCAGGGTGTGTTTGTCAGCTGATTTATGAAGAGTGTAACGATTGGTCTGGTCATGCTTTAACTCATCTCTCTCTCTCTCTCTCACACACACACACACACACACACACACACACAGAAAACAATAAGCTGGGAGTCCTCTGTTGGCATTTCAAACATGCTCCATCGCTCTGCTGTGTGTGTGTGTGTGTGTGTGTGTGTGTGTGTGTGTGTGTGCGTGTGTGTGTGTGTGTGTGTGTGTGTGTGTGTGTGTGTGTGTGGTGACCTGCAGTGAATGAGTCTGTCGATTTATTGATTCTGTCTTACACACACACACACACACACACACACACACACACACACACACATATACACCCTCTGAGAGGCCAACGTGGTCCAGGTGTTTGTCTCTGAAACAGTTGGTTATTTATTTGTTCCCCCTCTGCCTCCAGGAGGCGCTGCTGAGGCTGAAGCTGCATGCAGTCTTCTTCCTCTTCCTCTCTGGGACGTACGAGAAATTCCTTAAATCTAAAATCTGCAGAGAAGGAAAACTTTCTAATTCTGAGGTGCTGTTTTCTATGAAATTTGGGATGGGCAAAACTTTTTACCAAGATTCCTATATATTATCAGATATTATCAGATATTATGTGATATTGTTGGATATTATCAGTTATTAAATATGATTAGATTTTGGATAATATTAGATATTATCCAATATTATAAGTTGTTATTAGATAATATGTGATATTATCAGATATTATCAGATATTATTAGATAATACCTGATATGATAAGTTATTATTAAATCTTATTAATTTTTAGCAGTTATTATTACATATTATTGGATGTTTTCTGATATTAGATATTATCCAATATTATTAGATATTTTTCAATATTATCAGTTATTATTAGATATTAGATATTATCAATCCAATGATTTCAGACCAAAGGCTGAATTGTTTTCTAATGTAAAAATACTTTGAAGTTTATTAGTACTGTCTGCTAAATGTGGCTCATTGTGGGCGATCGACAGTCTCTGGAGAGAGAGAACCGCTGGGGGGGGGCAGATGGGTCGCAGTTCACTGGCCCCGCCCCCTCCATCTCCAAGGCAACTATGGTGACAGTCTGTTGGGCACTGAGCTGGTTACCGTGGGAAACCAGTGTCCAGAGACAAAGAACCATGAGAACCAGAACCATAAGTAATCATTCTGGTTCTGGTTCATCTCTGCTCATTGGGCTGGTTCTGTGACCACTCCGTCTGAGTTCCTCAGCTGGACCAGAACCAATCCAGGAGAAGATTATCCTAACCTGAGAAGAAACGGCCCAATCCGGGTCCAAACGGGTTAGGGTCCAGTCTCTGTTTCAGGCTCTGTCTGTTTCCCTCCTCACTTCCAGTCCAAACTTGGTCTGTATTTAAACCCGACTCCAGCCTAGTTCAGATCAGGAGCAGAGAAAGTTCTGGACCGGTTCTGTTTCCAGAAGTTGGACCTGCAGACGGTCTGAGCGACTCGGTGCCGGGGGGCAGTGGACCTCTGGGAAAAGGCTCCGTGTCCCCCAGCACCTGCAGTCTGAGTTACGGCTGTCCAGTCGGTCCGGTCGGTCCGGTCCAGTCGGTGGGAGTTTCATCTTCAGAGTCTTCTCAGGAGAGGGGGGGGGGCTACTGCAGCGGGGGGCGAGAGACATCGACACACAGCGGGGGAGAGAGAGCGGGCCAGAAAAGTCCCAGCGTCAGCAAGTTGTATTGATTAAAAACTAACCTTCCAGTCTTCTCCTCTATCACTGCGCGCACAGCAGAATTACAACGAGTCAGGAGAGAGGGCCGCGTGGCAACACACAAGAGCTAACGGAGAGAGAGAACGGAGAGAGAACGGAGAGAGAACGGAGAGAGAATAGAGAGAGAGAACAGAGAGAGAACGGAGAGAGAGAACGGAGAGAGAATAGAGAGAGAATAGAGAGAGAACGGAGAGAGAACGGAGAGAGAACAGAGAGAGAGAACAGAGAGAGAACGGAGAGAGAGAACGGAGAGAGAGAATGGAGAGAGAACGGAGAGAGAGAACGGAGAGAGAATAGAGAGAGAATAGAGAGAGAGAACGGAGAGAGAAGCAGAAACAGCGGAGCGATGCGGCTCTGTTTTATTAAACTTCCTGTTCTTCTCAACACGCTTCCTAAACTCTGCTTCTGTCTCCAGATGTGTGTGTGTGTGTGTGTGTGTGTGTGTGTGTGTGTGTGTGTGTGTGTGTGTGTGTGTGTGTGTGTGTGTGTGAAGTACATGCCAGGACGAAGAGAAGAAAGTGATCCAGAGAGGAATGCTGAGAAAGAGGAGTGAGGATGATGAGATGGGACGGGTAGTAAAGTGAGGAAGTGTTTAAAGGTGGGGGGTTCCTTGGCGATGGCAGTCACGTCCCAGGCCGTCTGGTCGTCCCTAGCAACCAGACATGATGTAAGACGAGGATGAACTTGAACTTGCCCAGGCAGTGAGGATGATGAGGGGGAGATTGGTGAAACGTGAACGTTTGGCGATCGATGCCGGCCGATCAGAGACAACAACACACCCACACACACACACACACACACACACACGTCCACCCAGGGTTTGGCGCCCCCTACTGGCAGTGGACGGTTTTATTGGATCAGAAGTTCTTCAGATACTTTTCTTTTTTTTAGCTGCTTGTGCAAGATCTGCTTAGATGCTAACAAAAAGGCCTTAAAATGTCTTAAATTAATTTTAAAAATATAAGTTGGCCTTAACGTTAATCACTGGTCTTAAACTCTGTTGCGGCAGGACTTTTAAATCTCAAATGTTCTGTGTAGTTTTGCTTTTTCTCACGGGACTTTTCAATTTGAGTCATCTACAGACATCTTCATTACATTCTTGAGGCAGTTGTGGATACCGCTAACTAGCTGCTAACATACCCTTGCTAGCTAGCATCTCTTGCTAGCAAGGGTAGCTAGAGACAAGGTAGCTAAATTTGATTCAGATTTATTGCTATTTGCCTGTACAACATGCTAGGTGCATAGACCTGTCGCGATAATCGATAAATCAATTAATCGTACGATAAATTAAAATTATCAACGTCATTTTAATTATCGTCTCTTCCAGCCTTTTTCTCTTTCTGTTGATGACACTGAATGAAAAAAGGTTCAACTCCGCTGCTCTCCACTGACCCTCCCTTCCTCATTTCCTCAGTGTAACGTCCAGTTCACACTACACCATCTTAGAGCTGTCGGCCGATTGTCGGCCCATTTTCAAAACCTGAGAGATCACACATTAGCCGACAGAAATCCTAGGTAGAACGGTTCCATCGGGTTCCATCGGGTTCCATCGGGCCGTGTGGTGTCCAACAATGGGCACAAAATAATGGCTACAAGTCCAGTGAAGTCATTTTAAAACCAGGCATTAATCAATGCTTTACTACAATCTACCTGCAGTGCATGTGTCTCTAGTGTCAGCGTAACGTCCTGACTGAATGAAAATCATTAGAACCTTTTTATGTCACGTTAACGAAGAACAGCTGAAAAGTTACCGGTTCATCAACTGGTACCAATTTGGCTCCAACTCCTCCCATCATCATTCTATATTCTTTACACCAAATGTTTTATAAACATTAATGTTGTTTCCACATATCATCTCCAATGTCCGCTGGACTTCGGGTTGCTCCGTGTCAGCTGTTTGGGATTCCCCTCTGTAATTTCCCCTCAGAAAGCAGGAGGAGAATCCGGCTTTCTGATTGGCTACCTGTCACATTCAACAGGCTGCGTTAAGCTCCCAGTGGGGAAAACCCCTGATTTAGATCGGAGCGCCACAACGATCTACCGTAACACACCACACACTACAGGATGATCGGTTATGAAACCACAAGAGACAATCTTAGAACATCAACGTTCTCAGATTGTCTTAAGGGGAAAATGTAGGAGTGAACTAACGTGTAGTGTGAACTATTGCATCAGGTAGTCGATGTTCCATCTTCTCTATTTAAATCTAATGATTACTGAAGGACAATATGGTTTACAGACTTCATAATCTGAACTCTTTTGGTTGAATCCAGTATTTATTTACACTTTGGTGTTTTTATTCATTTTTGTTAATGGAGACTGAGAATCCATTTTATTTTAGTTTTTGGTTGTTTTATTTATTTTATCAGTTCCAGTGTTAAATGTTCTTTAGAAAATAAAGTGTATCTATCTTTGGCAGGAAATTGCATCCATTATTTTGTAATTTCCATTAAATCAGTGTAAAAAGATCTTCAAACAATATTATCGTCTATCGCAATAATTTTTGAGACAATTAATCGTTCAGCAAAATTAGTTATGGTGACAGGCCTAGTCCTGTGGAGGGAAATACAGCTGAGGAAAAGAGTAGAGCCTCATGAGAACAGAGAGCCATCATTGCTGATGAATAGGACAAGAGATTAAAAGGAACTATAATTAATGTCTTCAACTTAAGTAAGAATGTGACAAGATCTATAGTTAATTTCACAAGTAATGAAATGTCTTCATATATGTGTGATTTTCTTTTGTAGATTTCTGTTGTGATACAGGACTTACATTTTATTGATAATGGCCTTAGGAAGTCTGAAATATGAGATGGGGAGGCCTGGAGGAACCCTGATGTTGACCCCTGTGTCTGTCTCCACAGTGGTACCTGGGATAAGGACTCCGGAGGCGCAGACACCCTCTACGGCCAGCCAATGCAGCCTGTCCTCCAACACCAGCTGTCCCTGGTCAACCCCGTCATCGGTCCTGCAGATCCCGGCTCCACCGTCAATGACTCAGCATCGGCATGGCTAAAGCAGATTAAGCGCTCCCATGCTGCGAATCGTTCGTCCCAGAATTCCTTGCAGACTCTTGGATCGTATATCTGTAGTGCTGGATCTGAGTCCTGAACCTTTTTCCCTGAATCCCTGACCTATGGGGCAATGGGGGAAGCGACTTGTTCTGGGAATGTCGTCAGACTGCGTCCCAGATATTTCTCTGTGGAGGACGTACCTATCCATCACTTTGTGCCGTGTGAACTTACAGTGGTTTGAAGCCCTCCAGGCTGCCACCACCCCTTCCTCCGTATGGATCCCTGCAGCCGGGGGCTAGTGGGGCAGGCAGGGGACCGCCTGGCTCCGAGACACCAGCTGAAACAAACCTGGGACGGACACTGCCTCCTTCCCTAGATCTCTTCAGGACTTGGATGGTAGCATGAAGGGAAGAGCTGAGCTGGGGGCGGAGCAGCATCAACTAACCGTGGGGGCTCTGGGTGGGGCGTCCTGAAGGTGGTCTGGATTTGCTGCTATGCTTCACCAGGCGCTTGTTTCTCTGGAGGCTTCATGGCTCATTGGTTTCTCTCTTTTAGCCTCCATTCTCTCCTTCCATCCATCCACCTGTCCAGGTGAAGAGGCAGCGTACGCAGGGCGGGCCGAACCCCCGGGGGACCTGAGCCACTCTGCCAGTCAGGGGAGAGCCCCGCCTCTCAAACTTAACAGTGAAATCATGAGGAAAAGTGCAATTTTGTTGACTAGTTGTTGGATTATTAAATATATCTAAATCTATATTTTTCTTGTAGTCCGCTCAGACCTGGGACTCTAAAACACTGGGCGACAAACCGACACGCAGCCTTGGGAACACCAACCCAGTGAGAAACCACCAAACCGCGTCGTTCTTTGATGATCTGGTAGTTTGATATGAGAACGTCTGAATCAGAGATCAGTTTCTGAGCAAAGGACTGATGTTCATTCAGCTCAAATAGAAACGAATAACGATTCCTTTATTTAACATTTATTCTACGTCAGGGAAACAAAATGTCTCCTGAGGCCAAATCACAACAATTTAAGCTTGAAACAAATCAGTTTGGCAAGATAATCTGCCTGGCAACGGGCTGCCATGTGATTGGCTGGATCTTCCAGAGGCTCCATCCAATCACAAGCACTTCTTCCTCCAGTTGGCCAATAGGCTGTGAGTATGTAATCAGGGGGCGTGGTTTATTTATGAAGACTTTAACTCTTCTTCAGTTTGGTTTTCCTTTCTTATTCTATAAATATCTATAGACACACACAGACACACCCAACGTTAACATGAGTTTAAGTGAAAAAGTCATAAAAAAGAAGTAAAAAAAATCTGCATGTGTTCGTATTTGTGGCCGTTTTCTCCATAGATGATGTAGTTAGTGATAAACGGACGATATCCTGTAAAACTTCCCAACATGAGGCACTTCCCGTTGGGTCTTCACTTCCCTTCAGCTCTCGGTTCTTTTCCTCTCATGTTTTCCTGGCAGCAACAGAACCGGTCCGCTCTTCAAATCCAAAACGTTCCTTTGTCTGTTCTGTATCTAAATTAGCCGGTCCTGGTCTCTGTGCCACAAACCCGTCCAACCTGTGGTCAAACCAGCATCAAGGTGGCGTGGCCTGCAGGTGGCGCTGTAGGCTGATTAATTTTGGTTTTATTAGGAGGAAGTTGTAAAGAAATCGTTTTGGAGGCGTTAGGGGAAAGTTCAGAATTTCTCCTCCATGTTTGAGGCTGGATCTCCTGATGGCTGCAGTTGGAAACGTTCGCTGGACGTTTTCCACCAAAGCAGCTCCAGGGCCAAACCACAAGCTGCTCTACAGCCCATAATTATTCATACCCCTGGCAGCCTTACCTATAATTTGTTTCTGATGGGAAATAAAGCTCTTTCTATATAACAAACATATCTCTATTATAAGACATAAAAAATCTGCTTTATTTATATTAGAATAATAATCTGCATCAATTATCAATTAAAACAATTTCACCCCCTGATGAATGAGTGAAATTTACTAGCTTCATGCCTGTCTTGTATAGGTAGCAAAACGTTGTTTGATACTTATTCTTCTCATATTAAGCTTGATTTTAGATGTGCTCTGATGCCACCCAGTGGTCGGAGTGTGAACTTCATGTTCATGGAAGCGGAATTGTGCAATAGGCCGATAAACTGTTAAGAATCTGAATCCTCAGCTAGGTTGTGCAATAAAAACATATTTTTAGACTAACTAATGTTTTCTATACATGATATATTAAAACAGACCACGCATGATTAAAATTCTAGAATTTATTTCTAATTTGTGTTTGAAGTTTTTTAGTGACACTTGGCAACTAATGAATGAAAATGAACCTTTATATAAAATTTAGATATATTTGTGAAAAAAGTAAATAGTATTATTATTATTATATATAAATATTAATTAATAAATAATTATTTTCACACGTAAATACCCTAATATAATATCTGTTTTATCTGGATTTAGGGAACAAAAACTTCTAGGATATTACAGTAGAGACATTTTTCAGTAGTTAGCTCTATTTGAAACACTGCAGGATGAAAACAAATGGTTGTTCAAAATATCTGCTGGAAATCAGCTTGTGAAACAGATTTCATGTGACTGCTGTGAAGGAATTTTACAGTATTTAAAACACTATGATGATGAAAAGCCAGTGATTGTTCAAAAAGAAAAATTTGACTCAATTTTAATCTTTTTTGAGCAAAAACATTCTCTATGAAATTATTACTCTAGTAAGACTGAACAATCTGTTTCATTCCTTAACTGCCTGGTGTCGCTAATTAGCATCCCAGCTAAATTTACACTAATGGTGACTGAAATGCTCAAATTTATAATGTCTAAGTTTTTGTGCATTCAGGGGTTGTTAGCTTGTGGGTGGAGCAGCTTGTTGGTCCTCCACTGTTCAGATGAGAATAAATTGAGTTATAAACCGCATTCTGATTGGTTGCTGGATGTTCTGGTTCTGGAGCAGAGACAGAACCAGCTTAGCGGAGCCCAGCCATCCAAATCCATCTGCAGGTCAGCTTTAGAACTCCTGAGTCTCCCTGTTGTTACCACAGGGCTCCAGTAGGGGGCAGAGCAGCAGAAACGGCGTCCGTGCTGCTGTTTGCTGCTCATTTGACTGAATCCGGACCTTCTGGTCGACCACTTCATGATGTTCTCCGTCTTTCCAGGGAATTTTCCGTCTGTTGCTGTAAAAAGGTTTTACGTCTTCCCGTTTGTCTCCCTGATTGTTCCCAGATCCGAGTATCGGATGTAAATTATGCAATATCTGCTTGCACTCTGAGACGTCTTTTTATGGTTAGTTTTCCTTCCTTCAGACCGAAGCTGGACCCAATGGGGCCGCTCTGGTGGCTCTGGTCCAATGAGCCAGGCTGCTGTCTCATGAACCCGACCTTAAACAAATCCAAGCTGTTGTCCATCAGAGTGCGGACGGTTCTGTGAAACGGATCTGTCCGGTTCTGTTGGGTAGAGGGTCAGTTCTGTTCCTGCCTTCCCTTTGGTTGTGAGTTGGGCATTAACTATCTGCACTAAATATGAGATGATGAAGAAAGAAAAGCAGCTTCTAGGTCGAATCAATTGAAGGGAATAAAATTAGAAAATTGCACTGACATTTTTTAGTGTCATAAAATCTGATCAGTTGGTTTGAATCCGACTCCGGCTGAGCGTTCGAGACGTTTTTGAGGAAATGCGTGAGAGCAGTAGTGTGGGCAACGAGTTTGTTCATTTATTTGGTTCTGCATTGAAGGCAGAGGGAGCGCCTCCTACTGGCTGGAGGCCTGACAGTGCTGTATAGTTTATTGATTTTAAAGCTGCCCTATTTTCTAATGCAGGACTTTTTTTAACAATGACTAAGTGAGGAAACTGTGGTGTTGTGAATTTTCTGACTGTTTCTACGGAGGTTTGTTTTTTTCCTGGAAACTGGATCTAAGTTGAAAACTTTCCCGTTTCCTCCGTTTTTCTTGGGTTTTCTTTTTTATGTATTTATGAACATTTCCTATGTTGACGCTCTTCTGCAGCCCAGGGTGACCCGCACCCCCATTGTAAATGGATGTTACAGTTTCTGTATGTTCAGTGTTGATGAAGCTGAATTTAGTCCTTCTGAGGGAAAACAAAATTTTTCTGCGTTTGAAGGAATTTAGTTGTGAGGCAGGAGACACAGCCGGCCAAACTATTCCAGACTAGAAATGCATTCAGGCATCTTTTTTTCTGTTCACCATTCCATGCAGAACAATAAACAGCTTGATTATGCAACATGATTTTTTTCTTTCCCATCTGTTTCTTTCTCCACCTCCTCCTCCTACACGCCTCCACCGCTGCGGAGCGACGGGACGCTGAGATCGGACCTCCTGCTCCGGTTCCTCCCAGGAATCAATTATTCTAATGATCAGTAAATCTTCTCTTTAATGTCTCCATTACCGGATCAATTCTTCTCTTTCTGCATCAAATGAAACAAAAACCCGATCAGCAACCCAGAGATGGTGCTTTGGTCTGGAGGTGCAGAGGAAACCGGGCCGGTTCTGATGAACCGGGCAGAAGGTCCGATCACAGCCGAACCAGAGCTGGAACCAGAACCGATCCAAACCTCTCTCCCCCAGAGGAGCTTTGCTGCCCCGTCAGGAAACGGAGGGGCAGTTTTTACCCCCATCATGCCCCAGGAACAGGAGCCCTTTCTCCAGCTGCTGCTGGCAGGCGGGGGTCAGAGGTCAGGGTGTTTTTGAACAGATCACTGATGGAGGACTAGACCGTGCCTCCATCTTGCTTCTCCACAGCCAATCATGGCGCAGCAGTCTAATCTGCATGAGAACTATGCACTGACTAACAGCCTTCACGTCCCTCCAGAGGGGGCGCCGTGGAGCGAACCCAGGAACCAGCATATTCCACCATATATGAAGATATGAAATGTAGTGCCTGTGAAGCTGTATTCTCCTGAACCTGTTTATATCTTCGGAACACCAGTAGCCTTCTGACTCTAGCTGATGTTCAATAATCACCAATAATCACCTGATGTAACCTGCATGCTCTGCCATAGCACCTAGCAAGACAGCAAGTAGGAAAAACAACAAACTTCCTGTTCATCTTCACCCTCCTATTCATCAACTCACCACCATCTGCAAGGGACGTCTGACAGGCATCCACTGCAGGACGAGGGGCCCCAGCGGGCCCTGCCATGATGGGACACCACCAGGATGAGACTCACACTCTGATGGGTCCCGTTCTGAGCCCTTCAGCCTCGCACGGTTTTAATGAGACAATCTCCAGATCACTATTAGCATCAGCAAACATCCAGCTGGTTCCCTCACACACACATATGTATATATGTATGTGTGTGTGCGTGTGTATGTATGTATATATATATATATATATATACATATATATGTATATATACACACACATTCTTATTAATGTCCCACATGAGGCCTGAAGGTAGCTTACTGCATTGTGGGGTCCACACACTCCAGCATGCATTGACCAACAGCCCCACCCCTACCCCCTACCTCCTCCCTGGGCTGTTTCCTGCAGAAGAACCAATCGATGGCTTTTGCGTTTTTCTGCAGTGCTCAGCATTATCTAGCCTGACTCCCCCAGACTCCTCCACTGCCCCCCCTCCACCCCCTGCCCCCGGCAGGACTTTAAATGAGCTGCTGCTCCTCCAGGATCAGAGCGGTTTAAAGGGAAGGCGGCTGCAGTACCTGGGAGCCTCTGCCTTGCCCCCCCAGCCCGGACCAGCTGGGGTCGATCGGCCCGTCTAGCTCACCTCCAGTGGCTCCTGCAGCCTGTCGATGCTGCTCACATCTTTGAAACTCAACAGTTTCTTCGACTCGGGCATCTCTTTCAGGCAGAAAACTTTGTTGATGACCAGACTGTTTTCTTAAAGGGCAATGCCATTGAATCTGCAAGCTGTCTGTTTCTGTCTTCTTCAGAGGACACAGATTCATTTACAGAAACCAAACATCTATCAAACATACCTCTTTCAAAATGCTCAAGATTTAAGGAAGGAGCAGTAGATGGACGGCAGTCAGACTTTAGGATGTTTTATTGACATATAATTACAAATATTTTTCTAAACAGCTGGGTCATAGCCACACTTTTTTTCCACTGGCTGCTCCTCATCCTCTCTGGCTAAGGGTCTGACCGGAGAAAGAGGAGTTAACATCCTCTTCATTGTTAGGCTGATGTTTCTGTTGCTGTTGCAGCAAGATGTTACAAACTCCAGGATCTAGCTGATAACATATCAGTTACCCAGTGGGAAATGTACATGACCCAGTTATTTATGCATTGTTTATCACAGAAAAATGTTAGTAAATACATCAGAAAGGTTTTATGGTAGTAAAGCAAAAAACATGGTGAAAGATTTATACTTTCAGAATTTACCAAAGTCTTACATTTACCATTGTCAAACTTTAAAACTATTTAGCTCATAAAGTTTTCAGTACAAATGATTGAGCGGCTTTCCACATGTAGAAACTTTGGCAAAAATTTTCTTTGGAAACATTTTTTAAATCCTTTTTTCTAAATCTGAATAATTAAATTTCTCTCCCAGAAGGTATTTTCTACATTAAATGTCTTAACCTTATAAAATCTGAATAGTTTGCCACAGATGTTGGCATTTGCATGCTGACAGAATGAAATCATGCTGAGCTTGTGAGTTGTGACATCAGTATATTGATAACATAATAAATTGTGCATATTAGAAAATTAGCAAGGCTAACTAAACATAAAAATTATTTGGCACAAGCATTAGCATGAGCCTGCTAACACTGAATAAAACCTTAATAACTGTGGAAATTAGCCATATGCTACCATTCACAACAAATATGTGATTAACTAAACTTCCTCAATAACTTAAACTCTTGATAATTAGTGGGGTTCTTTGTTAGAAATTATTTTCAGATTTTACCATTAGATTTTAGCAATAGAGCCCTAATAGTAAATAAATGTTCAAAAATTAAATTAATTGGCTGTGGAGATTAACTCTAGCTGGCTAACAATAAATTAAACCATAACAATTATTTGAGTATGTTACTATTGTTTTAGTAACACAAATGACAACAAATGAGTCTGCTAACAATAAGTAATAATATACTGTACATTAGCAAAATGCTAATATTTGGGATTTGTACATAGCTGACATTAGTTTGAAGGATTAGAAGTAATTAATGGCACTCATTATAAATCCTTAAAAAAAGCTGTGGACATTAGTGTCACACCAGCAATAAATAAACCACATTCATTGAATTCATGAAATTAAGCATTAGCATGTTAAAACTAAATAAAATCAAAATAATTAATGTGGACATTAGCAGCATGTTAACATAGCGACTAGTATATAGATTTAGTTAGCAGCAGAGATTAATAACATTCACTAAAACTAACATTCATTTTCTATAATATAAGTGTTAGCAGATGACTAATAGATAAAATTACAATAAGTAAAAGTTGATGCTAGCTTTTGTGTCTTAATGCTGAATGAAATCATCAAATAATCAGCAGTGAAAGTATCAGCATGTTAACATTAATAATGTAGCTAAAACTATTAGTAGTGGTTAGTAGCAGTTCCTGAGCATGCGTAAATTACTGTTAGCACTAGCACTGAAGAAAACCAAATTCATTAGTTGTGAACATAAGCACTAAAAATACAATTAAATTATGTCAAATAGTGTGAACATTAGATACTTGCTCACATGTTAATAGCAAATATTACATAAACTTACTTAAAAATAGAAATTAGTAACACAAACACATTACAATAATTAGCTGGATGCTAGCATTACCCTGCTAACACTAAAAAACCCTAGCTGGCTTTTAGCGTTAGCATGCTAATATCGAAGAAAATTCCAGTAACTAGCTGCGGACATTAGAAGCATGTTAATTAGTTGTGGTAGTGGTAGTAAAAAGGATCAGGAAGATTTCCATGAACCTCTGGTATTTCTGGGAGTTGGGGTCCACAACTACTTGTCAAAAGTTAAAATCCGTAAATACTTGAGACCCCCTCTAAACTCTTTTCATTACCTGCTTTAAATATCTAAAGCTAAGTTTACCTTAATTTGCATTAGTGCTGTCATAGCACTACTTCAGAACATAACTAACAGTACTCATTATTTCTGCTTTTGAGGGTTCAGACAATCAGTGCCAAGGAAAATAAATGCCACTCCTGGATTATCTGCTTTGCAAATGCCAGCTAGTTGTGTGTCAAGAAGCATTGCATCAGGTATTTCAGCTGCCCAAGATGCATTTTTTTAAATATTCTAGGTATGGTCTGTGAAAAAAAATTTTAAATGTAAATTTTCCATGAATCTACAAATAGACGGGGTCCACTGTAACAAACATTTGCAATAATAAGGTTAAAATGCTAATGTTATATTATTTTTTGGTGTTAGCAGTCTACCAGAAGAGTAGATAATTTTAGCATTAGCTCTGGAACAAGTACTAGTCACTGCCAATGACATTAGTGAGAGTTAGCAACCAGTTAGTGATGTTAAACATTTCAATTTCCAACTCACTGCTGCTGTCCAGAAGGCTAACTGAAGTGCTGTGCAGTAGCCTGAACTGCTAACTGAACTTTAAGGTTTATCAGAACAAAAATGGATGGAAGTGGAACAAAACATGGCTGGTCAGCAGAGCATTGGCATTGCCCTTTAGGAGAATAGAATAGAATAGAATAGAATAGAATAGAATAGAATAGAATAGAATAGAATAGAAATATTAGCATCAGGCTTTACTCCACACTGAGTTGAAATCTCTTGTGTAACTCAATCCAGGGATTCGTTTTTACAGTCTTTCCAAACTGCCCTCCTGTTTTCTGGGCTCTTGATGTTTTTAACTGTTTGAACCGATCACCAGTGAAATGATCAGTTTGATCGGCTTTCAGGATGTTCAATAATCAGTTTGATCAGCCTTAAGGAATCGTCTTGTTGCCTTTGTCCGGGTGCCCTGGAGGTGGTGCTACTCGTCGCTAACGACAATCTTTAGGAAGGAGAGCTTTATAATCCCCTGAGCGAGGCTGGAGAGGCAGAACCCCACTGTTTCCCATCATTCCCTGCTCACTGCCTGAATCACCATGGAAACCAGTTCAACTATCCAGCCCTTCCCTCCATCCTCACCCGAAACGGACTGATACCTCGTGCCTCAACAGCAAGGCGGCGCTTTGAGCCGACCTGGTGTCACCTGATGTCCAGTGTTTCATTTGGCCGGTTCTGTTCTACCGGGTCGTTCTGTCTGTCTGTCTGTCTGTCTGTCTGTCTGTCGCTTCTGTTGACCTTCGGTCCGTCACCACCGCCATGTCCGCTCAGACTCAACTTACTGGAAGCAAAATGTGCGTTTCCTATGCAACCACATGAAAATAAAGATGCTAAAGCTAACGACCCAGGCTGCTTCACTCTCATGTTTTCTGACTAAAGTCCAGCGCCTGAAGGCAACTGGACCTCTGAGGTTGGAGACGACCCAGTTTCCTTTCAACATGGCTGCCAAAGAGAAACCATTATGGCTCAACCCAGGGATCTCAAACTCCAGTCCTGCAGTTTTTAGATGAGCCACAAGTACAAAACATTGGAATGAAATTAATTACCTCCACCTTGTGTAGATCAGTTCTCCAGAACCTGAATTATTCGATTCAGGTGTGATGCAGCAGAGGCACATCTAAAAGTTGCAGGACTGCGGCCCCCGAGGACTGCGGCCCCCGAGGACTGCGGCCCCCGAGGACTGCGGCCCCCCGAAGACTGCGGCCCCCGAGGACTGCGGCCCTCGAGGACTGCGGCCCTCGAGGACTGCGGCCCCCCGAAGACTGCGGCCCCCGAGGACTGCGGCCCTCGAGGACTGCGGCCCCCCGAAGACTGCGGCCCCCGAGGACTGCGGCCCCCGAGGACTGCGGCCCCCGAAGACTGCGGCCCCCGAGGACTGCGGCCCCCGAGGACTGCGGCCCTCGAAGACTGCGGCCCCTTGAGGACTGCGGCCCCCGAGGACTGCGGCCCCCGAGGACTGCGGCCCTCGAAGACTGCGGCCCCTTGAGGACTGCGGCCCCTTGAGGACTGCGGCCCCCGAGGACTGCGGCCCTCGAAGACTGCGGCCCCTCGAGGACTGCGGCCCCCGAGGACTGCGGCCCCCGAGGACTGCGGCCCCCGAGGACTGCGGCCCCTTGAGGACTGCGGCCCTCGAGGACTGCGGCCCCTTGAGGACTGCGGCCCCCGAGGACTGCGGCCCCCCGAGGACTGCGGCCCCCGAGGACTGCGGCCCCTTGAGGACTGCGGCCCCTTGAGGACTGCGGCCCCCGAGGACTGCGGCCCCCGAGGACTGCGGCCCCTTGAGGACTGCGGCCCCCGAGGACTGCGGCCCCCCGAGGACTGCGGCCCCCTGAGGACTGCAGTTTGAGACCCCTGGCTCAACCCATGAGGCTGTTTTAGTAGAAACAACGATGCAGAGCTCTTCTTATGCCTCACAGCAAACACCTTTCTCACAATTAGAATGTTCATTTCACAGTTGGAGGTTTGGGCTTTGACTAGACCGTTCTAATGTCTGAGCCTGCTTTAATCCAGTTAGACTGACTCTGTTCTGCTGGGTTTCAGATCAAGATGTTATTAGATGTACTGCTCTGATTGTATCTTCTATTCTGTTTCTTTCCTCTTCTTGTTCTCCTGGTTGATCTTCCTCCTCCTCCTCTTCCTCCTACGTCTCCGTTACCCAGCAGCTCCTGCAGCTTCGCAGCATCAGCATCATTCCTGACACCATGTTTGATCCTGCTGCCTGTGGTTTGGATCGTCTGAGCGATCTGCCCCCCCATGTGAGCCGTGTTGTTGTGGTCTGAGCTCGGGTTCTGCCCCCAGGGTGGCGAGGGGCGGGGGGCAGCTCGTCTGCTCCTCAGGTTTCAGAGGGGAAGACGACCGCAGAGGAGTGTGAATAATTCAACCAGCCACCAATAGCAGGCATCGCCTTTCCACACACACACACACACACACACACACACACACACTGAGTCGTGACCTGATCTGCCCTCTCAACACTCGCTGTGTGACGCTGCAGAGGTCACAGAGTGAAGATGAAGGTCTGGGAGAATCGGCAGAAGAGGTGAAGCAGAGCTGGATCAGCCTGCATTCAGAACCAGAACCAGGATAACGGGTTGAACTGTGGAACCAGAACCGGTCAGCGGTCCATTAGCTCTGAGCCGTAGGTGGCTGCTTTGGTCAGACTGAGTCCTTCCTGCTGCAGACTGAAGGGAGGAGATGTGGAAAAGCTGCTCATGCCTGATGTTAAACACGGAGAAGGAAGCCTGATGCTGTGGGCCTGATTCTCTTTAAAAAAGCAGCGTGATTAGCCGATGCTACCTGTTTCCATGGAGACTTCATTCACTGATGTTTCTCTATATTACAGGTTCTAGTTTGGGTTTGTGGGTCAGAACTGGAGAGCAGCATGTCATCGACGAACAAACAGACCCCCACCGTCTGACTCCAAACCAGCACTAGCGCCTGCCAGCCAGTGCTAAAGCAATAGCCAATAACAATAGAAGGAGAACAGGCCAGCTAGCTTTTCTGCTATAAAGGCTAAAAGCAGAATCTATTGTTTTTAACAAAGGAGCTCAGATTCAATTTAACACCAATAAGGAAAATAATTAAAGCTCTGCACGTCCACACTCCAATTAGCATTAATCACAGTGTGTGTGTGTGTGTGTGTGTGTGTGTGTGTGTGTGTGTGTGTGTGTGTGTGTGTGTGTTACAGATCAATAATGAACTGTGAGAAACAGCAGCAGCAGGAGGAAGACACTGGTCTGGGACCAGCTTCCTGGTTTCTGCTGCTGTGATTGGTCCTGGCTGGTCAGCTGACAGGAGGAACCAATAGGATGAACTGAACCGAACTGAACTGAACCGAAGTTCACCTGAACTTATGTTGGAGGTTCTGTCATGATTTATTCTGCTTCTTTCTTTCTTGGAAAAAAAAATCTTTATTTACATTCTCAGTAAATCCTGCAGCTCCGATGAAAGAACCGGTCCGGAGTCAGAACCTCGTCCTGCAGACAGAACAGGCAACAGAAATCTGAAGGTCCGGTCTGGTTCAGTCTGGTCCGGGCCGGACCAGTCAGGTCCTGTCCAGTCCAGTCCGGTTCGGTCCAGTTTGTTAAGATGATCCGTTCTGCTTTAAGTCGAATCCGAGGGATCTTCAGTAGTAGCTGATCAATGAGCTGAAGGTTCTGAAGAATCGGACCGGATGGCCCATTTAAAACTTTATAAGCTGTTAAAGAATCTTAAAACCAGGCAGCAGTTCTACGGCCTTATATGGTCACACTTCCTGCTGCGCTGTGGATGGACGTGTTGAGTATTTATCCACGCCTTTAATAATAAATTCCTTCAAAATAAAAGTTTCCCTTTACTAAAAGCTGCAGCAGGTAAAACTTTATTCAACAGCTGAAACATCCATCCATCCATTTCCTGTTCATCCTTCGTCCCTCATGGGGTCAGGAGGGTTGCTGGTTCCTCTCCAGCTGTGCCTGGGCGAGAGGCGGGGTCACGGGGTCACCCTGGACAGGTCGCCAGTCTGTTGGAGGGCAACACAGAGACACACAACCATTCACACACACACACACACCTAGGGAGAATTTAGAGACCAATTAACCTGACAGTCATGTTTTTGGACTGTGGGAGGAAGTCGGAGAACCCGGAGAGAACCCACCATGCACAGGGAGAACATGCAAACTCCATGCAGAAAGACCCCGGACCGGGAATTGAACCCAGGACCTTCTTGCTGCAAGGCAACAGCTCTACCCACTGCACCACTGTGCAGCCCATCAGCTGAAACAACTGGATTAATTTTAAACAGTCAGATCAGACAAAGCAGAGCTGAAGAACCAGACAGTAAATCTGGATGTTTAGTGAGAATGTGTTGAATTAATAATATGATTTATGAGGCAATAAATATACAACCAACAAAATATTGCCTACAATTGAGCCTTGGGGGTCTCTGTAGTTTAAAGGTGTGGCCCCAGAACAGCTGTGCTGAAGATGGACCCAGTAAGTTTTCTAAATATGATTTAAAGCAAACTGAGCCTCTCAGGCCAACACAACGTTTTAGTCCATCTAAAAATAATAAAACTGTAACATCAATCATCATGCACTCGAAGCGAAGCTGCTTCAGAAAACCCACACTGACATTTCTCACAGGATCTCAATTCAAACTAAATAAAGACTAACTTAGATAAACAGGGAGCCTAGATATGTTCTGGTGCACTTGAATCTAGAATCTAGATTGGGTTTTTAAGACAGGATTTAACCACAACATGATGGAGAGTTGATGGGACGCAGCCTGACCACAGCCAGGCGTTTATCACCATGACAACCACAGACAACAAAACGTCCTTAATCCAACAGGGAGACAGTAAGAAGGCTGAAGATGATCCAGAGTAGATCTGCCCTGTGGCATCCATCAGGATCTGAATCTAACAACGTAGATCTACATCATAAGAACTGCAACTTTCTCAGAGACCAACTTAGAAAAGGATTTACAGAAAGACCTGAGGCCATTTGAAGCTACAACATCAACATAGGGCAACAGGGCAACAGGGCAACAGCATCAAGAACTGCAGGTTGTAGAAGGTGAGGACAGATGCAGTGGACCCGACCAGGACCAGGACCAGGACCAGGACCAGGACCAGGACCAGGAACACAGACGGAATTAAACACACAGGGAGACAATCAGGTTTAAACAATCAGGGATAAACGGGACAACCAGAGACTATAGAGACCAGAATGAACGCAGAAAAAACCAAACATTAGGGCAATAGGGCAATAGGGCAATAGGGCAATAGGGCAATAGGGCAATAGGGCATTAGGGCAATAGGGCAATAGGGCATTACGGCATGCATTGTAAAAGTCGGAGCACTTCAATATCCAGATTGCTGTCAGTAGGAATTATCCAGGACTGCATCGAGTTGGATGGGGTCCTGATGTGAAGAACTTTGGTCCTGAAGATGAAACATGGTGGCTGTTGGTGGAGATGCCCCACCTGCCAGTAATCTGCCCTCCAACTGGTTGAGGGAAGGCTCTCCAGATGGAGGTTCATCTTGGTTTTTGCTGTATTTTATTCAGTCTGTTCCCTGTTTCGTTTCTGTAGCTCAGATAAAAATATGGATTATTTTAAAAATATATTCATGTCAGGAGGTCAGGTTTTAAAATATATCAGAGAGTTTGGAGATGAAGCCTTCCTCCTCCTCTTCCTCCGCCTCCTCCTTCATGCTTCTTCAAACACGGAGCTCTCCAGGATCTTTAAATATGATTTTATGTCCCTGTGGAGGAGACATTTACTCTGAGAGGTCGACATCTCCCCTGAGGAACAAACTCCTCCTCCTCCTCCAGTGTCTTCTGTCCGTTCCATCTGTTGGTTTTATGACTTCTGCAGGTTTCTGTTTGTGGGTCCTTCAGACTGAAACCTCTTCTGAAACTCATCATCACTTTTCTTTTTTAACTCTTTCACCTTTAATAGTTTATTAGTTTAATCCTTTGTCGTTGTAACCTGAGGAGTTTAGTTCAGGGGTTTTTAGTTTGTATGACTGGTTAGTTATCTGGTTGAATGACTGATTAACTGATTGTACGGATGGCGGATGAATGAGTGATTTACATCCCCAAAGCTTTTCGGAGTGCAACATGAAGAAAAAAATTGACAAGAAAAAGTAACTGTGGACATGCAACAGCCAACTTCCCAATTCTTTAGCCTGTTATTCATCCAGCCACCAGGGGCGCTGCTGTTAAAGTTCTAGCTGAACGGTAGTAAAACTGCAAGTTAAACTGTCAATCCATCTCTAATGTCCCAAAATTTGAAAAAGACTTAATGTGGAGTTACCAAATTCAGCGGTGAGTTGCTTGACATTCAGATTGTTTGGATTATTTCGTCAAGATTTGTTAATTTTACTGCTAGGATTTGTTTTTAAATCCCGTTTTGTCTATTTTAACTCTCCCGCCGTCGCGTAACAAAACTACAGTGGAAATTGGTAATTGTTGATAAGTTTGTGTATAAAACTCTTTAAATCCTGAAATAGGATCACTGGTTACTTTTGATAATGTTTTAAGGGTAGTTGATAATTCGGCCAAACTCACATGGACACATTTATTCATTTGTATGGTGTTTTTGTGAAATGCTAATGCTTGTGGTGTTGCAGCAAAGCGCCTTTGTTATCTGCGCTTATTTTCGGTTTATGCTAACAGAGTATTGAATTCATAACTTTATGTTTGTTATACACTGAACTGAAGTTGGCTAAAGGGCGATTCCACCAAATTGTTTTGCTACCTTCAGCATCTTTTATGGACCTCAGTTGAAAAACTACAACATCTGCAAACCTGAACTGTGTTATTCTGCTCGAATAGCAGAATATTTCAAACAAAACAAACAGAGAGTTTGTCATCTTTGAAACATTTATCTGATTTGTAAAACTTAAGTGATGAGCGATTTCAATAGTTTTTTATATCTGGACCTACAAGGAGCCTCATGTCTAAAGCGCCATATTTGAACAAGTTGTCATGTATAGAAATGAACTTTGTGTCAAAGTTTGCGTAAATATACGCACACTTTTCCCTGGTGTGCAAATGTGCGGCAGTAACGCAAACTTTTCCTGTGAACAATCACAAACCACAAACCTAAATTCACTGAAATCTGACAACTCACTTATTTAGAGCAGGAAGCATCAAACCCCAGGATTTATGATTTTAATATTTCAGTGTTTAAACGATGAAACTGAACCCGTTTATCCTCAGACAATAAGCCAACATAAAATACAGAAAATAGAAATAAAGGATGTGAAAACCTCAGTCCAACGTCAACAATCATGTTGCTCAGTTTGAGTCTCATAAAGATGAAACTCCTGGTATGAATGAATCTATTTATTGTCCCTAAAGAGAAACCAGGGCTGATCAGACAGTTTGATTATTGATCAGGTGTGGAGACAATCACAGGTACAGGTAACCCTTTCCTTCCAGAACCTCACTGACCCGACCGGGACCCAAACCAATCAAAGGCGAGACGCAGATCAACTCAGAATAATTTATTTAAAATTGAATAACTTAAAGAGCAGAAAAACTTCTGAATAAGGACATGGAGGACACGGAGGAGACATGGAGGACACGGAGGAGACATGGAGGACACGGAGGAGACATGGAGGACACGGAGGAGACATGGAGGACATGGAGGACACGGAGGGGACACGGAGGAGACATGGAGGAGACATGGAGGGGACACCCAGATGGGTCCTCCAGGAATGTGACGGGTGACGAAGACGTAATTGCTCCTCTTTCACCTGAAGGCTGCGCCTGCAGAAACAAAGCATCACCTGTTACCGGGCAGACTCTGGCTGGAGGGAACCTGAAAGGCTCCGCCCCTCACATTCGGTTCTGACGGACTCAAGAGTTCTGGACTCACGGCCCGGTCCGGCTGCGATCAGAGCACCAGGTGAGGCTTCCTGAACGTCTCGTTGGTGATGGAGAGCCGGGTCAGCCGGGCGCCGTAGAAATCCACGATGTAACTGGACCCGTCCGCCGGGCCCACCATCTGCAGAACACAGACTGCAGTCAGGGGTCTGGTTCTGGTTCTGGTTCTGGTTCTGGTCCTGCTCCTGGACTTACCTGCATGGCGATCAGGATGAAGTCGATCAGAGTCCCGATCCCACAGAATCCCACGGTGCAGAACTTCAGCAGACCTAAAACACAGAACCGCCTGCCGGGTCAGAACCACCGACCCGTTTATCAACAAACATTACTAAAATAAAATAAATGTAACAGAAAATCAAATTAATATATTTTTTTTTTCTATACTGATAGTTATATATATATAGTTATAGTTAATATTTAAACTCCAAAAATAAAATAAATAAACTACAAAAACAAACTAAAAAAAATAAATATGGCAAATAAAACACCTATAAAAAATCAACAATGATTATTAATTATCAGAAACTATAAAATGTAAAAAGCTTCAACTTTAAAAAAAAAAAAAAAAAAAAATTACCTTGGAAACAAATTAAGACTAAAACAGTTTAGTTAGTTTGGGACCCGAAAGGGTGTGTGTGTGTGTGTGTGTGTGTGTCTCTCAGTGTGTGTGTGTGTGTATCTCAGTGTGTGTGTGTGTGTGTGTGTGTGTCTCTCAGTGTGTGTGTCTCTCAGTGTGTGTGTCTCTCAGTGTGTGTGTGTGTGTGTGTGTGTCTCTCAGTGTGTGTGTGTGTCTCTCAGTGTGTGTGTGTGTGTGTGTCTCTCAGTGTGTGTGTGTGTGTCTCTCAGTGTGTGTGTGTGTGTGTGTGTCTCAGTGTGTGTGTGTGTGTGTGTGTCTGAGTGTGTGTGTGTGTTCTCAGGTGTGTGTGTGTGTGTGTGTGTGTATCTCAGTGTGTGTGTGTGTGTGTGTCTCTCAGTGTGTGTGTCTCTCAGTGTGTGTGTGTGTGTGTGTGTATCTCAGTGTGTGTGTGTGTGTCTCTCAGTGTGTGTGTGTGTGTGTATCTCAGTGTGTGTGTGTGTGTGTCTCTCAGTGTGTGTGTCTCTCAGTGTGTGTGTGTGTGTGTGTGTATCTCAGTGTGTGTGTGTGTGTGTGTATCTCAGTGTGTGTGTGTATCTCAGTGTGTGTGTGTGTGTATCTCAGTGTGTGTGTGTCTCTCGTGTGTGTGTGTGTGTATCTCAGTGTGTGTGTGTCTCTGTGTGTGTGTGTGTGTGTCTCTGTGTGTGTGTGTGTGTGTGTGTACCCAGGGCCGGGTATCCCAGGTAGAACCGGTCCGCTCCCAGCCAGCCCAGAAACAGAGACAGCGCCACGGCAACCTTGTAGGAATATCCGGTCCTGATAGGAAACACAACATTTGATCCTCATCCAGTCCAGAACCGACCCGGTTTATCACTGTCCAGAACCGGACAGTGAGTTTAAAGTTCTGGCTCGGTCCGGAAACACTCACACGTTCCTACAGGTGACGGTTCTGTTGAAGCCGACCTCGTCTCCGCTGAACCGGACCTCGGTTCCGTTGGACAGCCGGCAGGTGACGTTTGGAGCGGGCAGACAGTCCACTGCAGAGACACACACGTTCTGACCCGGTTCTGGTTCTGACTGCCACTTCCCTCATCTTCAGTCGATCAGAACCAGACGGGTCCAAGCATCTTCTTTCTACCGTTATTTACATTTACTACTGAGGTCCAGAACCAGAACCAAGCGGACCAGAACCAGGTCCGAATGGAGCAGACTCACCGAACGCCACGCCGTTCCGGCAGTTCTCGGGTTCCTGCGTGGATTCATCGATGTTCGGGTCTCTGCACAGATACGTGACCGGGTCAAGGAACCAGAACTGGACCCATGTGGGTTGAGGGTTACAAATGTATTAAAATGTAATTCAAAAAACAAAACGAGCTGCTGAAGGATCAATAAAATAACAGATCAAATGATCAAAACAATGATATAACAGTCAAAAGTAAAATTGTGTTTATGTATAAAATTGTTCCGTATAAAAAGGTGAAAGAAAAATATTTAATAAAATTAATTGAACTTCTTCAAGTATAATGAACAAAACGAGAATAGCAACTATAGTAGGGAAAACAAAGATTACATCAAGTTAAAATCTAATTATAGTAAGTAATGAACAAAAAAAAAATCTAATTATGAACAATTAGAGTTAAGTAGCTTCTTGAATCCAAAATTGAACTTTAGATGTTTTAAAACTTCAGGATGTTGTAATATTTAGGATCATCACATTTTTTCATCTGTTCCGTTTCTTCTGCTGATTTATTGACCAAACCATGTTAACATCCGAACCGAGTTATTCAGCAGGTCGTTAAACTACCGTAGAACTACAGACTCTTATCAGATAAACAGCATGCTAAGCTAAGCTAAGGGCTCCTTCCGGAAGCAGCGTCACGTGACGGAAGGATATTGTCCCAGCCTCAGGTGTCTGCAGTCCTCCGCCTCTTCAGCCTCAGCCGCTTTGACACCAGAACCAGAACCAGAACCGCAGCAGAACAGCAGGAGCGTCAGGAGTAGCAACCGTCCGAAGGGAGCCGCCATGATGAGCCAACCATCACGTGACAGCGTGTTGCCTTCAGGGTCCTGAGGGACGGGGGACCATCGGAGCTCTGAGATGAGATTAAACCTCAGGTTCTCGGTGATTCTGGATTATATGAACTTTTAGCAAACCCAAACGCTTCAGAACTGGCCGTTCAACCCACAGAGAGGACCAGAATCGGACCTGGACCCAGAACCGGTTAAAGGTTCGGCTGAAGAGGATGGAAACAGCGAGAACACGGTTCAGGTTGTGCTGGAGTTCTTAGCAGACAGAACAAGAAGCACAGACTGAACGTGAACGCATCATTCTGGCCGAACGACGCGTTCAGGTGCAGCCCGTCCTGCCGCTCCTCCTGTCAGCCGAACTTTAACTCGAACCTGCAGGAGGATACCTTTTTTTTTTTTAACCACAATTAAGTTTTATATTTGGTTCAAACGTGCATTTCTAAAACAGTTATTTTTCCTTTTCAGCTTTAATTGATCTTTTATTTGTAAACAAACAAATTTACACTTAGTGTATTTTGATATATTTGAGAAATGCTAATCTATTTTTGTATTAAGGTTTATTTACATTTTATATAAAAACTAAATTTTACTAGAAATGTAATCTAAGAAATGTATTTTACTTATTACTCTATTTTATTGACTAAAACCTTGGATTTGTTTTACATTTAAAACATTTATTTGCTTAAGAATACGAAAATATCCGAACTAATTCTAAATAAACGATCATTTGTTTCCATCTATTTCATCATCATCATCATTATTTACATTTTTAAACTTCCAGATTTATAAACTTTTAAAAAAAACAAATAAACACTTTTTTAATTGAACTCAGACACAAACAGAAAGCAGTCGGTGTAGAACCAGCAGAGAATTACCGATAAGTACCGAACCGAACCCTCTGACCGTTCCATCTCTGCTCAAATCAACCGCAGGAGCTTTGTTATTTCCGGCAGCACCTAAAGGCATCATCACAGCGACTCTGGTGCCGAACTGGGTCCAGTTGAAGTGAGACCTGTCCCAGTTCCGGATGGTTCTGCGACCGAGTGTGGACTCAGCGGCTGTAGGAGGTTCGGTTCGGTTCAGTCGGAAGGCCAAAAGGTGAGCTCTGGTTCTGGTCTGGACAGCCCAGCTGAGTTAGCAGTTAGCAGGTTCGGGTGGACTGGGTCAGTTCGAGTTGGTCGGTTCTGAGTGAGTGGGTGGGTTCCACTGAAAAGAACCTCATGGTTCTCCTCCCGCTGAACTAAGCTGCGTTCAGGTTCGGCCGTTTAAACCAGTTTCAGCAGGTTTTCTCGCACCTGTCAGGGAAGTTTGGCGCACCTGCTTCACCTGCAGGAAGTCCAGCTGGACCTCTCGGAACCGTTCCGGTGCCTCCAGAACCTGGACGGTTCTGGCTTTAGCTCATTAAACTGCCGAACCGCGCCCATTGGAATCGCGCTGTCTCACTTCCTGGTTCCTCCCAGGTGAGCTCAGGTGTGTGACCCGGTCCAGCCCTGCGAAGTTCTTTTCTGTGAACTGGGTCATCGGTCTTACAGGTAAACTCGGTTCGGTTCAGTTTGACTCTTTGCTGCAGGTTTACCACCTGAACACAGAAACCGTCACACTGGCAGTGCGCATGCGCATGTAGGCAGGTAGCTGTTCAGCCTGGTGATGGTTCTGACCCGGTTTATAGATCAGAACCTGAGTATTTCAGTCTGACCCGATTCCTCCCTGTGGCTCCAGGTTCTGGTCGGTCCGGTGACTCTGCGTGCCGCCCGGATCCAGGACGACCATGTTGGACAACGTACCTGTAGGTGAGTCCCGGTTCTGGTTCCGATTCTTGTTCTTATGTCAGCTCATGGGTTCTATCGAGTCCTGCCGCTCTCTCTGTTTCAGTGTCGTCGGCGGAGCGCCAGCAGGTTCTGGCTGCTCTGGACCGGCTCCAGAACCGGCTGGTCCAGAGGGAGGAGTGGAGCCTGAGCGCTGCGCTGGGCAGCCTGAAGGGGGCGCTGCAGAGCCCGCTGTTCAGCCGCGTCCTGACGCTGCAGCACTCCGTCCGCCAGCTGCAGCAGCAGGTGAGGAACCGGGTATGGAACGTGGAACAGAACCAGGTTCTGTTTATGTTTGTTCACATGCTGGGCCTCTGATTGGTCCGCTCTGCTTGGTCCTCTGCAGACCAATCAGGAAGCACTGGATCAGTTGAAGCTCCACCCACTGTCTTCTGGGCTTTGAACCCAGTGTTCATGTGGCCTTCTGGGACCACAGTGATTCTTTTGGATCTCCATTCCGGCCTGTCTGAAGCTAAGCCCCGCCCACCAGCTGGAGAAAAGGGGCGGGGCTTGTGAGGATGCCTTGAGCTGCAGCCTGGCTTCTTGCTGGCTCAGCCAATCAGACGTCAGCTTTAGGCTTTTACTTTCTAAAATCCTTAAATGACCCCGCTGCAATCTGATTGGCTCAGACGGACCAGACTTGTGGATGACAATGGACCTTACCAGAGTGTCGCTTTTCATTGGCTGATGCCCGTTCTACGTGGTCACGTGATTGGCCGTCTCACAAACAGCTTCCTGTTAGCTAAGTACAGCATAATAGCAGCACTGATACAACTTCTACACCTTGTAGCCTGTCTGCTACAGTCTTATGTTAGCTAAACAGATCAATATGCAACGTGTATCTGACACACACTGAAGATTTTATTTTAGCAGAAAAGGTTTTGGACTAAACTGTTCCTCCTGTTAGCCTCTCTAGCACCAAGTACAGCTGGTCAATCAACCATCACTGTGTTCAGGGAACCAACGATTAATAATCCAGAAATAAACTTGATATCGTAACGGACTGAATGTTTTGTTTTTAACGTAATCTTTACTCGTCTTGCGGGGCGCAGGCGGTTGCCATGGTAACAGGTGTGTTTAAACTACAAAGAGAGAGAGAATAAAAAGGTAGGAGTGGTTTTGAGTTGATCACCTGTTCAGGTTATTTTACCTTTGTTTACCTTTGCTGTGGTTCATTACAGCCGCTGTAGTTTCTAAACGTTGGACTAATTACCTCGTTCCTTTGTGAGTTTACATCATTCACAACAAACATCACATAAAACAAATAGATTTCATTAAATCTTAACAAACAAATGGCTTCTTTACCTTTCCAGAGCTCTTTGGTTCCTCCTATCAGTCTGTAGCTTCTCATATTGAGGTCAAAGGTCAGATCTACCACAACTGCTGGCCTCAGGTTTGCAACCAGCTTGTGACTGAGAAACCAGTAACCTCTTCCCAGTTGATGACATGAACTTGTTAGTTCCTCTGTCCATTGCAGCAGGTGATATATTGTGAAAATCTGGTAGAAATGAAGCACTAATGGAGTCATGTTTCCATAGAAACAAGAGGTTTTGATTGTGACTTGCGGTCACGTGGGTCGGTTGTGGGCGGAGCTTGTAAGGTCCATATCAACATCTGATCTGGTGTCTGATTGGACGATTTGCTTGAGTAATCGCTGCTCCCCCTCAAGTTCAGATAACGGGGGTCAACGGTCGCCATGATTACTTCAGGGCCCCAATCAGAGTAGGAGCTTCCAGGCTTTTATTTTCCAGCTGCTTTCCATTTGGACTTTGGTTCTGATCTCAGCAACCAGGTTTGCTGGTTCTGCTAGTCTGACTCTGGTGTGTTTCCAGTTGGATCAGGATCTCCTCCTGGACTGTGGCAGGTGTAGCCCCGCCCTCTGGTCATGTGACCGGCCCTGCTCCGTATTCCCCCGCCGCTCCGCTTTCACAATAAACGACCTGCAGCCAAATTAAGGTAATGGCAGCCGCAGCGAGCGCCTTCATACGCTAAGTGCTGCGAAGGTCACCGCGGCGACGGAGGCACGGGCCAGTAATGTCCTGACTGAGTAACGGCCCGGCCTCAGCCGGGTCCCGCGCCGTCAGCCCGCCCCCAATCAGCCGCAGACTGATACGCCTCACAACAAGAGAGGAGAGGTCGTTCATACATCAGCCGCTGGACCCGCAGCGCCGCGGGGAAATCGATGCTCCGCTTCCAAACCTTCCTCTGCTTCTACCCCCACCCAATCTACCCCACCCAATCTACCCCACCCAATCTACCCCCACCCAATCTACCCCCACCCAATCTACCCCACCCAATCTACCCCACCCCCACACCTCGTTTCTAGCTCCTCACTGTCCTGATGCAGCTCAGTGCTGCATTTCCTGAAAAGGGCCCTGAACGCCTCAGGAAACAGCTGACCATCCAGCCGACCATCCAACCGACCATCCAGCCGACCATCCAACCGACCAGGATCCACCAGAACAGAAAAAGATGAAAATCAGTATTTAATGAAACCTGAACCTGACAGCCTCCTTCCTCTTCCTCTTCCTCTTCCTCTGCCCCCCCCAGATCGACAGCTTGCCTTCTGACGCTCGCAGTGACTTCAGTTTCTCCAGACGTGGTCAGCTGATCATGAGCGCCGCCCCCTCCTCCGTCCTGACCAATGGCTCGTCGCCTCTCTCCCTTCAGGCTCCGCCCACGACGGACCGCCTTCAGCAGTGGATCCAGGAAGCGGCGAAGGTAGGCGCAGCGTCGTTGGCGTCGTCACGGCTACGTGTGCCGAGGGACTGAGCCGGTTCTATTCGCAGGGCCGCCGGATCGAGCTGATTGTTCTGACCCGGCCCGCTTCAGGGGGCCTGGGGATCAGCGTTGTCGGGCTGAACCCGGCAGGAAGCGCCGGCCACGGCGTGTTCGTCAAACACATCCAGCCGGGAGGAATCGCCGACCGGTGAGGCACACCTGGACCCACCGAGTGGTTCTGGTTGGTTCTGACCCGGGTTCTGTTGCAGGGACGGGCGTCTTCAGGAGCAGGACCAGATCCTGGTGATCAACGGCAGTCCTCTGGAACCGGGCCGGAACCACCAGGCGGTCCTGAGCTTGCTGCAGCAGCCGGGCGAGACCGTGGAGCTAGTGGTGGCCCGGGACCGGGCCGCATCAGGAGGTCGAGCTGAATGGCCGGTCGGCACGGTCAGTGGAAGGTTCTACTGGGTTCTACTGAGACATAATGGGTTCTGACAAGTTCTACCGGGTTCTAATGTGTCCTGCTGGGTTCCAATGTGTTCCACTAGCATCTGCTGGGTTCTGCTGGTCTGGTGTTGGTCGTTCTGGCTCATTCCCAGAACCAAAGCGGGTTTGGTAGGAGGCGCCCCGTCACACCTGGAGGTGACTTTAAGGCCACATTTCTGCAACAGAGTGAGACCTCCTGTCTGTGAGGATCTATGATGCTGCTGACTTTGACTCGCTTCATTTTTATGACCTGAGAGGAAATGAAGTTAGCGCGCTGCTGACAGTCTGAGAGGAGGAGGAACGATCGATGTCAGGAAATAAATTCTCAACCTGCTGGCCATCGCCCACACCCGCTTCAGGGCAAATCTAGGGTTTTGGGGCAACCAGGGGGTCTGGGGGGGACCGGGGGAGGGGGGGGTCTGCAGTTGGCCAGATCTGACCCGAGTCTATCTGGAGTTCTGACCCAGAAAGCTGCTGCTGGTTCCGCCGGGTCGGTACCGGTCAGTAACGGATCAGTTCCTGGGAAAACTGTGACCTTGTGTCAGGAAGCGGAGCGTCGGCTCTGGAATGAAGGGAAGGATTGTTACTGCTCAATCGGGTCAGGGGTGTAATCAGAACCGGAACAGCGGCCTGCTCTGTGTGTGTGTGTGTGTGTGTCTGTCTGTCTGTCTGTGTGTGTTAGCAGGGCTCCCTATTTACACACCTCCCAGCAGTTGCTGCTCAGGTGCAGCCAGCAGCCAATCAGATCTCAGGAATACTGATGAGTCATCAGCCAGATTATCCATATTTACAGATTATTTACTGCCTGCTTCCGTCTGCAATCCCTCCAGATTTGAGTTTTTGGGTTTGTGCTGATGAAACCTGGAGCTGCAGAGTCCAGATCCAGATCTGGATCCGGATCTGGATCCTGTTCCTGATCCGGATCCTTTCCTGCAGGACCTCTGGGATCATGTGGAGGAGATCCAGCTCTCCAACGATGGATCCGGTTTGGGCTTTGGGATTGTCGGCGGGAAGACGAGCGGAGTGGTGGTCCGAACTCTGATCCCCGGCAGCGTAGCCGACAGGGTGAGTCCACTTCCTCTTCCTGAGGTCGAACCACAACAACAAGCTGATCGGGTTCTCTCCCGTTGTCCAATCAGGACGGGCGCCTCCGCACAGGTGACCACATCCTCCGCATCGGGTCGACGCCCACCAGCGGCCTCACCAGCGACCAGGTCGTCAAGGTTCTGCAGGCCTGCGGCGGTCATGTGACCATGCTGATCGCCAGGGACCCCCGAGGACAGGCGACCGCCGTCCTGGCTGCGCCCGCGCCTCCTGACTCCACCCCCTGTGTTAATGGACCTCCTCCACTTCCTGACTCCGCCCCCATTACGTCCTTACCTCTAGGTTCTCCCGTAGCTCCGCCGCAGCACCGGCCCAACAAAACGGTGAGCCTTCAGTTCAACTGGTTGTCATGACAACGTGAAAGTGTTTCACCTGCTGTACTTGGTTCTGGTTCTGGTTTCAGCCCAACCTGGAGGGATACGAGATCCATGAAGTTCCCCTCACCAAGGAGGACGGCCAGAGCCTCGGCATCTCCATCGTCGGCTTCAATCCAATGACCAGCCAAGGTGGGCGGGGCCAGGGCGACCGGTCCTGGAACCGGGCCTGGAGCCGGTCCTGGAACCGGGCCTGGAGCCGGTCCAGATGAGAACAGGAAGCGCTCTGATGTCATCTTCCTGTGCTCAGATGCAGTGGGTGTGTTTGTCAAACACGTGGTTCCTGGCAGCGCCGCGGACCAGAGCGGAAACATCCGGGTCCATGACCGCCTCCTCGCTGTGAGTCCCCGACTGGTTCTGTTTGAGACGGATTCTGGTGGGGATGGTTCTCTGGGATCAGAACCTCTGACCCATCAGGTTTCTCTCTCCATCTTGTCTCCATCAGCTGGACGACGTCAGTCTCCATGGAATGACCAACCAGGAGGTTCTGGAGGTGATGAAGCAGACGGGTCAGACTGTGGTTCTGACTCTGGTCCGGAAGAAAGCCCGAGGCCCGGAAAGATCCCTGGATAAAGGTAGGAGGGCGTTCCAGGAAGTCCCGCCTCCAACAGGTCATGTGACTAACAGCTGAACCGCTGTGGCCGGTTCTGGTTCTGTTCTGGTTCTGTTCTGGTCCTGTTCTGGTTCTGGTCGGACCGACCCTATCAGAACCTTTGTTCCTGGCTGTAATCTGCAGAGTGTGCAGCTCTTTCTCCTCCTCTTCCACCTGCAGTGTCTGCAGAGATTAATGTTTTGGATTTCGGGTCATTTGTTCTGGTCGGCGTCGTCCGGTCCGGTCAGCCCACGGACCGAGGAAGAGCTGTTATCTCCTGCTGTGTTCAGAGCTGCAGCGTTCTGCCGTTATCTGACCAGCGTTCAGCATTCAGCGCCTCCGCCGGTCAGAGGTCAGAGGTCAGCGGACGGTTCAGGTCCAGCTTAGGAACCGATAAAGAGCCGACAGCAGAAAGTTCTGGAAAACAAAACTCGTTTCTCAGTGCGACACAGAGAGGGACAGGTGTGCTGGTCATGTGACCTTCAGGACGGTTCTGAGGTTCTAGCAGTTTTGGTTCCTGCTTGGAACCAACTGATGAAAAAGGTTCCAGGTTGTTCCAGGTTGTTCCAGGCACCAGGAATTCCTTCATGGTTTTCTGTCCTGTCTGTTTCAGTGGAGCGGGCCTCGACCAGGGGGTCTCAGAGGAGGAACCTGGAGGTCAAAGGTCGTTCGTCAGCATCTGGATCCATCATGATGATGAAACAGGAAGTGACAAATCCCAACGTGGCCCGACTGACCAGAGGTGAGTCGGGGAGGACGCCCACAAAGCGTAGCGTAGAATGAGGGCCCCCAGGGCTTCGGGGCCCCCAGGGCTTCAGGGCCCCCAGGGCTCCATGGGGCCCCCAGGGCTTCGGGGCCCCCAGGGCTTCGGGGCCCCCAGGGCTTCGGGGCCCCCAGGAATGTTAATATGTTAACACAGATATAAAAATGCAACATTTGTTTATCAAAGCTGCTGAATTTGATTTCATGGTTTCAACATAAATTCAAAGATTTTAAATTGTTTAACATTTAAATGTAAGATTTTATGGAGCTGCCAAGTTTACTTTGTAAAAGTTGAAAAAACAATCTTCATAGTTAGATTATTTTGTTACCATAGCAACAATCTGATGCTGTGAGTTTTGTTGACAAATACAAATGAATAAACTGTAATTCTAACTGATTGTTTTCAGGTTGGTCAGTTAATCTCCTCCCTCCTCCCAGATTAAATCAACCCAGAAGCTGTTAGAGCTGCTGATGTTTTAGCAGCTAGAGGGGCCCCTGAGTCAGATTCTGCCCCAGGCCTCATGCAGCCTTGGACCGGCCCTGCAGGATCAGTTCAATCTGCTGCACTGATGCAGAGATGAGCAACAAACTGAGATTTAATTCAATGTGGCTTCAGCAGCTCTAACATTTCTGTCTGTTGAGTTTTAAAACACAGAAACTGTTTTGGTTGCTCCAGTTTCTGGGACCAGAGTTTCAGATCGTTTCCACATTAACTCTGACTAAGTGGACAAAGCATTTAGTCTGGGCAGCATGTAGAGATGGAAACGCTGCATGTAATGCTTTGTTGACAAAGATAAATCAGTCTCAACGCTCCTCCAGTTATTCCTGCGGTTCATAGAGCTGCACAACCAGAGCGAACACAGCGGGTTTGAACTCTGACCTTGATGAGGAGTTCTCTAAAGAAACATGATTCCTCACAGGGGGTTGATGTAAATATCCATACAGGTCAGTCTGAGTGAAAGGAAGCGTGCGACCTGCACTGAGGTAAACGTCAGAGATCAGGCAGCCGCAGCAACCGTGTGATTGGTCCGGCTTTAAATGCATAAACTATAAACCTATTTTCTATAAACCTTATAGAAATATTCCTTAAGGAATAAATCTGCTCCGCTGGTGAAATGCTCAGAGCAACAGAGACGCTTGCAATCCAGCTTAATAATTCTTTTTATTTTTAGCCGGAACAGTTTAATACATGGAACTTAACAGAACAACTTCCTGTTTGCAGGCCTCGGCCCCCCAACTCCACTCTGAGTTTCTCTTTCTCATTAGTGCGGCAGACACCCGTCCCTCTGGGATGTATTGGTGCTCTGATTCAGCCCAACATGGAGCATTAATTCACCGGCTGGAAGCGGGTTAGCAATGCTAATTTAATCAGCCGGCTCTGACTAACACCTGGACCTGAGGAGAACGTTCCGTCCCGGAGTCCGTCCGCTTCCTAATGCGCCTGCAGCCTGCAGACAGACTGTCGCTCTGCTGCTGAGCGCTCATCTGTCCTACTCTCGTCTCGGTCATTAAACTAACGCAGGCCAACACTTGCTGCTTACTGCGGCGCTTTCACTGCAGCAAGCAGGAACCCGGAACGCCATGTGACCGAGACCTGGTTCTGGTTCCTCTGTGTGTTTAGATCACACAGAGGTTCTGTCTGGTTCCGTCAGAGAACAATCAGAACCTCTCAGATGTTTTGGTCCAGTTCAAAGGTCACCGTGCATTTGCAGTGTTCCTGCAGCCCGGCTCAGACTCGGCCCGCTCTGTGTTGCAGCGTCTGATGCAGAACTGCTGGCCAAGTGGGAGGCGGCTCTGGGCCCTCAGTACCTCGTCCTGGTGAGTCCAGAACCCAGCAGCCGATCCGGTTCTGCTGCATGTTTGACTGTGCTTCCTGTTTCCGGTTTCCTGTCAGGTGGTGAACCTGGATCCTGTGATCCAAGACGATGCGGAGCTGCAGAAATCCTCCAAGGTGCAGCGTGACATTCTGGCTGCCGGCCGCGCAGCCGCAGCTCCTCCTGACCGACCCTCTGTGTCTCTGCAGCTGCTGCCCATCCACATCCTGCGTCTGGGCGTGGAGCTGGACTCCTTCGACGGCCACCACTACATCTCCTCTGTGGCCCCCGGGGGCCCCGTGGACCGACACGGCGTGCTGAGGCCTGAGGATGAACTGCTGGAGGTAAAACCTCCTGCTTTCAGGATGAACTACTGACGGTTCTGAAGCTGCCCGGTTCATCCGTTCAGCACCTGAACGCTTGGCGAGTGGGAATGAACCGGATGACGGAGTTCCACAGGGTTCTGGGACGGGAACGCTTCAGTTCTTCATCTAACCGCCGGACCGGTACCGACCGGACAAACATCCGCTTAGAACTGGGTCTAATTCTGGCCAGTTTTCTGAGCAACGGACTGGACGACCCGACCCGACCCGAACGACCTGCTGACCCAAACGACCCCCTGATCCGATTGACCCGACCCGACCCGTCTGACGGTTCTGTTCTGTGCAGGTCAACGGCGTCCAGCTGTATGGGAAGTCGCGGCGGGAAGCCGTGTCCTTCCTCAAAGAGGTTCCCCCTCCGTTCACTCTGGTTTGCTGTCGACTCCTGATCCCAGACCAGGAACCGGAACCGGAACTGGAACCAGAACCGTCGGGTCCACCACAGCCAGCAGCAGAACACCGGAGCATCGAAGAGGTGAGAGAGTCCGGCCCTCGTTCTTCCACTTTTCTCAAGTTGTATGGATCCAGATGAAGCAGATGCAGCTCAGGTCCAGAGAACTCCTGGTTCTGGTTCTGGAGGTACGGGTCAGATCCTTCTGGACCCGGAGATCTAGGAGGTAATGATTTGTTTTTGCCTGTCAGATGGAGATGAAGCTGTCGTCGATGCTGCGCAGAGAAGAAGAGGAGGAGCAGGTACCGCCCTCAGGCAGTCAGTCTGGTTCTGGACCCGAAGCCTGACCCAGTTGGTTCTGGTTCTGTCTGTCAGCAGCAGGGTTCTCCTGTGGAGGAGCCGACGAGGAGCGAGGACTCCAGCCTGGAGGAAGAGGAGGATGAAGGCGAGCTGGCTCTGTGGGGCCCGGAGGTCAGCGAGGTGGAGCTGCAGAAGGAGCCGGACCGAGGCCTGGGCTTCAGCCTGCTGGACTACCAGGTGAGACCGGGCCCACAGCACCAGCAGGCCACCGCCGAGCCGGCCTGCAGCGTGGAGACTTTCACCTGGATCTGTTGGAACGGAATCGGTCACGGCGGGGTCACGGCGGGGTCACGGTGCATCCATGCAGTATTGGATCCGGTTCCCCTCTGTTCTGTTTCCTTTCAAACGTGTCCTCCTCTTCCTCTTCCTCTTCCTCCTCCTCTTCCTCTTCCTCTTCCTCCTTTGTTTCTCCTCCGCTTCCTGTAGAGGAGGCCCTGACTCTCAGACCTGCTGCAGCTAAAAATATCTTTTCTTCTGCCAACCTGAAACTTGGAACGGCGGCAGCGGCTCACTCTGCGGCAGCATCTGAATTCTGATGGGGGGAGGAGGCAGGTTCTGGTGGGGCAGGTCGGGTCGGGTCGGGTCCCAACAGCTGCACCACTCTCAGAAGATTTGGAGGAAATCTGGAGAGAAACTGGTAGAAAACCTGTGAACCAAGTCTTAGTTGCTGCAGAACCAGCAGCAGAACCAGCAGCAGAACCAGCAGCAGAACCAGCAGCCTGCTCATGTGAGGTTCTGCAGGTCGGCAGACCAGTGGAGAGAACAGAACTGACAGGATTTCTTCTGGCTGCTGCGTTCTGCATTCATACCGAACCAGAAACCAAGGATTGGTCCAGCAGGTCAAAGGTCGTTACAGTAACAGACCAGGTGAGACTAAAGCATGAAGGATTTCCTCCAGATCAGCTCGTCTGTCTGATGGTAGAAAAGTTTCTGTGATGAAACTCAAACGGCCTGAAGGAGAGTCAAAGCCCGACGACGACGGGTCGCGGCCCAGAGAGAGACCCGCCGTCCAGAGGTCGCGGCCCAGACAGAGACCCGCCGTCCAGAGGTCGCGGCCCAGAGAGAGACCCGCCGTCCAGAGGTCGCGGCCCAGAGAGAGACCCGCCGTCCAGAGGTCGACCCAGAAGAGACCATGCCGTCAGAGGATCGCCGAAGAGAGACCCGCCGTCCAGAGGTGGCGACAGAGACCATGGTCCAGAGATCGCGGCCCAGAGAGAACCAGAGGTCTTCAGAGACCGCCGCCAGAGAGAGTCAGACGGCCCAGACAAGACCGCCGTCCAGAGGTCTGGCCCAGACAAGACCCGTCCAGCTGATGGAAATAAACTGAAGTCAGAAGTTTGACCCAGAGAGAGAAGAAAACAGGCTGATGGCCCAGAAGACCACCTGGGAGACCGTGAGACCCGCCACGGCCAAGGTCTCTCTGTGCAAAACTCCCATTAAATACCAGGATGAAGGTCCAGTTGGGACTGGGAGCAAAACCAGTTTTATTTTGAAAAAACCAGAAGCTGTTTGGACCAGACCATCTGGACACCATGCAGCAGGATGATGGAAATAAACTGAATGTGATGAGAAGTTTGACCAGGAAATAGAGAAAACACAGGATGAGGAAGAAACAACGGCACCGATCTCGGTCCTTACTGCGCGCAACCCGACCCCCCGGGGTGAACCGGTCCGCTCCACTACAAAGGCTGGGGGCCTGATCCAGAGGACCCAGAGCGAATCAGAACCACAGCAGAACCAGAGCCGATGAAGCAAACTGGGTTTCAGGTGGAGCTTTAATAGATTCATCCTGATGCAGCAGGAGACCTGGGGGCCGACCTCAAGGGCCCGACCCGAGGGCCCGACTCGAGGGCCCGACTCGAGGGCCCGACCCGAGGGCCCGACTCGAGGGCCCGACCCGAGGGCCCGACCCGAGGGCCCGACTCGAGGGCCCGACTCGAGGGCCCGACTCGAGGGCCCGACTCGAGGGCCCGACCCGAGGGCCGGTCGAGGCCCGGCTCGAGGCCCGACCCGAGGGCCCGACTCGAGGCCCGGCTCGAGGGGCCCGACCGAGGCCCGCCGAGGCCCGACTCGAGGGCCCGACCCGAGGGCCCGACCCGAGGGCCCGACTCGAGGGCCCGACTCGAGGGCCTGACTCGGGTGTGTTTCTGTTCTTCAGAACGGGATTAAACCCGTCTCATGTCCGATCCTGCAGGACCCGTTGGATCCTGGTCGCTGTGTGATGGTGATCCGCTCTCTGGTTCCTGGTGGCGCCGCGGAGCGTCATGGAGGTCTGCTTCCTGGAGACCAGCTGGTATCGGTTAATCACACCCAACTGGACCATCTCACCCTGACCGAGGCAGTGGAGGTGCTGAAGTCGGTACCACCTGGTACCGTCCGCCTGGGAGTCTGCAAACCCCTGGTAAGTCCAGACCTTCCACAGGTCCAGGTCCTACCGAGTCTCTTTAAAGTTTGGACTGGAAGGTTCTAGTGGGTCCCAGCCTCAGACTGTCTGGGTTTTTATCCCAAGGTTCATTTCTTAATGTGAGGTTCTGGACTGATGGGTCGGGTCTTTGGTACTTTTAGAGTGTTGCTCCAGGTTCTAAAATTGTCTTCAAACCTTTGGACTGTAGATCTGCAGACTGTCCAGTAGGAGGTTTGGACTTTTCATAGATGTTGGTCAGTGAGGTGGTGAGGCTCTGACCATCATAACATGGACACACAAAGACCCTCATGTTGTTATGAGGAAAATGTGTGCATGAGGACAAAGACACTTTTCTACTTATTCTACTATCATAGTAGTAGAATAACTGTTATTATTATTATTATAGATATTTTTAATTTCTGCTCCACATCAAAGGGAAAAACCGTTCAAGTAAAACTCAAAACCATCTTTTCTCGCTCTCTGTATCAGCGCAGCTAAGTGCAGACTGGTTGCCGTAGCAACCAACAAGTCCACAAAAACAAACACTGAAATATTTCCCACACAAAGAGCAGAACATTCAGTCTGTTGCAGTAGTTTGGTTTTAGACTTAATGTTTATTTTGCAATTATTAATAAATGATTGAGAGGAGAAAACCATAAATATGTCGCTGCACTTTACTGTGTAGCTGGCTCCGTGGCTAGCTCCACGGCTAGCTCCGTGGCTAGTTCCGTGGCTAGTGGCTAGCTCCGTGGCTAGTGGCTAGCTCTGTGGCTAGTGGCTAGCTCCACGGCTAGCTCCGTGGCTAGTGGCTAGCTCCGTGGCTAGTGGCTAGCTCCGTGGCTAGCGGCTAGCTCCGTGGCTAGTGGCTAGCTCCGTGGTTAGTGGCTAGCTCCACGGCAAGCTCGGCTAGTGGCTAGCCTTACTCTGTGGAGTCACAATGTCTGGGATCATGAGCGCCCCCTGCCATGAGGCCAGAGAACTGCCTGCCTCTCCTCCAATCTGTTCTCTGGGTTCTGATGCTGCTCAGCACAGGAAACACGTCACACACAGCTGGTGACAAAAAACTCTGAACATTATATTACATAAGCTAAATGATGGAATATCAGTTCAGACATTAAATGTTAACATTTTATTGGCGACGTTCAGACAGGAGGAACATGATCCCATAGAATAGCAGTCAGTGGAGAAAGAGAGAGGTTGATCAATCCAGGTGAGGCTCAGATCACTGCTTCACCTGCTGCTTCACCTGCTGCGCTTCCGAACATTTGAATGGGAAAATGCAAAAATTCAGCGATTTCGAAGAAAAAGGAATCAAAACTGGTTAAGCTAAATAAAAAATAAATATTTTATAGTACAAACCACCAGGTGAAAATAGCAATCTGAATGATTTTATCTTTATACAGTATTTTCCATGATGACATGATGACTCTGCCTTCCCTAGCTGCACGTCACTGATGTTGATATTGCTTGACAGAAAAGTTATCTTCATCCAACAAGACTGGATTCTCCGATGCTAGCCTGGATGCTAGCCTGGATGCTAGCCTGGATGCTAGCCTGGATGCTAGCCTGAACGGAGGTTTCCTGGCCCAGAGTTTTAGTTTTATGTCAGAAGTTAATCCAGACTAAATGTTGAGTTCTGGACCTTCAGATGTTTTGGACATGAGGCTTTGTGGAGCTTCCTGTTGACGAACCAGAGTAGATCAGGACGGAGTTGATCGATGGTGTCCTGGGTTTCCTGAAGCCAGTCCTGTTCACAGGTTGTTCAGTTCAGAACTTGATTCGTCTCTGGCTGATCCTGAGCTGCTTTTCCCAGCTTCCTGGTCGACCCGTTTCCTGTTTCTGCAGGTGGAAGCAGCCGATCCCAGCCGAGAGAACATGATCCAGGATTCTGCTGGAGGCGACCCGCTTCAAGAGGTAAGCACCGTATTCCTGACGCTCTGCAGCTTATGGATCAGAACCAGACGTCTAAACGGAGTGGATGAGATCTGGTGATGATGGCATGACTTTAAAAGCTTCTGATTGGTTATTCCATATCAGTTAAACTCCTCAAATTGTGCTTCCTGTTGTGACATCGTGGAATCATTGAAAGCAGCTGTCAAACTGCAGTCCTGGAGGCCCGCTGTGCTGCAGCAGCTGAACAGAATAATCAGGTCATGAAGGTTCTGGAGAACCGACCCACACCAGGATGAGGGAATTAAAACATTTTAATCCAGGGTTTTGTACCTGTGGTTCATCTAAAACCTGGAGTTTGACCTCTGATTTAAAGGAATCAGGATTTGAACATGATGGCTGCAGTACAGCTTACAAACATCATTTAGGTAAAACTGAAACGATTATTGAAATTATCTGCAAATAATTTAGCAATCAATGAGTTGATAAGTGGAGTACACAGACTCTACACAGTCAGAGCAGAAACTAAACTGTACATGTAAACATTTCTCATTCATTCTGTTCTACTAAATTCCTCTGGTGACAGTTTTAGCTTCACCTGCTTCACATTATAGCAAAATCTATTGATCAGCTCTTCATCCAGATATTAATCAGCTAATTATGTTGCTGCATTTCAGCCAAAAAAATGTTCATTTCTTTCTTCTAAAGATTAAGTGAATTATTTAAATATTTATGACGGGAAAAATCTGCAGAATTCCATTAATCAAAATAATGTTTGTTTTAATTTTAACCTTTAGTTTCCATAATAAGTTGCTGCAGGCCGTTCGGGTGCTGCAGGCAGTTCGGGTGCTGCAGGCCGTGCAGGTGCTGCAGGTGCTGCAGGATTTGTGGCTCCCAGACGTGCTCTAACGTGCGTCTCGTGTCAGACCGACATGTTTCACCGCCGCCTCCTGCTGCGGCCATGTTGGAACAGGAAGTCGGCCTGCAGTCCTAACTGGGGGTTTGCTGGTTCTCCCAGTTCCCAGTGGGGTGTTCCAGTGGATCTCAGACTGGGAGGTGTCTCTCCCAGTCCAGTGCAGCAGCTGAAGCCTCAGTAATCACTCTGAGAGCTCGCTCTTTGTTCTGACTGTCGTCCTGCTTCCCTTCACTTCATCATCCTCTTCCTCCCCCCTTCATCTTCTCCTCTCTTTCACCTTCCTCTCCTCTGCTGACTCAGCGCCATGGCTCGATGCTATAAAGTGCTCCATCAGCTCAACCCGCAGCATCTTTCTTTAAGTGAGGCGGCCGGAGGGAGGAGGACGGGGGGTTGCTGTGAGGACATGCACCCCCCCCTCCCCGCTGTCAGTACATAGAGTCCTGCAGTACTCTGTTACTGCAGTGCTGCTGCTCTGCTTCCCTCTGCTCCATCTCAGCTCCTGATGCACAAAGCAAATAACAGTAATGAACCACTTCGGCCAGCAGGGGGAGCAGTTTCCCAGCCACAGCCGGTCTGAGGACACGTTGACCTCAGAGCCTCTGGATGGTTGTCAGCAACATTTTTCACTAATTAAAATGAAAATGCTTTCCTAGTTTGTTAATCAGAACACTGTTGTAGCCTCGCTCTGCCAGCAGGGGGCAGACAGGACCTTCACTGGGAGAGTCAACTTTAAAATACTGATGGAGAAACCGTTCTGGTCCTGGTCCAGGTTCTGCTTTACATCCAGAATCTCATTTGGCTTCTTTGCACCCAGATCTGGAACAAACTTCCAGAAAACTGCTAACCAGCCGAAACCCTGAGCTGCCGTTTGAAGAAAGGGACCAGAAACAGCCAATCAGAACGAGGAGGTGGAACTTAGTGCTGTCAGTCATCCTTATGTATGTGCTGCTAAATGTGCTAATGGAGGAGAAAAGACTTCCTGTTACAGGAAAACTGTTTATACACCATCATCAGTGGCTATGCTAACTAGCTTAGCATTCAAGGCAGGCTCTGCTAAGGGGGAGAAGCTGCAGCCTAGCAGAGCGCAGAGGCATGATTGACAGCGCTAAGACCCTCCTCCTCTCTCCAATTGGCTGTTTCCAGTAAGCACTGGGTGAAGGAGAGGAAATCCACCCTGCTCAGCATTTACTTTGACTGGACCACTGATCCACATGTTTGGGTATTGATCATCTACATGATGGCATTGATCAGTTGTGATGTTTACTGCTTGTTTCATGACAGAAATCATAAACATTGTCTGGCTGGTTTTTCTCAGGTGAATTTTCTGAACTCTGGATCCAAACGAGCGTCAGAACGTTTCCCTCATGTGGACGGGAGCAGAGCGAGCGATCGGCGCCGAACGGAGACAAAATTATCTCATCAGTGCTTATTTGTCAAAAAACGATTTTATCTCCTAGAAACGGAAAAGAATTGAAAATGTCATCAGTTTAGTCAGAAGATTGAACCTGCAGCAGAATACCATAAAAACACAGAATGACTTCCAAACACATTTCAGTGACCCGGGTTCTGGTTCTGGTTCTGACTTCGTTCATATGTCTAAAATCACAGATTATTAATGGTTCATATCAACATTTTATTCCGTTATATTGTGTAGAAAAGCTGATATGAGAACCAGAACCAGAACCTGAGCTGTTCTGGTCCCTGCCAGGTGTCTTCCTCCTCTTCCTCCTCTTCCTCCTCTTCCTCTCCATTTCCTGTTTTACATGCTCCTCGTTCAGCTCAAGTCGTTTCACGGCTCACGGCTCCCTGATGTCTCCATAAAGTTCTGCAGGTCGGTTCCGACCCGTCTCAGAGGATCGTTGTGTCAGGCTGACCAGAGAGGGACCCCGCTCCGCCGCCGCGCCTCGTTAACTCCTGGAGGTCGTGGCAGGGGGCGGAGCCTGCAGCGGCAAACGCTGCTGCAGTAATCTGATTACTCTGTGAGCGGGGGCGGAGCCAGGACAGAGTCTGACTGGTTCTGGACCGGTTCCAGGGTTCAGATGGAGTTCAGCTGGAGAGGCCCGGTCCATCCTAGCACATTGTTGCATTCTGGGTCAGAACCGCTTTTCTGGACCCTCCTGGAAACACTGGATTGGAGTTCTAAGAGGCTCTGCTGTGGACCCATCAGAACCTTCTGATGGGTCCGTTTGGACCCGTCCTCCAGCACCTACATGAGTCGGTTTTAATCATCCCGACCTCTGCAGGACCCTCTGAGTGTGGGCATCGTTTCCCTCCTGGCCATAACCGGGCCGGGCCGGGCCGGCTCGTCATCTCATCGTCTAATGGGAGGATATTAAACGCCGCATCTTTAAATCTTCAGGATGTGAAGCCAGCAGTCATCAGTCTGCAGAGCGCTAGCCGCCGTCTGCTCCTCACCTCCATTACGGCCGGACTGGGCCCGCTTCCCGGGCCGGGCCCGCTTCCCCGGTCCAAATGAGGCAGCAGAGTCCTTGAGGACGAGGCGGCGGGGAATTAGCCTAAGTGTTGCCATTAATATTTCCTGGAGGGGGCAGGAGAATCCCTCAGGATGTGCTGAGGAGGCGCTCTGGGCCGGACCGGGCCCGGCGCCAAGTTCTGATGTCCAGAAGAGTTCAGCAGAACTTTCTCTGTCCTCACACTCCCTCAGAACCAGAACCAGAGTTTCCCTCTGCTGTTCTACTCAGAGCTGTGAAAAGTATTCACTCCCTGACCGGGTTCTACGGTTCTGACCCATTTAAATCTACCACATCAAACAGAAGCTAATGGACAATGGATCAGGATGAAAAGTTCTCATGGTTCTGTTTTCAGAACCAGCCTGACCCTCTGACTGGTGGTAACATCCCTGTAGATGACCTTTGACCCTTTCTGCTCTCCTGACCTGAGCGCCTGGAGGAAGGGTCAGGTCACACTTTAACTAGGACATCTCTTTGAGCCAATCAGAAAGCTGCTGGTGAATTGGGTCAGGGTTCGGCCCAGTGTAACCCGGCTCCAGGCCCGGTTCTGATGGCTGAATCTTCTCCTTCAGGAGGTTCTGCTGGACCAGAACATCTTGGTTCCATGGCAGAACATCACACGATCTCCACTGTGTCTGGCTGCTGGGAGGATGTTCTGGTTCTGTCAGTTCTGATGGTTCTGGACCAGAACCATCCAGCAGGTCCAGTTTGATCTCTAACAACCGATTGATTGTTTCAGGGTCCCAGTGAAAACTCGGAGCTTCCAGATGATATCTGTCAGGAGGAAACGGAGCTGATCCTGGACGGAGGTCTGCCTCGCTACGCCTCATCTCTGACCTCTGACCTCCTGCCAGCGGAGGAGGGCCTGGAGATGGCTGTGGATGAGGAAGAGGATGAAGAGGAGAGGAGCTCACTGCCCAGGAAGCCTCCTCCATCCTGGGAGGACTGGAAGCTGTGGTCTGCTGGCCGAGCAGGAGGTCCACAGGAGGTCGGTTCTGTTTGGTTCTGTCTGGTTCTGGACCTTGTGAGGCGTCTGTAACCTGAGGAAGGTTCTGGTTCCAGCTCCAGGTGAGGAGAGACTCTCAGGATGACGAGGAGCTGCAGAAGTCCGACCTGGAGAGCATCTCATCTGTTGGGAAACTGATCCTGGGTGAGGAACCGCTCCGCCTCTTAGAACTCCGCTCCGCCTCTTAGAACTCCGCTCCGCCTCTTAGAACTCCGCTCCGCCTCTTAGAACTCCGCTCCGCCTCTTAGAACTCCGCTCCGCCTCTTAGAACTCCGCTCCGCCTCTTAGAACTCCGCTCCACCTCTTAGAACTCCGCTTCTTACAACTCCGCTCCACCTCTTAGAACTCCGCTCCGCCTCTTAGAACTCCGCTCCGCCTCTTAGAACTCCGCCTCTTAAAACTCCGCTCCGCCTCTTAGAACTCCGCCTCTTGGAACTCCGCTCCGCTTCTTACAACTCCGCTCCACCTCTTAGAACTCCGCTCCGCCTCTTAGAACTCCGCTCCACCTCTTAGAAATCCGCTTCTTACAACTCCGCTCCACCTCTTAGAACTCCGCTCCACCTCTTAGAACTCCGCCTCTTGGAACTCCGCTCCTCTTCTTACAACTCCGCTCCACCTCTTAGAACTCCGCTCCGCTTCTTACAACTCCGCTCCACCTCTTAGAACTCCGCTCCGCCTCTTAGAACTCCGCTCCGCCTCTTACAACTCCGCTCCGCCTTTTACAACTCCGCTCCGCCTCTTACAACTCCGCTCCGCCTTTTACAACTCCGCTCCGCCTCTTAGAACTCCGCTCCACCTCTTAGAACTCCGCCTCTTGGAACTCCGCTCCGCTTCTTACAACTCCGCTCCACCTCTTAGAACTCCGCTCCGCCTCTTAGAACTCCGCCTCTTGGAACTCCGCTCCGCTTCTTACAACTCCGCTCCACCTCTTAGAACTCCGCTCCGCCTCTTAGAACTCCGCTCCACCTCTTACAACTCCGCTCCGCCTCTTACAACTCCGCTCCGCCTTTTACAACTCCGCTCCACCTCTTAGAACTCCGCTCCACCTCTTAGAACTCCGCCTCTTGGAACTCCGCTCCGCTTCTTACAACTCCGCTCCACCTCTTAGAACTCCGCTCCGCCTCTTAGAACTCCGCTCCACCTCTTACAACTCCGCTCCGCCTCTTACAACTCCGCTCCGCCTCTTACAACTCCGCTCCGCCTTTTACAACTCCGCTCCACCTCTTAGAACTCCGCTCCACCTCTTAGAACTCCGCTCCACCTCTTACAACTCCGCTCCGCCTCTTACAGCTCCGCTCCGCCTCTTGGGTTTGACTCTCCCTCTTCTTCCTGCAGGTCTGCCCGACTCCAGGGACGGTGAAGCCGAGTCCGATCTCACTCTGACCGACACCGACACCGAGTCAGTACCGCCTTGATCCGTCCGTCTCTCAAAGAACGACTTTGATTCTGGTGCCTCCTGGTTCTGGTTGCTGACTGGTTCTGGACCAGCAGCTCCAGAGATCAGTAAGGACTAGAAGTGAAGACAGGAAGCAGCTTTTCTGTTTCCTGTCTCAACAGGAAGTCCTCTGCTCTGAGTCCAGAACTTAAACCCAGTTCCTCAGAACCGCTGGGCCTGGTTCAGCCCACCAATTATGGACCACATACTGCTGATGCCATCAGGCAGAAGAACTTGAGGAACACCAGAACTCACCGATGTTCAGATTAATTTTCACCAACAGCTGATGCACATCTGAGTTACCTGTTGTCCAGATTATCATCAGATTAGTTTCAGATCCTCAAACTGTCATTAGATTGTCAGATCAGATTAAATCTGACGCTGTTTTATCAGAACCTAAAAGCTATTGTCAGATTATCATCAGATTATCTGGTGTCATGTTTTCATCTGAACATAAACTAAAATAGTTTAAATGAGAGAAGAACAACATTGATGGGATTATCCTTTGTTCTGGATAATCTGAAGGGTCTTTATTCCCTTTTAAGAACCACAGTAATCATAAGAATCACCTGAAGGCATCAGATGATCCGGTTCTGTTGGGTCAGAACCGGACCTCAACGAGCCAGACTTTTAAATATGGCTGAGGTGGTTCTTCAGGCTGTCCAGTCCGGTCCGGTCCGGGTCACAGAACGGGTCAGACTCTTCCTGGGTTGATTCTCTGTCCTCTGGCTCCCCCTGCTGGTTAAACCAAGCAACAGCCTGCAGAGTCACTGGTACTGCTCTCGTTCTGCTCCGGTTCTGCTCCAGTTTGTTGTTGAAGGAGTTTCAGAACTGCTGCAGTAGAACTGGGCCGGCCGGTTCTGATCCAGTTTCATTACACAGATTGGTGTTTAACCGATCAGAACCAGAACCTGATGGGTTCTCCTCCCCTGCAGGTCCGTCAGGATGGTCGCCGCCGGCAGCAGGAAGAGGCGGAGCCAAGGCCGCAGGTACGGCAGCTGCTGATTGGCTGATTCCAGGAAGCTTCAGACTAACAGCTGAGCTGGTTTCCATAGGAACCTGCCTGAAAGGGAGGAGGGGGAGGGGGAGGAGACGCCCGCCTTCAGCCACTGGGGGGCGCCACGCAGGTAGGACACACCACCAGAACCTGCTGAACTGGGTTCTCCGTCTCGGTCTTGACCCGATTCTGGCCCGGTTCGCCTCAGGGTGGAGGTGTGGCCAGAGGACGGCCAGTCTCTGGGCCTCAGCATCGTGGGCGGCCGCCACGTCATCAAGCGTCTGAAGAACGGCGAGGAGCTGAAGGGAATCTTCATCAAGCAGGTTCTGGCTGGCAGCCCGGCCGCCCAGACCCGCTGCCTGAAGACCGGAGACAAGATCCTGGAGGTAGGGCTCTGGTTCTGGTTCTGGTTCTGGTTCTGGTTCCGGTTCTGGTCCTAGCTCTGGTTTCTCCTCAGGTGTCCGGTGTGGACCTGCGAGCAGCGAGTCATGAGGAGGCGGTGAGCGTCATCAAATCCGCTCCGAGTCCGGTTGTCTTCATCGTCCAGAGCCTATCGGCGACGCCGCGGGTAAACATGTCACACCAGAACTTTTCGGGTGTGGGTCAGAAATTATTCAGAAATCAGAAACTGAATTTATGTTTGAAGGCTGGCGAATTCATTCTTCTGCTTTGGAGTTGGCCTTGGAGGAGAGACTCAGCTCAGCTGCCGTTTGTAATTAAATGACTTGGAAATCTTGGGAATTTAAGCAATTATTAAAATGAAATTCATAAAAATTTAATCTGGAAAAGTTATAAACTAAAACAGTTGGAACCTGCCATATGCTAATGCTAGCTAAATATTGGCACTGATGTCACGCTAACAAAATTTAGCATGTTAAAGGTAGCATGCTAATATTAATTTTAGCTTGGTAACGCATAATAACAGTAGTATGAGTCCTGACAGTAATTCTACTGCAACTAATAGCCACTGTGCAGCCCATTAATATCAATACTAAACACACCATGCTAATTTTACCAGGCTAATGGTAACCGCACCCAGCTAATGCTACTATGCTAACGGTAACCGCACCCTGCTAATGCTACAATGCTAACGGTAACCGCACCCTGCTAATGCTACCATGCTAACGGTAACCGCACCCTGATAATGCTACCATGCTAACGGTAACCGAACCCTGCTAATGCTGCCATGCTAACGGTAACTGCACCCTGCTAATGCTACCATGCTAACAGTAACCGTACCCTGCTAATGCTACCATGCTAACGGTAACCGCACCCTGCTAATGCTACCATGCTAACGGTAACCGGACCCTGCTAATGCTACCATGCTAACGGTAACCGCACCCTGATAATGCTACCATGCTAACGGTAACCGCACCCTGCTAATGCTACCATGCTAACGGTAACCGCACCCTGCTAATGCTACCACGCTAACAGGAGCCACACCATGCTAATGATATTGTGCAATGCTAACAATAGCCACAGGATAAGATCCCTCGCTGCTGTTCTGATGAGGTCTGGTTGTGCTTATGCTGAGTCAGAGTTCTGTAGTGACAGTTTCTGACCTGATTCTGTTTGTTTTTGTGCTGCAGCCGGTGTCGCTAACAGCTTCCAGCTACAGCAAACACAAAGCCAAGCGGACCGATCCTCTGGTAAGGTCCGAGCCTCAGAAAGACGCATCCAGCAGGGGGCGGCAGCAGGCCGGGTTTCTTCCTGTTTGTTCCTCATCCTAGTCTTTATCTGGATCTTTGTTCTGCTAGAATACGCATGGTGGTACCGCCGACCCAGTTTCCTGGTTCTGTTTTATTTCTCCCAAATGGCTTTAGTCGTACTATTGTTATAAACACGTCAATAAATGAAACTCTTGTTTCTGGAAAGCGTCACCTGGTGGATAAAATCACACAAACAGTGAAATTATGAAGTTTTTCAGTCGGGTCGGTTCTTCAGCCTCAGCAGGACTTCTGACCCGTTTTACTCCGTCGGTACTGTGAGTCCAGTCGGATTCTGCAGAGATCCGCTGGTACCAGCACTCAGAGCAGAATTCGGGTCACAACCAGCAGCATCATTCTGCAGAAGTTCTGATCCAGGCTTTATTTCTGCCTGGGTCAGAACCGTCTTGGGTCCAGAAAGAGCTCCAGAACCCTGCAGGAGGTCCTGATCAGAAGGAAGCTGGATCAGAACTTCCTGTTTGTTCTCTACCTCACTTCCTGAATGGAGGTCAGGTGGCCCTCTCGACCAATCACATGTCTTCCTGCCCCACCCCCCACAGGTACCTGAGGCAGTCCTGCCCCCCCTCAGAGAGCCCCCACCCTACAGGCCTCCCAGCCAATCAGAGCAGGAGCTGACTGCTCACCTGCAGAAGGTCAAAGGTGAGAAACACGACCAGCTGTGGTGCTGTGGTACTGACTAGGACAACCGGGTCAGACGGGTTCTGGTGTAAATGTTGGTTCTGTTGGGATTGCACAGAGATCCGGTCCTGGTTCCGGGTCGGATCATGGGGAACATGGGAACCGGGTTTCCATCTTTGGATGTCTCGGTCCGAGTGTCTCCGGTTCTCTTCATAGTCTGTCTTCCAGAACTGGTGTGACCTTTGACCTGCTTTCTGGGACTCGTGTGAGTGTTAACCTGTTTGTGTCTTCCAGGACTCGTATGAGCCAGCGGTCCCTCCGTCCGGTCCCTAGTCGTCGTTCGGGAGTCGACGTTTCTGCTAGTCGAGTCTTTTGCTTTTCCTCGCTGTCTGTGCTCCGGTCTTGGTGCGCTTGGTTTGGGTTTGGGGCGTCTGAGCCGGGTGGGCGGGGCTGTGGGCTCTGGGGTTTTCTGGCTGCTGACTGAGATTGTTTTGATGCAAGCAGCTGATTCGCTGCTGGTTTTACTGGGAGCAGTTGGTCTCCTTGCTGGTTTTACTGGGATGGGGTTTCTGCTGGAATCTGATGCTTCCCTCTGGGATTGATTTCTTCTGTCTGCTGATCTTCATCAAGGTCCTTCCTACTTGCTGCCACTGATGCTCCATCCAAACTGATTCTACATCTTAAATCTGATAAATGGGTCAGAACCTGATTTTCTGACCCGCTTTGGTTCTGAATGGTTTCTGAGGATTGGATCTAAAATCTGTTAATAAAGTTCAGATTAAATTTGATGCGTCTTCAGATTCATTCAGGCTCAGACAGAATACTGGGTCCACACGGGTATCTGACCCGCTTGGTGAGGGAAGTTCTGGTTCTGGTCTGCTGTTTGGACCAGAGGATTGAAGGTATTAAAGTCAGAATGAATCCCTGGATCAGAACCATCGACTCTGTGGGTTTTGGTTCTGCTGGGTTTATCACGTCCAACCCCAACATTCTCCTGTGGGGGGGAGCATGCAGAGGGGAGGGGGAGGGGGCATCTGTAGGGGGAGGGGGCATGCAGAGGGGGGCATGCAGAGGGGGAGGGGTGTGGGATGCAGAGCTGCTCTCCTCCACAGCGGCTCAGCTGACTCACACTAACGAATCGTTTTCTGGTGATCTGCGTGTTGCAGCCGACCCGACGAGGAGAGCAGACGTTAGCTCTGACACACACACACTGACACACACACTCACTCACTGTCACTCCCGTGGATTTATGTCGAAGTCTGAGGACCGGAGCATGGACGATGCTGCCGCCGGGTTAGTGAGCTCTCTCTCTCTCTCTCTCTCTGTTCTGGTGCTTTCTGTGCAAGAGGTCACCTTTCCTGCCGCTGCAGCAGAACCGGGTCGGGACGCTGCCCTGTCCCTGCTTGCTGCAGCGGCTCAGGTTCTGCTGCAGGAGGAGAGTGGATCTGTTAGCTGCTGCGGGAGAACTGCAGAGCAGAACCGGGTCGCTGCAGCAGAACCTCTTCAGAATGTTCTGATGCATCGTGAGAGACTCTAAATCGGCTCCATGAGTTCAGAAACCTCCTGGAAGCTAAAGGTGTTCTCTCTGCAGCTTCACAGCTGGCCATTTTATTAGGTACAGCTTGTAGCTGGAGCCCGTTTTACCTCCAGAACCACCTCAGTTCTTCTGGGTCCAGATCCAACAAGCTGTTAGAACCATTCCCCAGAGATTCAGATTCTGAAGGTGGTCAGCGGGGATCAGATGAGGCTCAAGTGGTTCCAATGGGTCCAAAGTGAGCCAAGACATTATCTCCCACAGCATGATACCACCTCCACGAAGTTCTTACCCGTCTATCTGAAGCGAAGGGTTCTGGTCCAGTTCTGGTGGATCTGTTTCTGTTTACAGATAGTAGTGTGGTCTCCAACTCGATGAATATGGGCTGCCGTTCGGAAAATCAAAAGTGAAACGGAATCATTTTTCACTGGGAAATTTCAGTCATTTTCCCCATTTAATTAGCAGGCTAAATATTCAGCTTTAGCTGACTGAATACTTAGCCTGCTAATTAGATTGAAGCTAAGTATTTAGCTTCAAGACTAACTTGGTAAGTAAGCTTTTTCCAAAGATATACGACTGTGAAACTGAATGCTGCCTGGAACTCCAGTAAGGATTATATGTTCTGTAATGAGGTGACTCGTTGACTTGTTTCATGTTTTGATGTGATTTAACATTCAGTTCTGCTGATCAATCACCTTTTATAATGTTTAACAACCAGAGGTACAAAATAATGCTCTGAAAAATATTTTAAATCAAACACAAGTAAAGCTGCCAGTGTGAAATGTTAAACAAATAAAAGTAAAAATTAAGTCATTAAAATTTTACTTTAAAAGTTGGTTACTTTGGCCGGCCCTGGTGGCGTAGGGGACAGCGCGACCCATATTTGGAGGCCCTGAGTCCTCGACGCGGCCGTCGCGGGTTCGACTCCCGGACCCGGCGACATTTACCGCATGTCTTCCCCTCTCTCCTGTCAGCCTGCTGTCATATAAGGGACACTAGAGCCACAAAGACCCCCTGGAGGAGGGGAAAAAGTTACTTTTAGTGAACAGGAAAAAGATTTCAAACTAGTTGCGCTAGTTTAGCTGCTGTGCAGAATCGTTCCTTCTAGTGGCGCCCCCTAGAGTGTGGGCTCCTTGGCATCTTCTGATCAGGAAAGCTGCTGGAACCACACCGAGCCTCCTGGACTGTGGAGTCCTGCTGGCCGTCCTGCTGCATGGCAGGGACAGCAGTTGGATCGGAGCCACAGGTTGAACCACAACCGGTCCTCTGCAGGTGGAGCTGCATCCAGATGGTGATGGAAGGGTTGGGGTCAGCAGATCACCGTCCCGTGCTCCCTGTGTGTGTGTGTGTGAGTTTGTTTCTAATACTTTGTGGGGACCCACAGTGTTTTTGGGTCAGGGGTCAGATTTAGGGCTTCGGTGTGAACTGAGTTTTGGTTAGGGCAGTGGTCCCCAAAGTGTGTGGTGCTCCCCCTCGGGGGGGCGCAGGAAGCGGCGTGGCTGAATGGGGAAAAAAATGTTACACAAAAGTGTTTCAGTGTAAAGACGGTTTGTAGTTTGTTTTGTTGCAACCTGAAGTGTGAAATAAACTTCAGTGCAGTTTGAAAACAAAATGTGTGTAAAGATTTATGTCTGGTTTAATGATGTTGAATTTTATTTTTTTTTATTGAATTTTATTGTAATCCAAGGGGGGCCAGAAAATCTTTGGGAACCACTGATTTAAGGTAAATGAATGGAAGTCAATGAAACGTCCCCACAAAAATGGCCACACCTTCTGTGTGTCGGTGTGCGTTTGTTTCTAATACCTTATGGGAATGATTTTTCTGGCATACACTACATTGTGGGGCCCCACAAAGGGAAACGCTGTTTTTGGGTCAGGGGTCAGATTTAGGACTAAGATGTGAGTTTTGGTTGGTTAGGAAAAGGTTTAGGTTGTAGAAACGAATGGAAGTCAAAACACACAGATAGCTGCGCAAACGTGTGTGTGTGTGTGTGTGTGTGAAACTGCGGTTTGTTTCTACCTGATGAAGCAGCTCAGTTCAGTTAGGATGAAGAATCATCATCACCATCATTATTGATTGATTGGCCCTGAGTGAGCAGTGCTCTGCAGCCCTTCAGCTCCGTCTGCCTGCGAGACGCAGTGAGGATTGGACTGGACCCTTCTGGACCTCGGTTCCACCAGCAGCCCTGGTGACTGACGCGTTCTCCTGCTGTGTCCGCTGCAGAGCGCTGCTGTGAGCGTTATGGCGACCTGCAGGGGGAGCTGCTGTGTGTGGACCTGGAGAAGGACCGGCAGGGTTTGGGTCTCAGCCTGGCGGGAAACCGGGACCGGTCCCGGCTGAGTATCTTCGTGGTGGGCCTCCATCCCGGCGGGCCGGCCTCCAGAGATGGACGGATCCACGTGGGAGACGAGCTGCTGGAGGTGAGGAGGTGCCAACCAGCGGCTTCTGCCTCACCTGAAATCACCTGTGTAGGTTCAGCAGGTTCCTCCTGACTGACCCGTTTGGACCGGTTTGATTAACGAGATCAGTGACCTATTTGTCCATCAGATCAACAACCAGATACTGTATGGGCGGAGCCACCAGAACGCGTCAGCCATCATTAAGACCGCCGCCGCCAAGGTGAAGCTCATCCTGCTCAGGTAGGAGTGCAAGGCATGCTGGGAAAACCTGATTATTGGTTTCTGTAGCTGAGAAGCCATCAGATGTAGACACAGCCCATCGTCATGGCAACAACCTTCCTAGACCCAAACATCCAGTCAGATCCGCAGCAGAACCAGCAGCTGAGCTGAGAGGAACCAGATCAGACATAATGGAATCGGGTCAGAATAAAGTTCTGTTCAGGTTCTGATCCATTTAAAAACGGCAAAATATCCATTTCGCCTCTGAAGCAGACACCAACTTCAGCGCCACAATGTTTGGCCCAGAACATGGTTCTGAGTGGTTCTGTTTGGACCTGGAGGATGAAAATATCAGTAGGTTCTGATGTCCTAGTGTGCATGTTCTGGTTCTGGTTCTGCCCCCTGCTGGTGAGGAGGAGGAACTGCTATTTAACGTTGAACCAGGAAACCGTCTGCAGTCCTTATGGTCAACAAGACCCGCCCAGAAACGGCCTGCAGGGACCTGATTGGTCGGATTCGTCATGTGACGACGATGAGGTTCTGCTGCGGTTCTGTAACATCTTCATCTTCTTCTTCTGCAGAAACACCAGCAGCTGTTTGGTTTCACTTTCCTTTTCTATGTCTCTAGAAACGATGACGCTTTAAACCAGATGGCTGTTTCTCCTTTAACGGCTCCTCCTGCTGCTCCTCCTGCTGCTCCGCCCACCGCTCCGCCCACCGCCCCGCCCACCGCCGCCCCGCCCACCCTCACCTTGGTTGGCCTGGAGGTGAACACACACACACACATTCACACACACTTCAACACATTAAACTACATCCATGAGAAATCTTCTGATGCCATCGGGTTCTTGGGGTCAAAGGTCAGAGTCAGAAACCAGAACCTGCAGGGTTGCGGTGGTGATTCCCTCCAGCAGGGGGAGCCACAGGGTCACAGACGGAGAAGAACTTGAGGCAGAATCAGAACCGGGTTCAGATGGATGTAAAAACATGGCCGCCTCTGTGTTTCTGGGTCAGGTCGGAAGCTCCGCCCCCTCTGAGCGGCTCTGTCCCTCACCTGACCCGTCCGTCAGAACCGACCCATGTTCTGCTGAACAGGACCAGAACCCGACCAACGGGTTTGTTCGGAGTGACGGCGCCCCCGAGAGGCCAGAGGTGGAGACGCAGAGGACGGTCCGGAGAAGCTCCGCCTCCTTCGCCCACTCCCAGGTTCATCCTGCAGAGTCCAGTTAGAGGACCGACCAGAACCAGAACCTTGACCCGTCCTGTTCTGTGTTTCAGAGGCTCAGCGACGCCACAGATAGCGATCCGCAGGCTGCCAGGGCGCCGCCGGAGCTCCAGGTACCGACAGCCGACCATGGGCCTCTGAAGCGGGTCGGATCAGAACCGGCTTGTGTAACATCAAGCTACCTGGTCTTCTCCACCAGCGGTTCTGACAAGGTTCTGATCCGTTTTAACTTCCATCAGAACCAGTTTTAAACACGCCCGAATGTGGCGCTTCCTGCACCGCCGTACATTTACCAGAACCAACGTTTGGACCGAACTTAGGTCCAGACAACAGTGTTCAGAACCGACCCGTGTCAGACCCAAAGAACCAGTTTCAACTACGCAGGACCTTGATCAGAACAGAACCAGAACCTGCAGCCGGTTCTGGTTCGAGTTTATGGTTCTGTTCTGATCCAGGTCCAGTCCAGCAGCTCCAGCCGACAGTCGGCAGATTCTCCTCCTCTGGTCGGCTCCGAGGTCCAGTCCGGTAGCCGAGGTACCATCCACGGTTCTGGGTCGCCCGCGTCGGACCCGTCTGACTGCGTCGTGGTTCCGGGTCAAGAAACGGTTCTGGAGATCTGCAAGGGTCGGTCCGGACTGGGGCTCAGCATCGTGGGAGGAACAGACACCCAGCTGGTAACAGCTAGTTCTGTCGGGCTGAACAGAACCGGTTTGGGTCTCAAACGGGTCGCGGTCTCTCCTGCAGAACGCCATCGTGATCCATGAGGTGTACGAGGAAGGAGCGGCGGCCCGGGACGGACGGCTCTGGGCCGGAGACCAGATCCTGGAGGTACGGCTGCCAGTTCTAGTTCTGGTTCCGGTTCTGCTGGGCTGACGCTCGGCTCCGTGTCCAGGTGAACGGCGTGGATCTGCGCGGGGCGTCCCATGAGGAGGCCATCGCCGCCCTGCGTCAGACGCCGGCGAAGGTCCGGCTGACTGTTCTGAGGGACGAGGCCCGGTTCCGGGACGAGGAGAACCTGGACCGGTTCCGGGTGGAGCTGCAGAAGAAGACCGGCAGAGGACTGGGCTTCAGCATCGCCGGCAAGAGGTCCGACAACCTGTCAGCTAACCGGGTCAGAACTCTGTAGGGAAACCGGACCAGAACCACAGCCCGGTTCCACTGAGCCCAAACAGAGGAAGTGTCTAAATGTGGCACCGGGTGAACGGTGGTACCGGTACCGGTACCGAGTTCTACTGACCTCTGTGTGTGTCACTGTGTGTGTGTGTGTGTGTCACTGTGTGTCACTGTGTGTGTCACTGTGTGTGTGTGTGTGTCACTGTGTGTGTCACTGTGTGTGTCACTGTGTGTGTGTGTGTGTGTGTGTGTGTGTGTGTCACTGTGTGTGTCACTGTGTGTGTTACTGTGTGTGTGTGTGTGTGTGTTACTGTGTGTGTGTGTGTGTGTCACTGTGTGTGTTACTGTGTGTGTCACTGTGTGTGTGTTACTGTGTGTGTCTCAGGAGCGGCAGCGGCGTTTTCATCTCGGAGGTGGTCAGAGGGGGCGCCGCTGAGCTGGATGGACGGCTGATGCAGGGAGACCAGATCCTGTCGGTGGACGGAGAGGACACGAGACGGGCGTCCCAGGAGGGCGTGGCCGCCATGCTGAAGGTGAGGATTAGGATGAAGGAGGAGCTGCCGGTTCTGGTTCTGATCGGTCCTGGACAGAACCAGGAAGAGGAAGTGATTACTTTAACCTGTAGTTTTTATCAGGCTCAAAATAAAACAAAACGTTTTCATGAATTTATTCACAGAAATAAAACGTTTGAGTTCTGATGACCTTTGACCTGCCCCCAGGAGGACCGGACCCGAACCAGCTCCTCCGAACTGGGTCAGGTGTGACCCAGTTCGGAGGAGCTGGTGTGGTCCAGTTGCAGAAGAAGGGTTGGTTCTGTTCAGTAGAACCAGTTTAAGAACCAGAACTCTAGTTCATGTGTAGAGCTGGTTCTGGTTCTGACCCGCTTCCCTGTGGTTCTGTTGGTTCTGCAGTGTGCCCGTGGACCCGTCCAGCTGGAGCTTGGCCGCCTCAAAGCCGCTTCCTGGATGTGCTCCAGACTGACCACCGGGGGGAGCCAGGTGGGTTTCTGGGACCGGATCAGAACCGCTGATTCGGATCAGGTTCACACCCAGAACTTCATGTGACAGAGGTGCTGCTGGTCGTCATGGTTATGAAAAATTTTCCCAGCTGTTTTCTGTAAAACTGCATCACGAGTTTTGACCAACAGGATGTTACTGCAGGCAGAAACGCAGGAGAAGAAACAACAGGAAGTGGCAGCGATTTCTAATGACAACAGGAACTAATTCATCCTCTTGGCTTTGGATTCTTTTTGCTGTTTCTGTTACTGAAGCCATCAAATGTTTCTCTTCCTTCCAGATGAGCAACATCAGCAGCTCAGGTGTTGAGGCTCCGCCCCCACCACCTGCCTCACCCGACCCCCAGATGACCCCTGAGCCAATCAGTGCCAAGACCAGTAGCGACATCACTTCCTGCTCCGAGAGCAGCTCAGGTGGGGAGCAGAGAGAGATTGTCATATAAAAAACCAAAAATAAAGACTGTTCTGTGAAAGTTTCTCAAAACAATTTCCAAATGTCTCTTAGTAATGTAAATAAATCCATTAATTAAAACATTGTGCAAAACAATGAAAGATCGTTTCTCTTAGTAAACAAAAGGGGCATTAATGTGAACAGCAGGATTAATAATAGAAACAAAAGCATTAGCCGCAATAATACCAGGCAACATTTTTGGTGTCTTATAAATTAATCCTTATTCAGGTTTCACCTCAAAACCAACTTTATAAAAATGGAGTATCCTTTTTATCTTTTAACTTTACTTTGTTCAAAGCTTCAACACATTTCATATATTTTATCTTTCCATCCACAGAATCCAAAAGTGTCCATTCATTCAGTTCTTCCTCTAAAAAATGTCCAGGACATTCAAGGTCTTTCATTTGTGGCTTAAAGAAAATTTCTGCTGCTTCATCAGGCCGTTAAATCCTGAGTGTTTGTTCTTCTGGTAACATTTGCTGAAACGTTGCCAGCATTCTTCCTACAGTTCGCAGAGTGGATGTCCAACCATCCATTTCAGCTGCAACAAGTTGGAGCAGAGTTTCAGTGGAACCACGTCTCTTTTCACCAGCAGTTCAGAAATCAGATTTAGTCCCAAACTGAACCCAAACGGTTCCAGTAAGAACCAGTTCAAACACGTTCCAAGATTTTAACACACGAACATAAAAAGGTAACAAACACTTCACATTATATTTTAAAAGGTCAACAATAAATAAAGTTTTACCAAAACCTAAATTGCCAACTTTTGAAAGAAAAAACATTCTGTAACTTTTCTCCACAAAACATTTTGATCACCATACAAAAACCTCAGTAAAAACTGTAATCTGAAAGCTGCTTTCCTACTTTCTACATGAATCAAACCTCGTCCTGCTTCTTCTGGTAAAAACAAAACCCAAAGTGAAATTTAAAATAATAGTCTGTAATTTTACCAAAAGTCCTGGCGGGGTTCAAGAACAGATAAATGATGCCACAAAGGTGAAGCAACCAGATTATTAATAATTAGTTTGCAGCCTCTGTAAGATAAAAAACATTTTTTTAACCATCAGTTCAATAAAACCCTCCGAATTTTTCATGACCTCTATTTGACCCCCAAATAAACACCCAAATATTTAAAACTGTTTTTGGCCTCTTTAATTCATCGGGTAATTTAGGTTTTTGTTTTGTCCACTTACCAACTGACAAAGTACATACAGAGAAACCTGGAATGGAGTAGTGGAACGGAGTGGCAATGTAATCACAATGCACTGTAAGATATGTAATGTGTTTTGAGGCAGTTGACCAAAATCCCGGACGATTTTGAAATTCCCCCCGGACATTTTTTTAGGTCTGAAAAGTAGGACATGTCCGGGAAAAAGAGGACGTCTGGTCACCCTACTGATTGGTCACCCTACTGATTGGTCATCCTACTGATTGGTCACCCTACTGATTGGTCACCCTACTGATTGGTCATCCTAACATATGCAGAAAATTGGAAAGGTAGAGAAACTTCACTTAACTTTACACCTGCAACCTTTTCCTGATCTGACATAATAAAGGTTCAATACTCAAAGAATAAAACATTCCTGACTTTGCACAATCTTGGTGAATTCCTCTCTTTGCATTAAAAGGTGACTTTCACCACTATTGACTTTCCATACACCTTCAACGTCACAATAACAGGTTTGAATCCTGGCAATGAACCCAGAGGAGAAACCAAAAGCTTTCAAACTCTTCCATAAATATTGGTTCTCCACTCCACTCCAAAGTTTAAACCCAATAAATTAGAGACGTCCAAATAATCTCAAATTAAAGTTATGCTCTCTCTTATTGATCTGCCAGGGATGCAGTAAGACTGATCGACATGTATAACTGGATCAATCGCGTTTCTCAATCTGCATGCCAGAACCTTTGAGAAGATCTTGTAGTCAGTGTAGTGTAGTGTCTCCAGTCCTGATTTCATGAACATCACCTTCTTAGCAATAAGAGCTCTGTGACAGGAAGGCCTAACATTCCCTCTGCCACCCTGTTACTGAGGACAGATCAAACAGGCCAACATATAAAATCTTTGTCTTGGTCCGACACCTTGGGCAAGTCCTTAAGAAACTCTTCTGTCACCAGAGTCTTCTCTAAACTCGCTGCCACACAACGTTGAGAACAAGTCCACAGCTCTTTTCTGCAGTTGGGTGGGATCTGTCAACTCTTCTTCAGAACGAAGCCAATGAACGAGACGATTCTGTCCATTTTTCTCTGAGGGAGCTTTAATTTCAGAGACACTTTGACAACGTGAAGGTAGCAGAGCTCCCTGCTCTGAGCCCAACAGATCAGCCAAAGCAGCTTTTTCCTTTGGACTCACAAAAACTCTGAACATCCACGATTTCAGTCTGTAATTTCACCATTTCTCTTGTAACATTGTATGTGTATTGATTATAAAAGTGCTGAATTTTAATTTGACCGACATCCCACCACTGCTGTTCCTACATAAACTGACATTTCATGAGTCTCCACTGTTTCCAAAAAAAAGAAAATCCTTTTTTAAAACAACCATCATTTAACAAAACAGTATTGAAATTGACTGACCAGTATTTTATGATTTCCATCCTTTTCTTTCTTCCAATCAACCTGATTATCAACATTCCTGAGTTTCTTCAGCAAAAGCTACATTTAGATTTGAAAAGTTCAAAATGCACAGCCCCTTTTCTTCACATCCCTCGCACCATTAATGTTCAAAGATGAGATTTTAAATCTACTCATAATCACATAAAAAAGATCCATAGAAAAAAGAAAATACATTTTCTTATCAGCCTTTTTTTTTTACTTTTTTGCACCAGTTTTTGAAGTCTCTATACTTCAGTGTCCCTTAATCCATCAGATGTCCTTTGACTCAATAACCATTTAACTGAGTCAACAAACAGTCAACTTTCTCTCCCACTCTTTCCATCCATCCATCCATCCATCTTCTTCCTCTTATCCCGGTCGGGTCTTGGGGTAGCAGCTTCTTCCCTCCCCAGTCTCGTCTTCCAGCTCCTCCAGGAATCCCAAGGCGTTCCCAGGCCAGCAGAGAGACATCGTCCCACACTGCTCTTCCTGAATCCAAGGTTCAACAATCAGACGGACCCTCCTCTCCAGAACCCCCGAATAGACCTTGCCAGGGAAGCATAAGAGTGTGACCCCCCTGTAATTGGAGCACACCCTCCGGTCCCCCTTTTTGAACAGGGGGACCACCACCCCGGTCTGCCAATCCAGGGAACTGCCCCCAATGTCCATGCGATATTGAAGAGTCGCGTTAACAAACACAACCCTACAACATCCAGAGCCTTGAGGAACTCCGGGCGGATCTCATCCCCCCCCAGGGCCCTGCCACCGAGGAGCTTTTTGACCACCTCGGCGACCTCGACCCCAGAGATTGGAGAGCCCAACCCAGAGTCCCCAGGCTCAGCTTCCACAATGGAAGGCATGTTGGTGGGATTGAGGAGGTCTTCGAAGTATTCTGCCCACCGGCCCACAACATCCCAAGTTGAGGTCAGCAGCACACCATCCCCACTGTAGACAGTGTTGGTGCTGCACTGCTTCCCCCTCCTGAGACGCCGGATGGTGGACCAGAATCGCCTCGAAGCCGTATGGAAGTCTCTCTCCATGGCCTCTCCAAACTCCTCCCACACCCGAGTTTTTGCCTCAGCAACCACCCGGGCCGCTTCGCCCCCCGGTACCCATCAGCTGCTTCCGGAGTCCTACAGTCCAAAAAGGCCCGATAGGACTCCTTCTTCAGCCTGATGGCTTCCCTCACCGAAGGTGTCCACCAACGGGTTTGAGGGTTGCCGCTGCAACAGGCACCGACAACCTTTTGGCCACAGCTCAGATGAGTCGCCTTGACAATGGAGGCAGGAACACGGTCCACTCAGACTCCATGTTCCCCAACTCCCCCGGGACGTGTTCGAAGTTCTGCTGGAGATGGGAGTTAAAGCTCCGTCTCACAGGGGATTCCGCCAGATGTTCCCAGCAGACCCTCTCAACACGTTTGGGCTGCCAGGTCTGACCGGCATCCTCCCCCACCAGTGGAGCCAATTCACCACCAGGTAGTGGTCAGTGGACAGAACCTCTCTTCACCCGAGTGTCCAAGACATACGGCCACAGATCCGATGAAACCTTTAACTGAGTCCTTTTAAGTTTTACCCTTTTATATTCCTTAGATTTTCTTTTAGTTTTGGTATGGATGTCATCAACATCCATTTCTCCTTGGATTCCTTCTTGTGTCGTTTGACTCTTTGCTCTCTTCAGCAGAAGTGACGACATTGAGGTTCTGTTGAAGCTCCCTCCCTCTGGCTCTGGACTTTTCTTAACTGAAGAGTCTCTTTATGAACCTTTTCAGGGCGATTATGAACTGATTTGCCCTCCTGGTTGCACCCAAAACAACTCATAGTTTCTGTTGCTGCAAAAATAGTGTAATCAAAGTCGACAACCTTAAATTTAATCACTATGTTCAGTTTCTCAATATCATGTTTGAGAATCATAAACACTTTTCTTCTAAATGAAACGTGTGTGTGTGTGTGTGTGTGTGTGTGTGTGTGTGTGTGTGTGTGTGTGTGTGTGTGTGTGTGTGTTCGCAGGCGTCCGGACGGTGCAGATCACCAGGGTAACGTCGTCTCACAACACACCTGAGTTCTTCAGAACCAGAACCTGTTCTCACTCTGCTGCTCTCTGATTGGACCTCTGAGGTTGGAACCATCAGAACCAACTGGATCTTCTCCAGAACCTCTGGTTCTGATCCAAAGGACTTCAGGAACTTTAGGAAAACCTTCTCAGAGATCTGGTTCTGGTCCAAACGAGGTCCAGCTGTACTGGACTCACCATTTCAGAACCCCCCTAAATCCAAACAGGGATCAGAACCAAAATAAATGGGCTTATCTTCAGAACCAGAACCTACAGAAGTTCTGATCCATTTCCAACAAAATGGTACCGGTACCAGTACCGGGCCCTCCTCCTCCAAATTTGTCTGAAAGTGGTTCTGACTCAAATCTAAAGTTGTTCTGCTGTCCAGAACCCGATCTGAACCCAGTATTTGTCCAGAACCCACATTGTTGGTTCTGAACCATCCAGTTGACCAGAACCAACAAGAAGAACCTGGGTCCGATCACTGAGCAGCAGACAGAACCTCCTCTGGTTTCCTGTGATTGAGTGAGGTTCTGGTTCTGGTTCTGACCCACTCAGGGCAGTGGCGACTCCCTGGGGGTGAGCGTGGCGGGGGGGCAGGGCAGCCCGCTGGGGGACGTCCCCGTCTTCATCGCCATGATTCGGGCCAACGGCGTCGCCGCCAAGACGCACCAGCTGAAGGTGAGCGCCGCTCCGGTTCTGGTTCCGCTCCAGAACAACTCGGCATGACCCGATCAACAGGTTCTGTTTCTGGAGAGCCGGTGTCCATTTCTGCTTGCTTCATCCATGAAGTTCTGGTTCCGGTCGGAACCGTCACCTGTTTATCAGACCAGAACCCACCTGGAACAGAACCTTGCAGAACCTTTTCAGTAATCTGTAGGAAGAGGAAGCAGGTTGGACCGAGCCGACGGTCGGCCATGTTGGCTACGCTAGACGGAAACCATCAGAGCTTCTTCTAAACTCTGAGAATCAAAAACCACCTGAAGCTGGGAAACGATTTAAAAACCGTTGATAGAAACACGATGAGCGAAACGACTTCCTCCTTCACCAAACCGAAACTAGATGGAAGATTGTAGCGGCTGCAGGATTTCACTTTAGGCTTCGGCTAAAATCCACCAGTCATGTCTGCTGCTAGCGCTAGGCTAGCATGTTAGCTTTGGTTGTATTTACCCAGAATGCCCTGTTCTGTAGTCCTCTTCTTGCTTTCGGAGCGGGCTCTGGTCCGCTTGGTGTTCACATTCTAACTGGTTTAGAGGACCAGAGGTCAGAGGTCAGAGGTCGAATAGAGTTCACATCCAGCAAAACAAACCGGAGTTTATACAAAACGGACTGGATTTGGGTTAAAGTGGACTGAACTGAGCTGTGGTTTGGATCAAACCAGCTTAGATTGCAAACTATCTGAGTTAAACTGAGACCTGACCCGGTTCTGAAGCCATCTGGTGGACCTTGACTGGATCTCACATCAGCCAACAAAGTAAAAGGAGTTTTTTCCAGACCAGCAGCATTTATCTGAGCATCATTATAAAGTTCTAAAACAGTATAAAAGTTCTGGTCGGGATCAAGTCAAATAAAATTAAAATAGAAATAAAAGTAAGTTTAGTAAAAGTAAGAAGCCAAATATTAAACTGTCAGATTCTAAAAGTTAATAGTGTGAATAAAATCCAAACAATCTAGAGTTTTAGCTCCCTCCTTTTCTCTTTAGCCGAGTTTCAGTCTGGAGTTTAGTGGCCAGAGGGAGACGATCCAGAGAGGTTCTGTCTGCTTTCCATCCTGGCTTTAGGGACAGACGGTAAAACCTGCAGGGCTGCTGGAGCTCCTTCAGTACCAAGGACCCAAAAACACTTAAAAACTATCAATAAGACCTTCAATTGGACCCTAAAGCAGCAGGGAGCCAGTGAACGGTTAGCAAACCCAGAGTCACAGATTGACGCCTCCTGGTTTTGGTCAGCAGACCAGCTGCAGCATTTTGTTTGCTCTGCTCCAATAATCTGAACCTGATGAATGATTGGATCAAAATCAGGCAGAGGAAGAAAAGATTTTTATCTTAGCCAGGATCCTCAGCTGGGAGGAACCGGCTCTGATAGCAGCGCTAGCATGCTAATCAAATCTAACAGGATCAACAATCACACCCAGATTTTTCACAAATGGACGACAGCAGGAGGACAGGAGACCGACCGGGAGACCGACCTGGAGACCGACCTGGAGACCGACCTGGAGACCGACCGGGAGAACGACCTGGAGACCGACCAGGAGACCGACCAGGAGACCGACCTGGAGACCGACCGGGAGACCGACCTGGAGACTCCTTTAGAGTTCTGGTGGTACTCTTCATCCAGAACCGTGACGGACCCTCCCAGTCCACCGGGTTCTGATGGCAGAGACCCTCACAGGTTCTTCCTGGTGGTCCATCTTCCTGCTGGCTGGCCCAGGTTCTGGACTTCAGTCTGGTTCTGTTCTGAAAACATGGCGGTCCTGCTAGATGCAGCCGGGTCGGTTCTGTTGCCCTGAGGTTCTGTGTGTGCAGGTGGGGGACCGGATCGTCAGCGTGGGGGGGCAGCCGGTGGACGGTCTGTCCCACAGCGAGGTGGTGGCCATGCTGAAGAACAGCTACGGAGACGTCCACCTGCAGGTCAGCCTCTCCGGTTCTGACCTCAGGTTCTTCTCGGATCAGAACCGGTACCACCTCTGGTCGTGGTGAAAAGACAATACAGATCGAACATTCATGTCATTTTCTCCAAGAGGTTAGAGACCGTGAAGAGCAGCTAGAACCGGACCTGTCAACCTGTGGAACCAGAACCTTTAGAGTCGCTCCGGTCCAACTGGACCATTTACTGCAGATGGTTCCGGGTCCAGACATGGTCTTGGTTCTAGTAGCTGTCTGGTTCTGACCCGGTCAGAATCCATCCCTTCTCTGGACGTGTTTGAGGTCCGATCAGCCGGTTCTGATTGGACCTGAAACCCGTCTGCTGTCTTCAGGTGGTGGCCGACACCAACATCGGCGCCATCGCTTCTCAGGTGGAGAATCTGAGCGGCAGCTGCAGCCTGACGGCGCGCAGCGACACACACACACCGTCTGAGTCAGAGTGAGAACACACACACACACACACACCCAGGTGGAGGTAAGCTGACCTCTGACCTCTGACCTCTGACCCCAGTGGTCCTCGGTCCCGCAGCATCACTCTGGAGAAAGGCTGTGAGGGTTTGGGCTTCAGCATCGTCGGCGGTTTCGGCAGTCCGCACGGAGACCTTCCCATCTACGTCAAGACCGTCTTCAGTAAGGTCAGAACCGGCCGGTCCGCGGGTCGCCTCAGAACCTCCGTCCGTCTTGACCGACCTGTCTCTCCGTGTCTCAGGGCGCGGCGGCGGTGGACGGGCGTCTGAAGCGCGGCGATCAGATTCTGTCGGTGAACGGCGAGAGTCTGCAGGCAGTGACCCATGAGCAAGCAGTGACCATCCTGAAGAAGCAGACGGGGACGGTCACCCTGGAAGTCCTGACCTGACCTGGAAGTCCTGACCTGACCCGGACGTCCTGACCTGACCCGGACGTCCTGCTCTGACCTGGACGTCCTGACCTGACCTGACCTGATCAGGACGTCCTGCTCTGACCTGGACGTCCTGACCTGACCTGACCCGGACGTCCTGACCTGACCTGGACGTCCTGACCTGACCCGGACGTCCTGCTCTGACCTGGACGTCCTGACCTGACCTGACCCGGACGTCCTGACCTGACCTGGACGTCCTGACCTGACCCGGACGTCCTGCTCTGACCTGGACGTCCTGACCTGTCCTGACCTGATCAGGACGTCCTGCTCTGACCTGGACGTCCTGACCTGTCCTGACCCGGACGTCCTGTCCTGACCTGGACGTCCTGACCTGTCCTGACCCGGACATCCGGGTCAGCCGCCGCTCTGTTTCCGCCCCCCGTCAGGCGCCTCCCCAGCTGCCACATGCGCTCTTTCCTCTGCAGCTTCTCAGTGGAACAACTTCCTGTCTGGTTCTGGACCCGGAGCGGCGCCTGGACCGGCCCACAGTGAACCGCAGCAGCAGCAGCAGTCTGCCACCTGGTGGTCAGAGTGGGGACTGCAGCCTGTCCTCCTGCAGGTTCGCTTCGTTTCCATCGGATCGGACCCGGGTCAGCCGGTCCGATCATGAGAACGGATTAACCATGTCTCCGTGGAGACGCCTCTCATTCCTCGGGTCGAACCTTTCTCCTGAGGTTCTGGTTCTGTCCGGATCATTCCCAGCATGTTTCAGACTTCCCCAGTGTTCCCAGTGTTCCCAGTGTTGATGCATGCAGCAGCGTGACGCTAGCACCACAGCTAAGCACGGAGCCGTCTGATTGGTCGGCAACAATGATGTCACACCAGGTTGCAGAAAAGCCTCAAAAGTTCTGGAAAGCCAAGAAGAGGTTGTTTTGGGTTCTGGTTCCTGTCCCGGTTCTGGTTCTGCGGATCCGGCTGGCTTCCTGCCGTCTGGAGACTCAAACGTTTCGGTTTCGGTTCTGGTTCTGTTCCGGGTCCAAAGTGCCGTTCATCAATCCATTACTTTATCTCATGCAGTCGATATATTTCTAGGATTCCTCTGAGCGTTTTTGTTTGTCCGTCTCCATGGAGACGGCTCTCAGGATGTTGTTGGCATGGTGCCCGTTGCCTTGACAACAGATGCAGTGTCTTCCAGGTCCATATTAAAGCTGCAGACTGACGTTCCTCATGATCCCAAAATAAATTTCCAAACCCAGAGAAGCAGATCTGGAGAAACTCAAAACTCCCTGAAGGTTTTCCTGGATGTGAAACTTCCCAGAACACCAGCCCAGTTTTCCGGTAAACATTCAGGCGTAGCTGGAATATTCTTGGCCGTTTTCCCAGCTGAGCAGAGACGGGATGGTGGTCAAACTTTCCAGAGCAGCTTGAAGTTTTCCTCTGAGAAACTGAATCTCCTGAACCGCCTGCAGCCTTTATTTCATTCTGCTGAACTTTTCCTGGAAAAATCATCTCCACATTTTAAAGCTGCCTCAGTCTGTAGAAATGTTTTTATCATGCCTGCAGCTAAATGCGACTCATTTGGAGTTTAGAGCTGATCTGCTTTAAAACCTGGATGCTTGTGCAACTGATTTGTGCTAACGTGTTAGCTTTGTCCGTAATAAACTAAACCAAGCTAAGGCAGACTTTTACAAGATGTTGTTAGCTCAGTTAGCAAGGCTAGCTGTGTTAGCTCTTGGTTCTACAAATATGCTCAATTTTATAGTTTAGCATAATTTCATCTCCACTCAAACTCAATCAGTGACGTAAAGGTTTCTAATTTAATGTTCACAAAACATTTAAAGAGCATCGTTAAATATTTCACAAGATTCAAATTTAGCTTCGTAGCTAAACTGGCCAAACTAACATTTTACTGTTAATCTGAAACACTGAAATTGTAGTTATGGATTTTGAATTGCTTAGGAAGATTTATTAAAATGTTTAGCATTCTTTAGAAGCTAAAGCTAACCTGTTGTTAGCATAACAGTAGAGAGCTAAAGGGAAAACAGTCTGCAGAAATGTACATATCAAGTCATGTGCACAAATATTGAGTCTTCATTTATTTGTTGTTTCCACTGGAAATAATCAGATTTCTGTGTTTTTGTTCCACTTTGTGCCGCATCCCATCAGAACCTGAAACGGGTCCGTTTTAGTTTCATGTCACGTTGTCAAATGATTCTGGAAAATGTTTATGATTTATGGTGAGATTTAAATGATGATTAGTTGGAAAATGAATAAAGCTGAATAAAATGAGACTTTCTCTGTTTATTGGGACAAACAAGAACTTTAAACTGTTTCAATTTGCATTAAATTAATTCTTCTGATTAAGTTTTAAACTTTCTGTTGAAACTAATATTTCAAACTAAATATTTTGATGTGGGGCCGTAGATCAGACCCCCCCCTGCCTGCATGTTTTAGATGTGCCTCTACACCAGAACAGCTGATTCAAATGATTGCATGACGTCTTCTGCAGCCACCAAGTCCTGCAGGAGCCTGTTAATCACCCAAAGATTCAATCCAGGTGTGGCAGAAGGGAAACACCTAAAACATGCAGGCAGGGGGCCTGAGGACTGGAATTGGGAACCACTGATGTAGGGGAAAACACGACCCACATTTAGAGGCCTTCAGTCCTCAACGCGGCCGTCACAGGTTCAATTCCCGGACCCGGTGATGTTTGCCGCATGTCTTCCCCCTCTGTCAGCCTGCTGTCATATAAGGGACAAAAGATGTGATTTTGATGTGGAATTATTTTCTAAAGCACATATTTAGGATTAGGAAACATTTTAACCTGCAGCAGCTCAGAAACAACGCTGCTAACGCTAAGCTAACTGGTTAGTGGTTCTGATTCTGACCAGTAAATCTGGTGATGGACCGGAACCGCTCCACTTGATCAGTTTACTCTTCATCATTTCACTTGATATTTTGATCAATTTTCTGTTTGTAATTTTGAGACAAATTTAAAATATTTATTTTTCTTTTAATCTCCTGGAAGGAAGTGAAACTGAATTGAATAGTTGGTGATAAAAATGATATTTAAAGGTTTTCAAGGAAACATGACCTTGATTAATCATTGATGTTCGGTTGCTGACTCAGGTCTGGACTTTGACTGGGACATTTTATCTCAGCGGTGCTGGATGCTGTGAAGTTCAGGAAGACGCCGGGAGTCGGATCAGAACAGTTTATTACAAAACAGAACAGAAACATTTCATTGTGTTTTCACTGAACGATGAATCATTAACCGCTCAGATAACTGATTCATCTGGAACAGCTACAGGGACCTGGTTGCTATGGGTTACTGGATCACATGATGAACAGGAAGATAAAACTCTGATTTAAGGAAGGCTGGAGCCAATGGGACGCCTGCTGGCCGGTCACATGGCCGTAGATTTTTCCTCGGTGGCGATGACGTTGTCGTAAACGTTGCTGCCGTCTCTGGCCCTGCAGCACAAACAGCTTTAAAGCTCCAGATTTCTGAGCAACAAGCAGCTGAGGCTTTAACTTAACGTCCTAATGCTAATAACTCAACCAGGTTTTCTCCAGGGGAGGAATGCTGGTCAGAACTGGAGCAGGAGTTCCGGTCGTTTCCTCAGAGAGCTTTTACACCTCTGGACCGGTTCCGGCCTGTTGGGTCTCCAATATTTGAATAAATCAAATGAATCTTCACTCTGTGGACTCTGACTAGAGTTGGAGTCATTTTGTTTTTTAGTTTAGTTCTTCTGATGAAGTTCTGATCCCAGAGTTCTGCTGCGGTTCTGACCGTTCTCCAAGTCCCTAGTCTCTACGAGTTGCCGAGTCGTGCAGGTTGCTGCAACTCGTCTTCGGTTCCTACCTGCTGAGCTCCAGCCGAGTCTCGTACTGCCCCTTCTCCAACTCCAGGCTGCTCCTCGGCCTGCAAACAGAACCGGGTCGGATCAGTCCAACATAAAACACCTGGACCGGACCGGGTCGGGTCGGTTCTTTTGGATCAGGATGGAGGCTGAAGGTGGCGCTACTAACCACCGATCAGAGGAAGTTAGGCAGATATTCAGCTTTCCTTTAATATTTCTGATATTTTAGTAGAAAGAAACTTTCTCCAAATTATTAGTCCTTTTATGATGAAAGTTATAAAGTTATCAGCTCAACTAATAAAATCACAAACATTAGAAGAAAAAATATTTCAATAATTAAAATAAAAACGTTGATCAAAAGAACTAAACTAATGAGTTTTAAAACCTAAACTAAAATGAACTAAATTAGTTAGCAGGAAGTTGAACTGGTTTGTTGCTGTGCCGCCTTCAGCCAGCAGGTGGCGGTAAACCGTTTCTGTTCTGGTCGGAAACTAAAGGCTGAACTGAAACAGCAGCTGCTCCACCTCAGGCCGTCCAGGTTGTTCTCGTACGGGTTGATCTCGGCGAAGGCGGCGTCAACGTTGGAGCTCCTGCTGATGACACACACACACACACACACACACACACGCACAAACACACACACACACGCACAAACACACGCACACACACACACACACACACACACACACACACGTTTCACCAGCAGCTCATGCTGACCAATCAGCAGACGGCTTCATCTGAAACATTGTCCTGCTAAGAGTGGTCTAGTCCAATCAAACTGGGCCTCAGCTGTCTGGCTGTTTCTGCTCCACAGAGGCGATGAAGATGAAGTGATGAAGACGAGTTGTGACTGACCTGCTGGACTCGCACCAGACCTTCTTCACCAGCGCGGCGATGAAGGTGAGGATGAGGAAGCCACAGACGGCGACGATCCCCGTCAGCCACTGGGGCAGCAGCCGCTCCGGGAGGCTGGCCTGACCTGCAGGCAGAGGTCAGAGGTCACTGGGGTCACTATGGTTAGCCAGTCAGAGTGGAGCGGTTCTGGTTCTGCTGACCTTCGACCTGTGGGCAGAACTCCCTGGTGAACAGCAGCAGATCTGGTTGCTTTAAATCTGTTCATAGATCTGCTGCAGTTTAACTCTTGAAACCAAAGATCTACAGCTACACTGTAAAAACTCAACAGCAAACTAACGGCTTAGTTTTCAAAGTAAAAGCCCATCCTGTGTTTTTCAGGTTGGAGCCAAAAATCTAAACGTTTAGCAACTTTTCAATTTAAGAGTTCCACAAAACTCAGCTTTTATTTTGAAACTCCACTTTCACTTATCAGCAAGCCAAGTAGCAACAAAGCTAAATATTTGATTTAGTTTGAAAAATAAATTTTTTGTTTTAATCTAGATATTTAGTTAGCAGAATTCAAAGTTGGTTTGGACAAAATATTTAGTTAGCAAATTAAATATTTAGCTCAGATGCAAATATTCAACGTCTTATTATGTTTGAATTAAATGTTTAGTTTGGAAGTGATATTTACAAAAGTAAGGAATAACTTGGTGAGTTTTTGAATATTAATCCATCCATCCATCCATCCATCTTCTTCCTCTTATCCTGGTCGGGTCGTGGCGTCAGCAGCTTCAGAAGGGAGGCCCAGTCTTCCCTCTCCAGTTTCTTCTTCCAGCTCCTCCAGGAATCTTAAGGCGTTCCCAGGAATCCCAAGGCGTTCCCAGGCCAGCAGAGAGACATCGTCCCTCCAGAGTGTCCTGGGTTTCCCCTCCTCTGGTGGGACATGAACTCCTCACCAGGGAGGCGTCCAGGAGGCATCCTGACCAGATGCTCCTCAACTGGCTCCTCTCGATGTGAAGGAGCAGCAGCTCTACTCTGAGTCCCTCCTGGATGACTGAGCTTCTCTCTCTAAGGGAGAGCCCAGCCACCCTACGGAGAAAACCCATTTCAGCCGCTTGTATCCGTGATCTAGTTCTTTCGGTCATGACCCAAAGCTCATGACCATAGATGAGGGTGGGAACGTAGATCGACCGGTAAATCGAGAGCTTTGCTTTTTGGCTCAGCTCTCTCTTCACCACGACGGACCGGTACAGCGCCCGCTTGACGGCAGACGCTGCACCAATCCGCCTGTCGATCTCCCGCTCCCTTCTTCCTTCATTCGTGAACAAGATCCCAAGATACTTGAACTCCTCCACTTGGGGCAGGACACCCCCCCTGACCCGGAGAAGGCACTCTACCCTTTTCCGGCTCAAGACCATGGCCTCGGATTTGGAGGCACTGATCGCCATCCCGGCCGCTTCACACTCGGCTGCGAACCGCTCCAGTGAGAGCTGCAGATCACGACCTGATGAAGCCAAAAGAACCACATCATCCGCAAAAAGCAGAGATTTGATCCTAAGGCCACCAAAACGGATCCCCTCAACACCTTGGCTGGTCCAGAGATTCTGTCCATAAAAGTAATGAACAGAATCGGTGACAAAGGGCAGCCCTGGCGGAGTCCAACTCTCACCGGAAACGAGCCCGACTTACTGCCGGCAATGCGGACCAGACTCTGACACCGGTCCTACAGGGACCTGACAGCCCGTATCAAGGAGCCCGGTACCCCATACTCCTGGAGAACCCCCCACAGGGCTCCCCCAGGGACACGGTCGAACGAACCAAGTCCACAAAACACATGTAGACTGGTTGGGCGAACTCCCAGAACCCTCCAGGACCTGCTGAGGGTGTAGAGCTGGTCCAGTGTTCCAGAACCAGAACCAGAACCAGAACCACACTGCTCTTCCTGACTATCGACTATCAGATGGACCCTCCTCTCCAGGAAACACTGAATAGACCTTGCCAGGGAGGCTGAAGAGTGTGACCCCCCTGTAATTGGAGCACACCCTCCGGTCCCCTTGAACAGGGGACCACCCTCTGCCAATCCAGGGGAACTGCCCCCGATGTCCATGTGATATTGCAGAGTCGCGTTAACCAACACAACCCTACAACATCCAGAGCCTTGAGGAACTCCAGGCGGATCTCATCCTCCCCCGGGGCCCTGCCACCGAGGAGCTTTTTGACCACCTCGGCGACCTCGACCCCAGAGATTGGAGTCCCCAGGCTCAGCCCACAGGCCAAAAAGGCCCGATAGGACTCCTTCTGCAGCGTGACTGCTTCCCTCACCGAAGGTGTCCACCAACGGGTTCGAGGGTTGCCGCCGCAACAGGCACCGACAACCTTGCGGCCACAGCTCAGATGAGCCGCCTCGACAATGGAGGCAGGAACACGTTCCACTCAGACTCCATGTTCCCCACCTCCCCCGGGACGTGTTCGAAGTTCTGCTGGAGATGGGAGTTAAAGCTCCGTCTCACAGGGGATTCCACCAGACGTTCCCAGCAGACCCTCACAACACGTTTGGGCTGCCAGGTCTGACCGGCATCCTCCCCCACCAGCGGAGCCAACTCACCACCAGGTAGTGGTCAGTGGACAGAACCTCTCTTCGTTCGGCCCGTAAGCACAAACGACAGTCAGGACCCGTCCCCCCACCCGTAGGCGGAGGGAGGCTACCCTCTCGTTCACCGGGGTAAACCCCAACGTACAGGCGCCGAGATGGGGAGCAACAAGTATGCCCACTCCTGCCCGACGCCTCTCACCTTGGGCAACTCCAGAGTGGAAGTATGTCCAGCCCCTCTCAAGGAGACTGGTTCCAGAACCAGAGCCATGCGTCGAGGTGAGACCGACTATTTCTAGCCGGAACCTCTCAGCCTCACACACACTAGCTCCGGCTCCTTCCCCACCAGAGAGGTGACATTCCACGTCCCAAGAACTTCTGCAACCGAGGATTGGACCGCCAGGGCCCCCTCCCTCGGCTGCCACCCATCACACATTGCACCCGACCCCTTTGGCCCCTCTCACAGGTGGTGGGCCCATGCGAGGGGGGACCCATGTTTCCTCTTTGGGCTGAGCCCAGCCGGGCTCCATGGGTAAAAGCCCGGGCCCCCCTCCAGGCCTGGCTCCAGAATGGGGCCCCGGTGACCCGCGTCCGGGCGAGGGAACACCGAGTCCAAAGTTGTTGTCTATCATCAGGGTCTTCATTCAGTATTCAGTTCAGTGTTTTTGGAAACTCAAAAACTAAATTAACCAAATTATTGCTGTGAATTTTTACAGTGTAATTTTACAAACTGGACCTCATAAATATTCTGCTGTTTTTTAGTTGTTAAGTTCCTGGTTGGACAGATTAATGAATGATTGGTTTGTGGTTTATTGTTATATGATCATAATAAAAGATTCTTCCTGGATCAAAGTTACGTTAAAAGTTTGAGTTTAAATATTTTAGCTCAAATCAAACGTTTCTTTATTTTTATTCCATTTTTTAGATTTTGACGCTAAAACTGTTTTCTACTTTAGACTTCAGATCATTTTTTTTTTTTTACCGGATTGGATCTCAGAACCTCAGAGTTTGAATCCCACCCGCAGCTGTACGTCCGGCCACCTGTCCAGGTGAAGCAGCCTACCTGTCTGGGCCGCCGCGGTTCCGACCAGAACCAGCACGCGGGACGTCAGTTCGGTTCTTCCCATCTCGGAGTCTGAAACAAACATCTGAGAGCTGCAGGTGTTTTTGCCAAAGCTCGGATCGTTTCTGTTAATCAGTAACCGGGCTGTTATCTGCTCCACCGCCTCGGCCCGACGTGCTGCTGCGGCCACAGAACCGGAACCAGCACCAGAACCTGAGTCGGAATCCTGCTGGAAAAACACCCAGAGTCGCAGTTTCTTTGCTCAAAGTTTACCTGCAGAAAACCGGATAAGCTTTTAGGATGTTTTCAAGCTCTTCACGGCAACCTGCGGCAACCAGGTTGCCAAGGCAACCAGACTATCACACCATAACAGCATCCTCACGTTTACACAACCGGAACCGAGCCCGCTTTGGTATCACAGGGCGTGGGAAGACGTGGGGATGAGCGGAAATAAGACTGGGATCGATTAACATCCGGAACATAAAAAACATTTAAGTTCTAAAGTGGGAATAAAACCTGCTGCAGATGGAAAGCGATTGTTTTATTCGACCTTCTAGAAATCAGAAGTAAAATTTCATGTTTATATGAAACATTAAAAAAATAATAAAAAATGTCCACTGTTTCCATCCAATCCCATTTCCTTCTGCTCTGTTGCTAGGCAGAATATAAGAGCTCCGTGATTCTGGTTTTAGTTGCTATAAATGGACAAAAATTTAAAAGATTTTCAGACCAAGATAATAGAAACCAGTTAACCTCCAACATCTCCATTTATTGAAGATTTTTATTTTAACCAGGTTGTTTGTTTTCATCTACAATCATTTGCATCCATTTCTTACAAACTGTATACTTTATTATTTTAATTCAGATATTGTACAAATAAGTGCATTTTTGGAAAATGTTTTCCTACATTTTTTGCCTCAAACCTGTTTTGGTAAAATTAACACAAAGTTTGGAGACAGAGTCCTGTTAAGATGTTTCTCTCTGACAGCAATGGCCTAGTTAAAGGACAGAGGAGGAACTACAAAATGTTTTCCTTTGATTGACCAAAAATGATGTGCAGGACGTCAAACTCCAGTCCTGCAGGTTTTAGATGAACCACAGGTTCAAAACGGCTTCGTGACCTCTGGATCGGTTCTCCAGAACCTTCTTGACCTCTGGATCGGTTCTCCAGAACCTTCTTGACCTCTGGATCGGTTCTCCAGAACCTTCATGACCTCATTATTGTGTTCAGCTGCTGCAGCAGAGGCTCGTCTAAACGCTGCAGGACAGTTTGACAGAGGATCAGATCAACAGGAAGTAAAACCACCCAGTCACACTGGATTACCAAAAGAAAACAGGAAGTTGAGGTCAAAGCGAAAACCAGACATGGAAACTTAAAACATCCAAAGTAAACAGAATCTTTTATTTTGTAAATTCACTTTAGAATGAATTTCTCAAATGAATTTAAGAAAGCAGCAATGTTTCCGAACAGAAACGTTGCTGCTTTCTGTTCTGTTGAACATCTGGAGGAATCTAAAGCAAAACGAGACGACAGGCTATCAGCGCTGTTAGCATTAAAGCTAGCATTAAACTACTTCCTGTTCTCTGAAGGCCAGATATTCTTGATGTGAACGGAGATAAACCAGCAGCAGCATCAGAAGATTTTACTAGAAGATGACAAAAGTCTGAAGTGAAGAGAAAAGCACTGAACCTTTCACAGTAAAACTAAGGCTGAATTTTTACATGATGAAGGTGAGCAGAAGTCTGCAGATCTGGCAGTAGCAGCATCTGCAGGCTCCTACAGCAGGATGCAGGCGGAGGACGGCCTGCTTCTGAGCATGCTCAGTAGGTCCAGGCTGATCTGGGCCGGGTTGAAGTCCTGCAGGTCGGAGCTGCAGGTCCGCCGGCCGGCCCCGGCCTTCTCCCTGGAGGTGACCCGGTACCGGGCCTTGATGTTCCTCAGAGGGTTGTGGTCCGGCTCGACCCGGTCCGGACACCTGAAGGCCTCCTGGACGACGCGGCCCTGCAGGGTCAGGCCCACGAAGCCGTTCCTGAAGGTCAGCATGCGGACGACCGGCGAGTAGACGAACTGGACACACAGCAGCTTCCCTGATGGAGACAAACAGACGCATCGGACCAGAACCGGACCAACCCAAACCGGATAAACCAGAAAGCAGAAGACCAACTGGGTCAGGAAGACACACGGTGGAGGGACGGAAGGAAGGACGGACCAGTGATGGATGTTCTGGTTTGGGTTCCTGCTGTTCCTCCTCAGCGGCCGTCTTGCGAAGTACCTGTTGGGTTCTGAAGCCGTCTCACCTGAAGCGACGTCCCAGACTTTCACGGTTCGGTCCTGAGATCCAGTGAAGACGAAGCGGTCGCTGTCGGCGAAGGCGGCGCAGAGGACGGCCTGGAAGAAAAGGCCCTGGTCGGGACGGCAGAGCAGAGCGGCACGGTGAGTGGAGGTGTCTGGGTCTCCGCTGTGGCCTGAACCCGTCCGGTCTCACCTGGTACTCCATGGTGTGGTCCAGAGCCAGCGGATCCAGGGCCCACAGCTGCAGCGTGGCGTCCTGGGAGCCCACCAGGGCGTGCGTCCCCCGGTTGCTGGCCGTGACGCAGGTGACCCCGGAGCTGTGAGGCTGCAGGTCGGTGCTGACGCCGACGCCAAAGTCGTGCAGCTTCACCTCGCCGCCGGCCGTCCCGTACAGCAGCCGGCGGTCGGGCAGCAGCGCCATGTGGGATGGGGGGGCGTGGAGCGGCGACAGAAGGGCCGTCGCCAGGGGCCCCTCCACAGCGGGGAAACCGTCTCTGCTGGCGACCCGGAACAGGCGCAGCGAGTCCCGGTGGGCGACGGCCAGCAGGCTCTCCTGGGAGCCCAGGGCCAGGCAGAGCACCGGGGCCAGGCCCTCCGGGGGCGGGATGCACAGCGTCTCCTGGGGCCACGCCAGCGGGTAGATCAGCACGGTGCCGCTACGCAGGCCGCACAGCAGGAGGCGCTTCTGCTGCGCCAGCTCCAGGCAGCTGACCTCCGCAGACACTGGCAGGCGCTCCGACACGGAACCTGGGCAGAAACGGGCCGGATCAGAGGAGAACCCGGATCCGTAGTTCTGCTTGGACCCGTTCAGGGAGCCGCTCTGACCTGTCCGGTTGCTCCAGCGCAGCACTTCCCTCTGGTTCTGGTGGCGCACGTAGAACACCTGATCGCCGTCACTGGTGACAGCTGAGTGGGCGGAGCCTGATGGGATGTGGGGGAGGGGCTTGTGGTCGGGGTCGTAGGTCAGACTCCACAGCTGGACGGAATCCGCCGCCGAGGAGGCGGAGACCACCGAGTGGTCAGAGAGCAGCAGGGAGGTGACCGGAGCGCCGCAGCCGCACAGAGAGTCCAGCAGGCGGCCGGTGGTCACCGACCAGACCTGACCAAACCAGACCGGACACAACAGGATGTCACTGCCACTGGCATCCTTTCACAATAAAAGCTTCATTCATTCACATCTAAAAACTGCCAGTTTACTACAAACACCAAAAATCCAGGTTATAGAAATATACAACAAAAAACAGCAATCACTCCTCCTGACGGAGAATTTATCAGGAAGAACCCTCCAGCAGAACCAGAACCAGAACTGGGCTCAATACCAGCAACGGGAGGTCAGAGCAGACAGAGCAGAAAAACTGATCTAGAAGAACTTTCTATGTTAGAGAAAAGAGTCGTGACTTATTTAGAGGCTTCTCCTACATCTATAGAAGTAGAACGGTTAGATTGTGGCAGCAGTCGCTCAGTTGATGAGGTTCCTGGGAAACATCAGAGCCAAACAGAACCGGACCGGATGAGGCTTAGAAAGATGTGAGAGAAACTTAAAGGTTGGAGAGCAGCAGAGTTCTGACGTAGAGGAGCTGGATTCGTTTCTCAGCATCTCTGCTCCCCTTCCTGTCAGTGAGGAGGGTACCAGCTGAGTCGGGTCTCACTCGGATCAGCTGATCCGCCGCTCCGGTGACGACGACGCGGCAGTCCGGCGACACGCAGGCCGATAAAACCTCGTCGTCGTGCTGCAGCTCCAGGAATCCGTCCACAGAGTCGCTGCAGACGCGAAACAGGCTGAGAGTCCGCTCCCATCCTGAACACAGCGGCAGGAAACACTTGGGTTTGTTTGGACCTCCGGATCAGAACCGGTCCAGTTGGGTCTCTGTTACCTGCTATCAGGATCTTCTCGTCCTCTGAAGCTGAGAGAAGAGACGGACGCCGAGGAAACTCTGTGACGGTTTGCTGCCCTGACCTGGAGATCTGCAGACAGGAAGTTCACATCACATGGTTCACCTTCATCACCTTCATCACCTTCATCACCTTCATCACCCAGAACTTTTCAAACAGGATCGTCACATTCTAGATCCTGGAATCATCCAGATTAACCATAGAAATATAATCCTAGAACCTGAAACTGGTCGTAAAACTCACCCGATGCAGGAACCCGTCTTCTGACACCACAAATATTGACCCACGTTTAGGTGAGCTCACTGAAATCACTGGAGTCAGGCTCCGGGTCAGCCGCACCATCGTCTGGCTCCCAGTAACCGGGTCAAAGATTCTGACCCGGTCCAGGTCATGCAGAAAAACCACAACATCTCCCAGAACCCCCAAAACCAACGAGACGTCCTCACTGTGGATCTCGGTTCCGTCCGACTTCCAGACCTTCACCTGCAACAGCATCACAGAGGAAACAAACTCAGGTTCTTCAGAACCAGCTGCAGGTCCACAGTGACACACGGGTCAGTATAGAACAAGAACCACAGACAGAACCACGACATGTGAAGACCTGCTGACAGTTAGGAGACCGACTGCAGTAAAACCTGGAACCTTGAACTGACAGAACCTCAGATGGACCTCGGACTGAACCCGTCCAAAAGACAAAGAGATCCAGAACTTTATGGAGACTCAGAAAAAGCCAAAACCCCAAATCACAACCGAGGAGAACAGAAGAGACCAAACCCTGAAAGCAGCAGACCAAGGAGCCTTCAGGCTCCGCCCATCACCTACCTGCATCCAGGTGTGGACAAACAGCAGCTGCTCTGACACCTGCAGGCGAGCCAGAGAAGGGGTGGAGCCAACAGGCCCCGCCTCCTGGATGCAGAACAGCTGCTGGCCGCTCCTTAAGCTCCACCTCCTCAGGGAGCCGTCTGCAGCCAATGAGAGGCAGTGGGCGGAGCTTTCGATGATCTTTACCGACAAGATGGCCGCTATCAGGACAAGACAGACAGGAAGTGGCCGTCACGGTCTGATCTGAGCTGTAAGAAATGTCATATGAGTTCTCGGACCCACCTGACGGTCCCTGCAGAACCTGCAGGAGATGTTTGTCCTGGAGGCTCCAGACCGCCACCACGCCGCCGGCCGACCCGGTGACCAGCAGCCGCAGCGCCGCGCCCACGGCCACGCAGAGCACACCTGGAAACAGCCACACTGCGGCTAACTCATGATGCTAACCTTACTGTGAGCTGATCACTGTAGACATGGAGACGCAGCAGCTGGAACAGATGATTGGCTCTTTGGAAACTCCGCCCACATTTGGTGCAACTGCGACTTTAAGAAGGAAACTAACTTGGTTCGTCAGTAAAACTAAATGAACTGGTAAAGGTCAGAACGGGTCAGAACCAGTCACTAGCATGGTTCCATGCCTGGCACCAGACTGAATTATATTTGTTGTTTTTTTCCTTCTATGAGTCGAGATTGATGTGATTTTTTCCTTCCACTTTTGGAAGAGGTTGGGGACGACTGATGTAGAGGACAGGAGGGACATTGAGGTCGGGTCGTGGACAGGAACCAGCAGCCTGGATCGTCTGTTCCATCCACTGACGTCTCTGAAGGTTCGGCGCTCTGACCTCCGTGGGGCGCAGTCAGCGTGTGCTGCAGCGCCCCCCCTGGCTGCTGCAGGAAGCTGCTCCTCGGGATCAGAACCGGCTCCGGACACGTTTGGAGCCAATCGTCGCACTGGCTGCAGAGCTGACCAATCACGGTGCGGAAGGTGGAGGCCAGGGAGGAGAGTCGGGCCAGCAGCTCAGAGAAAAACACAGACCGGTCTGGAGTCAGAGGAAGCACAGCAGGTCACCCAGAACCAACCCAAACGGGCCAAAATGTTCCCACCCAACCACACTGACCCATGTGGCCTGACAGGGTGTCCAGGCTGGGCTTCATCAGGACAAGAGCCTCACGGACCAGTCCAGTTTCACAGCAGTCCATGTACTGGGAGCACTGGTCCAGGTCGCTGATCAGACTGGACACCCCACAGACCCGGCTCTGACAGTAGAGCCACTCGGCGCTGCCTGCACACACAGAACCAGGAGACACTGGATCCACTGGTGGATCTGGACAAGGACTGACTGATCAAAACATGCTGGAACGTTGGTTGATCTGAACACGCTCAGTTCAGTCATGCATCATACCTACTACTTCCTGCCGTAGCTCCTCCCACAGGCCGGCATGCAGCAAGTGATACGGCAACTCCTGGAGCTTCCGGACGTTCGCCAATCCAGGAGCAAACCACAGCGGCTGGGGCGGGACCTTGAGCAGTAGAGAACCAATCAGAACTCAGCATCCACCCTTATTTGTTTCATCACACAGAGAGCACACTCAGACGTCTCCTTATGTCCACCAGAAGAGTCCTGGTACCTTCCTGTCGGACAGCAGCAGCGTCAGACCCGGAAGAGCCACCGGCTTCAGTCTTCCAGACCAGCGACCCAGGAAATACTCCGCCAGGATCCTGTGGATCCGCCCCCGTCGCTCTGGCGTCAGATAGCGGGCTTTGACTACCTCTGAGAGAAGCCTAGAAGAAGAAGCTCGATGCTACTCCATAAGTACTGAAGCTGCTGCTGGGTTAGGACATTTGGAATGGACATGGAGAACATCTGGAGAACATCTTACCGGCTGCTGAAGGCCAGCATGACGACTCCGTCGGTCCACTGGACCTCCAGCTGGTCCCGCAGGTCCCACTTGAGCCGCGCCCACAGGACGGGTGGAAACCGGATTAACGAAGGTGTTGGAGGCAGGGAATACCTGTATACCTCACTGATTACATCATCGTCCAATGACATAACATCACGCAGTTCCGCCTCCATCAGGCCCCTCCTGTAGAGTTACGACAAAGAGACGGCCGGTTCTAGATTCAGTGGATCATCATAAGAACCTCCAGGTCCATCTGGAGGGAAACCCAGAGCTTCTCCGGGAGAACCAAAGTCTACCCAGCCCAGAAGGGAACACAAGTCCAAGGACTTCTGGGTCACTTCCTCCAGCTTGGATCCAGGATCCATTTCTTTCAGTCCTGATCCGTATCTCTGAACTTCACCATCTGCTCCATCCTGCCGTTCCTCAGGAGAACAAGGACCAGGACCAGCTTCCTGTCTGCTCCCAACCTGAACGGTGGGAACACTTCTGCCTGTACACTAATAAGTTGATAGCAGAGCTAACTTTTGGTTTAGCACTTTTGTTAACTTTAGAAAAACTTGGCTAATGATTTGAATTGAAGTTAGCATTTTACTGTTCACTCTGTGACTTTTTCTCTTTTTTGATCCTTTTAGTGAACAAGTTGTTCCAACGGCCCAAACAAAGGTTGGATTCCAGGTAAACCTCTTAAGACCTGTAGAGGTTTCTCCTGCTTCAACACATCCTCACCAGATGCTCTGCTGGTCTCCTCACCTTGCCAACACGATGCATCCCAAGGCCCCGCCCACCAGCTCCTTCCCATGTTTCTCCTCAAGCTTCAGGAGGAGCTGTGACATCACTTCCTCTGAGCTGGAACCCAGCAGCAGCTCTGTTGGCGGAGTGAAGGAGGTCCAGTGCTTGGCAGCAGACAGGATGAGCTGAAGGTGGAGAGGAGAGCCGGAGGCGTGGAAGCTCTGCAGCACGGCGTCCTTCTGCTCCCGGGTCAAAGTTCGCTGAGCCGCCTGCAGATGGGACTCCATGATCTGCTGCCCTTCGTCACGAGACAGACGCTCCACCTCAAAGACGTTTCCTGCAGCGCCCAGCCTCAGCCGCATGCTGGCGAACACCTCGCTGGTGGTTTCCATGGAGACCAGCAGGTGGACATTTGGAGGCACGTCAGTGGGCAGCCAGCGCAACTGGTGAGCCTGATGTTGGTCTGCCAGCTGCTCCAGGGAGTCCAGGATGAGGAGCAGAGAGGTCCCCTGCTGAGAAACCTCCTCCAGCATGTTCTGGAAGAGCCGCTGCAGCTCCAGGTGAGAGCTGACTGACAGCAGGGGGGGCGGAGCCAGGCCACACGCCAGACACACCTGGAGGCAGACGCTGTGGAGGACATGGTTGATGCTTGGTCTCTGTGGATGATTGGCGGCCAGCAGCCTAATAACCAGCACCGCCTTGGCCTCCAGGACCCCCTGCATCTCCTGTGCCAGTTTGCACAGCAGAATGGTCTTCCCCATCCCAGCAGCGCCGTGAACCACCAGCGGACCGTGGTGGACCGGGGTGGACTCCCACATGGCGAGGCAGATCTTCCCCAGAAGCCCATCTCTGCCCTGGAGACTCTTGCTCAAGTCGGCAGCCATGACGGTGTGCTGCCTTGCCTCTTCGACCACCCAGTCAATCTCCTCATCCTCCTCTGTGCTTCCCCAGATCTTCCTCTTGTCCTCTCCCGCCAGTTTGACCGCCTCGCTGATCCGGGTCGTCATCTGGGAGATGAACTGCTGGCAGATGCTGTCCAGGTACTCGGCGTGTTCCTTGCGTTTTGGGTCGATGCTTCCTCTGTTCAGCTCCACACAGTGCAGGTTGAGGATCTTCTTGGACGTGGCGTACAGCCGTGACTTCAGGCCGGTGAGCAACTCCTGAGCTTCAGCGTCCAGCAGCCCGTCCGCAGTGAGGTCCATGAACTTGGCCAGACGTTTGGCTCTGTCCTTCATCCTTTGCTGAGGAATCTCCCGGACGAAGAGCAAGGCGGACGTTTGCCAGACGCCCTCCTCCAGCGCCCGTTCTGTGACTGAATGAGAAGCAGAAAACGTTGGTCCTCCTGAACCAAAAGGACGAGTTTGGGGACATGTCCATGTCTCACCTGATGAGTAGAAGAGCCGCTTCTGCTCGGCCGTGATGTCTCCAGCCGCCTCAGCCTCAGTGGCTGCAGAACGTAGCAGCTGCAGCAGCCGACTCTCTGTGACGCGCCAGGACAGAAGGTTGTCGTCATGGAGCTTTGCCACCTCAGGTCGGAGGTCATTGTAGTGTGGGAATCGTGCAGTGATTGGCTGGAGAACGTAGGTGGGTGGCACGGAGTTGTTGTCCTTCTGAAACCACTCTTGCAGTTGCTGAACACCTTCTGGGTTCTTGGACAGCTTGGACAGAAGAACCTCAAACTGCTTTTCTGGGATGAGACGAGGAAGAGGTCGGTGACCGTACCGGTTCCCCAGCAGGCCCTTCGGCACCCGGACATGAGGAGAAGCAAAGCAAACGTGATCACATGTACAGATGCAGAACATGAAAGAACAAACAGCCGAGGCGTAAAGAACCTGGTGCAGCGTCATTTTCTGGACAAACAGAAACTTCACTGGCATTCAGCCGCACAATATTTCACCGGCAGGAGATTACAGGAGATTACAGGAGATTACAGGAAGAGCACCGGCTGGGGTTCTACCAACGAGAGCCTGGAGAACCTTAGGAACTCACCACGAAGGCCGGTCCAGCAGAAACCTTCTGACTCGTCTGGATCTCCTGCAGGAAGATCTCGCTGACCTCATGGTCTCCATACGGGAAGGTCCGGATGCCCCAGCTCAGATCCACCACCTGGACAGGAAGTGATGTCACTCACAGAAAGATTACATCAGATGTACGTGATGTTTTCTCATGGTGCTGAGAGAGAACGGACCGACCTCAAAGACCAGACCCAGACTGCGGCAAAACGACCGGACCTCCGGGTACGCTTTCTCCAGCAGAACCTTCCTCTCAACGCTCATGTCTGCACAGAAACCAGGGAGAAGGCTTTTCTGTCAGAACCAGAACCAACAGCAGAACCAGAACTTCTAACAGACCCCTGAACGTTGAGCTCTGGTACCACGGAGCGGACCTCTCTGAGGTCGCTCCAGAGCCTCCAGAACCTAGTGGACCTTCGCGGCTCCAGCGGTCCAGTTGGAAATCTTCAGAGGATTGGACAGCGCCACGTTTCATCAGAGGTGAAGTTCTGGTTCTGGTTCTGATGAAAGCTGAGCTGCAGAGCTCGGCCGTTGTTGCTGAGGTGTACTCCACTAGGGGGCGGAGTCAGAAACGTGAGAACCAACCGGGTCGGTTCTGGTCGGTTTAGAAGCAAAATCGCTTTTAAAAAAAACAGACGTGAGTAAAAGGACGAGCATTATAAGCTGAACAATTTCAGAGAGGATGGATAGTGTGTCCATCTGAACCTGACAGACTCACTTCATGAAGTGAAATATTAAAACCCGACTCATCATTTCTACTTTTCCATAGACGGACATTCATTCATGTTTAAAGAAAAAGGCCAACAGCTGCATAACGTTCAGATAAAAATGATGACATTAGATTTTCAGATAAAGTTCTTACTGGTCATTAACCTGAACTTCTACCTGGATAATAAACTGGTTTTAGCTTTATTAATCCTATGAATTTAATAAAATGTTTTTTTCAAATGAATTGCAAAGTTTTGAGTAGATTTTATTTTAATTTCCACACTGGGACTGAGTGACTCTACAGCTGCTTGTGTCTCATGAATGTTATCAGGTTTGATTTCTTCTAGAGATTCTGTTTATTCACCTCTGGGAAAATTAAAAGTTTCTCTGATTTTACTCTTTATTAGTTTATGTTTGAGTAAAATGAACATTGTTCTTTTATTCTATAAATTACTGACAACATTTCTGTTAATTTTGTTTATGAATATTTGTAAATAAGCAGTTAGATTTAGAATATCTTCTCCTGGGTCTCAGCCCTGCTGGGGGCTCAGCAGCCCTAGAGGTCAGATCCTAGGATCGCCCCTGGTTAAAATCAAAACTTCTCAGAGGTTTCGGGTCGGTTCTGGTTCTTTTTATCAGCTGAAAAAGTTCTGCATGTTTCCACATGAGGCTCCAGGTGTTTACCTGTCTGAACCGGGTCAGATGGACCCGGCTGAACCAGAACCATCAGGTTCACCTTGATTCTCACACATCGACTCAGATCAACAGAACTGGACCTGAACTCCGACCAGAACCCAGAACCCGGACCTCCAGAACTGACCTGTGAAGCTGGAGCTGATGAAGATTCGGATCATGTTGCTGCCGGTCCTCTGAGCTCCTTGGCAGCGTCCCCTCAGGATGTCCCGCGCACCACAGCTTTGTCCTCCGTCCATCGTCTCAGACTGTCTGCCGGTTCTGGTTCTGGTTCTGTCTGTCGGCGCCGGTGCAGCTCTTTGTTTCCCTGGGCGGCTGAAGATCAGCATTGAGTCACAGCAGCTGAGCTCAGGGCGGCATCTCCCAGGGGGCGTCGCTCTCAGCTGCAGCTCCGACTAATTACAGTGAGGAAGAGGAGGACAACAAGCCTGTGACATCATCATCATCATCATCATCATCATCAAAAACATTTATTTTCTGCTGCACTGAACTGCAGCTGAGCAGATTTAATAGACATTATTATTATTTTATTTTATTTAGTTTTTATTGGGTGTTTTGATGATCCCAGTTTTTAAAAGTCACTTAAATCTTCAGTTTTTTTCTTTCTTTCTATTATTGAACTTTTATTATTCATTCCAACTTTATTATTATTAACTCTCTTATTATTCTGGACGATGAGAAACATTAAATGCCAAATAAATCTAGCTTCTTATGAACCTTGTTGTATTTAAATAGATTCTTCTTGTCATGTGATTTAGACATGTTGCTCTGTGTTTAATATCCAGATGTGGAGAAACTTTCTGATGTGAAACTAAATAAACCCAGAAGAACCAGAACCGGTTCTGAGACTCTCCCTCTGATTTCTGCTTTCAGTTTCAGCTGCAGAACCTGAAAACAAACTTTAGTTTCTGATGAAACATCAGGAACTTTCTGCCTGTTTGTTCTGCAGTTTTTCCTTCAGGCTGTTTTTGCTGCAGATCTCTGGGGATCCTGCCGACAACAACAGCCTCCCGTCACATCATCATGTTTCTGTTTCCTTTACAACTGGAACGTTTTTCATTTCATTTTGTATTCTGGATATTTTTCCAGAACGTCCAACTTTTTCCTGTAAACATGTTTCCACCATTCTGTTAAAAAATAAAACAAATAATCTGTTCCTTAGAGTTCCTCGGAGTATTTGTTTGTTTGTTTGTTTTTTACCAGAGTGCTGGAAATGAACCTTCAAAAAGCCTCTGTTGTTTTTGAGGCTTTTAAATCAGTGTTTTAGAGGAAACATCAAGTTCATCTCTCTGCAGCAAACAGGAAGGACGGGACGGAGCGCTGTCATTGCACTCCGGAAGTGTTATTATATTATCTGTTTCTCCCGTTTTTATTTTCTTTTGAAATCTGATATATCTTCATCTTTAGGAAGGATTTTTACTCTCAGCATGTTTTTGAACTTCTCTCTTTTATTTACTTCCGCTCAGCTCAGTTTTTAACTAATTCTGTAGTTTTTTTGTTTACTTCTAAATCGGCTCCTCAGTCTCATCTTTTCGGGCCTGATACTGCCTCTAGTGGCGTGGGGTGGTAACACAACTAATATTTGCCAAAAAATTAAATGGTTCTGGTTCTGGTTCTGGAACACTGGACCAGCTCTACACCCTCAGCAGGTCCTGGAGGGTTCTGGGAGTTCGCCCAACCAGTCTACAGGTGTTTTGTGGACTTGGAGAAGACGTTCGACCGTGTCCCTCGGGGAGCCCTGTGGGGGGTTCTCCAGGAGTATGGGGTACCGGGCTCCTTGATACGGGCTGTCAGGTCCCCGTAGGACCGGTGTCAGAGTCTGGTCCACATTGCCGGCAGTAAGTCGGGCTCGTTTCCGCTGAGAGTATTTGGTTTATTTCTTAATCTAGTAATACAATTTTAATAACAACTGAGTAGAAATAAAATTCTAACGGAAACTTTATTTGATTCAGATTGTGTTGTTTACATTTTTACAGCAGTTTCCCTCCAGTCCAGCAGGGGGCAGTAACGCGACTCACAGTCAGTCCGCTAACCCCGTTAGCATGGTTAGCTTGTTATGAGTGTGTCCAGGTGTGTTCCGGTTCTGTTCAGCAACAATGTGTTCCGTTGAGCCTCTGAGAGAGTTTATCAGAGAGAGACTAACTGCTGCTGCTGAAGAAATCTTCACCCAGCTGGAGAAAACCATCGTCCGGTACGAGGAGGAGATCGACCGGCAGCGGAGACTGCTGGACCTCACCTGGAGACCCCGAACCCAGCAGAACCCCGCAGGTAGGTCCGGCTGCGGAGCTGGCGGCCTGGTAAAGCTCGGAACCAGCTTCTGTTTCATCACAGGATGGTTCTGATGGTCCCCTGAGAGGTCCAGTAAACGGAACCAGAACCAGAGAACTTTCTGCTGTCGGGTTCCATGAACCAAATATTTCCAAAGTGGGACAGAATCTGGACCTTTCTCACCAATCCGACCTGGTAGCTGGTACCAGGATTATGGGTTAGTAAGTTCTGCTCCTCAGACCCGGTTTCACTGGGTCACCAGCCAGAACCGCCTCTGTTGATACCTGGGCTTTATAGCAGAACATCAGAACCACACCGGACCGAGGCGGTCCTTCAGAACCCGACCCGAACAAACACCAAGCAGCGACAAATCAGAGGTGTGTTTACTGCTGGTTCTGGTCGGCTCACCGGTCCGTTTCTAGAGCCAGAACCACAGCAGAACTTTGGCTCCAGATATATAAGAAATGAAATGATTACCTCGTGTTTACTGTTATTTTATCCTAAAATGAAGCTAAAATCGGACTAAGACGTTCTGATATTTAAGCAGAATATTAATGAAGAATTTCTAATAAAAGTTAAAACAATCTGAGATCCAGAGACATTAAATTTGAATAAAACAGAAATGACAGCAGCTTGAGCTGAATATTTATTAGTAACATGTTATTAATGTTCTGCTCAGAGTTGGTATAAAAAATCTTTTTTACAAGAGAACCAGCGGCACACAGAGGTAACAGAACATAAAACCTTCAAATAAGATTCATTGTTGCCACGATGAACTAAAATGGCCGAATTATCAGAAATGTTATTTTTGCTGGCAGATATCCTCAAAACATTATTGCTCACATTGAAACTGTTAGACGACTAAAACCATAAAACTCATGGATTCCTGACTTAAAGCTTCAAAGTCAGTTTTTCCTGACCAGTGGAGCCCAGTCACATCTTATTAATACAACTATATTAATCTTATTAATACAACCATATTAATCTTATTAATACAACTATATTAATCTTATTAATACAACTATATTAATCTTATTAATACAAATATATTAATCCTATTAATACAACTATATTAATCTTATTAATACAACTATATTAATCTTATTAATACAACTATATTAATCTTATTAATACAAATATATTAATCCTATTAATACAACTATATTAATCTTATTAATACAACTATATTAATCCTATTAATACAACTATATTAATAAGTCACATCTTTGACCTGGATGGGATTTCAATGTTTTTATGGTTTTTGTTATTGTTACGTTGTAATCTCGTCTTCGCCTCCGTTCTTCTTCTTCTCTGATGTCTGTTTCTCCTCCAGTTCTCCCGCAGACCTCCACCTGCAGGCGGGTTCTAGACAGGATGAGTTCTGGTCTGGACCCAGAGGAACCAGAACTCCCACAGATTAAAGAAGAACAGGAGAAATCAGAGCCAGAGCTGGACAAAGATGAATATGTAGAAGTGCACATCAGTGAGGATGAGGAGGAGCTGGTGCTGAAGCAGGAGCAGGAAACGGACCCAGACGAATCAGAACCAGAGCAGAACCAGGCTCGGTCCCAAAGCTCTGCTGAAGCTGAGAATGTGGATCAGAAAGGAGGCAATGAAGAAGCAGAGAAGGAACCTGACGGTGTTGGAACGTCTGCCAGTTCTGAGGCAGGGACTGGTTCCGACCCGAATAGAAAACCCTCTCAGTGTGACGTGTGTGGAAAACATTTCACTCAGAGTTACAACATGAGGGCTCATCGCCGGATCCACTCAGGCGAGCGGCCGTACTCCTGCCAGGTCTGCGGGAAGAACTTCATCAAGTACGACAACATGCTGGTCCACATCAGAACCCACACGGGTCAGAAACCTTATTCCTGTCCGACCTGCAGCAAGCGCTTCAGCCAGCGCAGCAACCTCACCTTCCACATGAGGATCCACGTCGGTGACAAGCCCTTCACCTGCAACACCTGCGGGAAGAGCTTCACCTCCAGCGGCCACCTCACCATCCACAGGAGAACCCACACAGGAGAGAGGCCCTACCTGTGCAACGTCTGTGGGAAGAGCTTCAGCCAGAGCGGCGGCCTGTCGGCCCACCGGAGGACCCACACTGGCGAGCGGCCGTTTACCTGCAAGGTGTGCGGCAAAGCCTTCATCAGGAGCGACGAGCTGCTGGTCCACATTCGGATTCACACTGGGGAAAAGCCGTACACCTGCAAGATCTGCTCCCGGAGCTTCGCCCGCAGTTGCCACCTAACCACCCACATGAGGACCCACACCGGGGAGAAGCCCTACTCCTGCCGAATGTGTGGAAAGAGCTTCAGTGAGAACCGCAGCCTGACCGCCCACGTCAGAACGCACACAGGCGAGAGGCCGTTTTCCTGCAACACCTGCCACAAGGCCTTCACAGACAAACGCAACCTGGCCGCTCACGCCAGGACCCACACGGGCGAGAAGCCCTTCTCCTGCTGCATCTGTGGGAGGAGCTTTGCAGAGAACCGGAGCCTGACGGGCCACATGGCCACGCACACGGGGGAGCGGCCATTTTCCTGCAAAGTCTGCCAAAAGGGCTTCACTCAGAGCAGTAAACTGGCCGCTCACATGAGGCAACACAGAGAAGAAAACGTTTAGGTTCCTCTGCTGATTTTATTCAGAAGAAGAAACTGGAAAACAGAAGGAGCTCATTAAGTCACTGTATTTGTAGCAGCTTACAATACCTTTAGGGAATACATTTGGTTGGTGTTCATAAGTCATATTTAGGGCTTCTGATGAAATTTTAAAAAATATTCAAATCCAGTTCTGTTGTCCTGAACAACAGAATGTAGCTCAGAGCCTCCTCTCACGAAGGAACTCCTGGCTAGCTCGCCATATTTAGCGCTGGACTCGCTGGGTGGTCCGACTGCCGGGATGACTCTCCCAGATCTGTCCTCTTGTTTGCACAAAGGTGTCAGAATCAGCAGTTCTGGGTTGAAGTGGTGGAAGTGTAACAGAGTTACAAATGTACTTTTGTTAAATTATTATTTCTTATACATTTTATATTGAGAGTTTGTGAATTTTATCTCATTCAGTTATTTTTATTTATTTTGTTGTTTTTGCCTGCGGGGGTCGCTCTTTTGCACTCCGTCTCATGTGTGTTTCCTGGGCTTCCGTAGTTGCTTTCAGCCCTCATAGCTCCTCTGCCCCCCCTTTCCCTCACAGCGTTGTTACCGCTGCTGTGGGACTGCAGAGAGAGAAAGAGAGGGAGTTGAGAAGTTTTGATTTGTTTTCCTTCTTTCCCAGAAATAAAAAAAAAAGAGAATTTAAACATCCTGACCGATGTCATCCGTTACACTGGTGCCGTGACCCTTTGGATCTACAGATCAGCTCGACGCTCTTCGCCGTGGTTGCTGTGCACCTGTCCTGATCTGCAGTTCGGGATCCTTTTGTGGTCAGGTCAATAAGAGACTCTGAATTACAACACTTTCTTTTACGATCACTGAGTTAAAATACTAATAAAAAAAAAAAAAAGAAAGAAAAAAAAAAGGGAAAATTAATTCATGGTGTGCTACATTTTTTTTTATGTCAATCCGATTTGAGTGAATGTTCTGCTTTGGTATTTTTCTTTGATTGGAAACAATACTGTGGTTCATTTTATGGTTGAAGATAACTGGTGTGTTAGAGATGGATCAGTTTACCACTCCTAAATTACCTAAAGGTCGGGGTGTGTGGTTCAGCCGTACTGCTGACAGTGGAGACGTAGGACATTCAAAACTCACATATGATACTAGTGCAGAATCAGGGCTAGGTCAGAGCCAAGGTTGTACTGCTATTGATGGGTTCATGACGGAGAATCCCCCTACTTCCACACCCTGCAGTGATGTTGATGCCCTTCATCACCTTACAGACATGGTTGGCCAGTTAGGTGCACAAATTGGTGAATCAATTGTTTCTAAACTACTGTCAGCTGGAGTTGTAAATGTGAACAGTGAATCACAGCCTTCTTGTGTAACACAGAACTCACGCTGTGACAGTGGCAGACATGACCCATCTCATGTGACAGTCCATGTTAAACCTGATAGGGTACTTCAGACATACAGAGGCGACCACACAGACAAATGTTCGATCCGTGACTGGATTGACTTGACTAGAATGCACCTCAGAAAACAAGACATACCTACCTATGATCAAGGAGAAGAGATTATGTGCCATTTAATGGGCAAGGCAAAGGATGTGGTGCAGATTGCATTGCGCAGTGATCCTTCCCTTGATGTTACAAAGAACCCTGAACTGATATATGACGTTCTTCTCCACTACTTCAGTGAAACCCCATCATGTCTCCCCCTCGCCGATTTCTATGCTACTCTGCCAAGACAAAGGGAGAACCCTGTAGATTATTGGATAAGACTAAACAAGGCAGCAGACTTGGCGCTTGAGGGTCAGCGTGGCGTGGGAAACAGATGGAAAGCATGAATGATGAAGTGGCTCTCATGTTCGTCAAACACTGCCCTGATCCAGAGTTATCCTGCATTTTGAAGTGCAAGCCAGCTCATGAGTGGACTTCCCGTGATGTTCAGTTACGGATTGATGACTACCAGAGAGAGTTGAGGGCAGCTAGCAGAGCAACTGGTGCTCCACAGCTAAGAAGCCAGGTTGCTGCCATTAGTCTAGAGCAGTCTATCCCAGTGTCACCTGGCCTGGCGGCTTATGAGCATTGTTGCTCTCCTCCTAGCTCATTACTTCCATCCTCCTTTCTCCCATCTCAGCATCACTCTTCATGCCAGTCTCCAGCAGTTTCCTGTCAGGGTGGTCCCCAGGATACTAGAGGCAAAGACTCTGTGCCAGTTGTTACGCAACATCTTCAGCAGTCAGAGGAGAGGCTGCTCACTCGAATGGTCGACATGTTTCAGCAGATGATGGAGAGAATGCAGCAACGCAATACTTTTCATCCTATGCGGGGTGGGAGGTTTCAGCGTGCACCTCGTGAACAACGCAACAGAGAGGCAGGTTGTAAAGTCTGTAATGACTCAAGTCACACCACTACTTCGCACTGTATGTCTGAGAGACTGTGTTTTGTCTGTTTTGCCCCTGGTCACACCAAACTGAACTGCCCCATGAAGAATCCTTCCCAGTCCCAGTCGGGGGGAAACTAATAGACCTGTATTCGGAGGGAGGCAGTGCAGGTCACACTAACGACTCCCAAACTGATGACATGTCAGATGCTGAGACTGTATACACTTCAGAGAAGAACTCATGTAGTAGCTCAGGAGTTGTCGTTTATCAAAATGTTCACAGAGTTAGCAGCAGTGACAGTCTTTTCTACACCTCTGTGAACATGGGTGGGACATTTAACATGGGCGGCATGCTGGACAGTGGTTCAATGGCCTGCAGCATCAGTGAGGCAGCTGAAGTGAAGCTGAAAGAGGCTGGAGTGATAACTGACCGAAACATAACTGATGTGGATGTGGTTCTTGTTGGATGTGGTGGACTCCGTGTTAGGCCTAAATGTGCTTTTGATGTGGAGATGGAAGTGTATGACTGTAAAATGGTGGTCCCAACGCTCGTCGTTCCAGGTCAGCATGATGACTTGATACTAGGCACTAATGTCATAAAACACATCCTTCATCGATTCAAGCAGTGTGATTCCTACTGGAAAACGGTGTCCACCCCATGTCCTTCTGGGGATCCAGAAGCTGAACGTTTCCTGTCCATGCTGTCTGGTCTTAATCCATGGAAGGATGGAAATGCTCCTGATAAGGTCGGTACTGTGAAGTGTTACTCAGCTACCTGCCTTGAGCCTGGGCGAGAGTATCTTGTGTGGGGAAAACTGCCCAGAAACACTTCTGTTTCTCCAGGCAGCACCATTATGACAGAGCCTACATCATCCCGCTCAGCGCCCCGAGGTGTTTTGGTTGCAAAGCTTGTGACTACATTGTGGGGAGACAGGTGGGTTCCATTAAAGCTCATCAATATGTCCAACAGATCTGTGTTATTGAGACGCAACACAAAGCTAGCTGATGTCTACCCTGTTGTGGCGCTGGAAGACATGGATGGTGCAGAGTGCTCAGAAGTTCGACTTGCTAGTTCTGGACAATCTATCATGCCATCTACTGCAGATGCCAGCTTGGTCACAGATGTGCTCAGATCAGTTGGGCTCGGTGATGTTGATATAGAGTCTTGTGAAGTTTCTGAGGATTGCAGAACAAGAATGGCTAATCTTGTTTTGCAGTATGAGGGTTTATTTTCCCGTCACCATCTTGATTGTGGAGAAGCGAAGGGGTTTGTGCACCGTATAACCCTCTCCGACACCCGACCTTTCCGGCTTCCATACAGGCGAGTGCCCCCTGGCCAGTATCAGAAACTGCGGCAAGTCCTGAGTGAAATGGAAGAAAAGGAGATAATCAGAAAATCCACAAGTGAGTACGCATCACCTCTGGTTCTGGTGTGGAAGAAAAATGGGGATCTCCGTATCTGCACAGATTTTCGCTGGTTGAACAAGAGAACTCTGAGGGATGCCCATCCCCTTCCTCATCAGGCAGATTGTCTGGCAGCATTGGGGGGAAACAGTCTGTTCAGTACCATGGATTTGACCTCTGGGTTTTATAATATGCCACTCCACGAGGACGACAGGAAGTATTCGGCCTTTACTACTCCTATGGGCTTATATGAATACAACCGTCTGCCGCAGGGTCTCTGTAATAGTCCTGGGAGTTTTATGCGTATGATGACCAGCATATTCGGAGACCAGAACTATCTGAGTTTACTGTGCTATTTGGATGATTTGTTGGTGTTTGCGCCTGATGAGGAATCTGCCTTGCGGCGCCTGGAGATGGTGTTTTCTAGGTTGCAAAGCCACAATTTGAAACTGGCCCCAAAAAGTGTTTCTTTTGAGGAAATCTGTTAAGTTTCTTGGCCACATTGTTGATGAACATGGTGTTTCAACAGACCCAAGTAAAGTTGAGATCATCGCCAACATGTCAGTGGCCCAACTTATGGAACCAGATGGCGTGACTCCATCTCAGAAGCGGATAAGATCCTTTTTGGGGATGATAAACTACTACCAACATTTCGTGCCTGGGTACTCTGCCATCGCCAAGCCACTTTTTGATCTGTTAAAGGGCGAAAGGAGGAAAGGCAGACATCATCAGAATAAACTGCCATCCAGAAAGTTGAAGGCCTCTGACTGGACTGCAACACAGGCACAAGCCTTTGAGCAACTGAAGTCTTCACTGGCGCAAAGTGTTGTGTTGGCTCATCCGGATTTCACCTGTCCTTTTGTGTTATCCACTGATGCATCTCTGGATGGCATAGGTGCTGTTCTGTCTCAAGTTCAGCAGGGTGAGACACGAGCCAGGCCCGTTGCTTTTGCCAGCAAGTCCTTGTCCCGGTCACAAAAGAACTACCCAGCTCACAGGTTGGAGTTTCTGGCCTTGAAATGGTCCATCTGTGACAAGTTCAGCCACTGGTTGAAAGGCCATAAATTCACAGTCTGGACTGATAACAATCCATTGACTCATATTCTGACTAAGCCTAAACTGGATTGTTGTGAGCAACGCTGGGTGGCTAAATTGGCGAGCTACGACTTTGACATCAAGTACATCCCAGGCCCACAGAATATTGTGGCCGATGCACTGAGTCGTGAGCCTTTTGTTCGAGAAACTGTTGGCCGCAGGCTGCTCACTGAACCCTATGCCAATCTTCTCGCTGAAGTTAGAGATGTGTCAAACTCATCAATCCAGACTGCCTTTCGATCATCCAGTGGTCAGGCAGAATCCTCCTTAATGACTGTTAACGCTCAGTCAACATGCTGTCCACTAAAACTGCTTCCCCAGTCTGTTGAAATGGAGGATGTGTCTGCTGTGTTGCACTCACAAGTGGAGTGGGATGCTGGCGCGAGAACCCGTGCCGTTGAAATGGTCCATCATCTGCCTCAGCTCATTCCACCTGGTCAAGAAACCTTACCAGCCTACACGGAATGTGAACTCCGTGACAGACAGCTGGAAGATAGAACTCTCTCTCGCGTTCTATACTATGTTGAGAGGCGTAGAAGACCCTCTAGGAGAGAGAGGTTTACAGAGTCTGTCTCTGTGACAAAGTATCTAAAGCACTGGGATAAACTAACTGTGCGAAACGGTGTCCTGTACAGGATTTCCCGGGACTGGAAAACTAAAGCAAAAAGATTCCAGTACATTGTACCTGACTCGCTCAAGACTGAGGTACTTCATGGAGTTCATGACAGAGCAGGTCATCAAGCTCAGTTCAGGAGCCTTGCCTTGACAAGGCAGAGATTTTTCTGGCTGACTCTGGACAGAGATGTCAGAGACCATGTTCGGCGTTGTCAGCGATGTATTGTCAGTAAGACCATTGAGCCTGAGGGTAGAGCTCCACTGGAGTCTATAACATCAACCAAACCGCTTGAACTTGTATGTATTGATTTTTGGTCAGCCGAAGATTCCAGAAACAGATCTGTTGACGTCTTGGTGATTACTGACCACTTTACAAAAATGGCTCAAGCGTTCCCATGTAGAGACCAGACAGCTAAGCAGGTGGCGAGGGTTCTCTGGGATCGATATTTCTGTGTCTTTGGTTTTCCTGAGAGAATTCATAGTGATCAAGGAGCTAATTTTGAGAGTCAGCTCATAAGTGAGCTTCTCAGGGTCTCAGGTGTCAGAAAGACACACACAACACCTTATCATCCGATGGGGAACGGAAGTGTGGAGCGTTTCAATCGAACTTTAGGTGGCATGATCCGTGCATTATCCCCCGAAGAGAAAGCTGACTGGCCACGTCGTTTACAAACACTAGCCTTTATGTATAACTGTGCGGTTCATGAGACGACGGGTTACCCCCCCTTTTACCTCATGTTTGGCCGGGTCCCTCGCCTACCTGTCGATGTCCTCTTTCATGCTGTCCTTGATGACTCTGCTGTGGGGAACTATGACAAGTATGTGGAGTGTCTCACCAACGACCTGAAGGAAGCCATGACAATTGCTCAGGCCCATGCTTCAAAAGAACAGAGAAGACATGCTCGGTTGTACAACCGGAAAGTTAAAGGCACTGACATCGCCGTCGGGGATAGAGTGCTCTTGGCCAACAGAAAAGAGAGGGGGAAGAGGAAGCTTGCCGACCGGTGGGAATCAACCATCTACACTGTGATGGATACTAATCCAACGACACATACGTACAAGATCTGTGACACAATCACTGGACAAAGAAAGGTGGTCCACAGGAACATGCTGATGCTGGCCAGTTTTCTCCCAGTGGATCCCACATGTGAAGTATCTGATTCTGCTTCAGCCTTCTCACTCTCTGCTAATGCATCCTCGGTCCTGGATACAGATGGCTTCGGAGGTGATGAGGAAATGTTGCATGGGAGCTACAACACCTTGCATGACAGTGCTGGCTTTGATTGTGGCAGTGTTGGAGACTTACCTGGAGTTCTGGAAGGGGTGGTGAACCCTTTGCCTTATCCTGCACCTATGGATTCTGAGAGGAGAACCATTGCATGGATAACGCAGCTGTCTGAGCCAAATTCCTCAGTGGGGGATGTAGCTGACTTGCAGAGCATGACCTCCAGTCCCAAAAACTACTCAGTTTCACCCGTGAGCAACACGATTGGTCAATCTGTGGGAGGTGACACGGCTGCCTTGACCGCTGTGAACGTCCCGGTGGATGTAAGGGACCCAGATCCCAGCGTTAGTATTGTGGACCATACAGATGGTGCTTCTGACATTCTACATACTTTTGACCAGGCCCCAAATGTGCACTGTGATGACTATACTGCGCAGACGGAAATTAGGTCCAGATTTGGTCGCCTAGTCAAGCCTGTGAACAGGCTCATACAGACTATGTCCAGGCAGGATGTCGTTCAGAACGAGTTCGATGTTAAAGCTGTTTGCAAATCCCAGGCCTAAACTGATTGATTTCTTCCCCTATTAAACTATAATCTTTTTGGGTCTGACATTTTTTTTTACGTCTGTCTGGACGTGATGTTTTCATTTTGTGTTGTGTAATGAGCCTGTATTACACTGTGTTGGGGTCTTATGGGGTGTACAAGGCACCCTGTGGGCAGTTGATGGATTGGGGGGGTTAAGCGCTACCCTCATACCACTTCATCCTTATGGGATACATTAGTTGTTTGTGTTCTTAATGTTGACCCCAGGTGATCTGTGATTTGTGTTATTTCTGATGATGTATACTGTATGGTTGATGCTCATATTTGATAAAATTCAGTGGGGGTGAGTGTAACAGAGTTACAAATGTACTTTTGTTAAATTATTATTTCTTATACATTTTATATTGAGAGTTTGTGAATTTTATCTCATTCAGTTATTTTTATTTATTTTGTTGTTTTTGCCTGCGGGGGTCGCTCTTTTGCACTCCGTCTCATGTGTGTTTCCTGGGCTTCCGTAGTTGCTTTCAGCCCTCATAGCTCCTCTGCCCCCCCTTTCCCTCACAGCGTTGTTACCGCTGCTGTGGGACTGCAGAGAGAGAAAGAGAGGGAGTTGAGAAGTTTTGATTTGTTTTCCTTCTTTCCCAGAAATAAAAAAAAAGAGAATTTAAACATCCTGACCGATGTCATCCGTTACAGAAGTGCGAAGTGATGTCTGATTGGTCAGGAGTTTGTGGATGTGTTTTACGTAGAAATGCGCTCAGACAGCAGTATTGATATTTCATTAGTTCGCTTCCACGACCTGGTTTGTATATCTGCAGGTGACATGAATACATGTGTAGCTGTGGCATTTTGTCCCCAGAAGTATGTTACTGCGCACTCTTCCTGTTGCCCATATATGGAAGATGCTGTGACAGAGCTGACTCGTTATGGAGGCAGCTAATCAGCATCCAGATTTAAGAGCAGGTAGATTGCAGAGATCAGAGGTATGATCTTTACGGGCTTATAGTGAGGTGCGCTCTATAGTCCGGAAAATACGGTATTTGTAAGCTGCACTTCTATTCGGACTGAGAGATGCACTAAACTGCAGTTCCAGCAGTTGGCCACCAGTGGGCGCAGTAAAGGCTGGTCAGCGGAGCATATTGATGTCTATGTGACTGTTAACAGTGTTCATCAAATAAAAGAACCTCCAAAAATCACACTGTGCAACACATGATACTCCCACATCTTCATTATTTTTATAGATTCTCAGCCCTCCTGGACATGGCAGAACCAAAAACGATTTAAACATAAATATAACTTGTACTGAGTCACTACAATAAGCCAATATGTATGAGGAATTTTATCAAGTGGAGTCACTCAGTAAAACTTGTTTTTTTATAGCCTTAAACTTTTGTAAAGGTGATTATATCTGTGCCACTGAACAAGCTCATATATAAACATTTCTATTTTAGTTTGACTTTATGGTTCTCAATAGTTTGCTTACTGAGAAAAACACATTTGATGTGCATTACCACTTACTGGTCATTTTTGGTCCTGCAGCTTGAACACAATAAAAACCTTTTAAACCACATTTTACGTTACATTTCACGGTAACTTTGCCGACCCCACACCCCCATTTGCGCTTTTATGCCCCCCGCCCCTCTACACACACACACAGAGGGGTACCGGACTGACCAGTGTGAACCTGGATCCGGATTCCTTCCGTGCTGAAGCGACAGATCCAGACAGATATCGGGTTCTAATGGAAATGAGCGCAAATCCAGACTGTTTCAGACTTCTGGTGAATTATCGATTTGATCAGCAGGGGGCGCCACATTTCTTAGGGCCAGATAAACTAAAACCCGCTTCATCAGTTGGGAAGAAAACCAGTCAGAACCTAACCTGTTGGGTCTGAGTGGAAGTCACTGGGCTCCAGTAGAACTCATGTAATAATAAAATATAACTGTGTTCTTCCTGCTGAGCCATGCTTTAGATTTTCTGCTTTAAATCTCCGTTTTTCTCAATTAAAACAAGAATTTTCGTCCTGGATCATTTGCTTTTATTGTGAAACCTCTAATCGGAAATGACGCTTCCTTCTTTAATCCTTATCCGCCGAATCTGCCTTCATTGACCCACCCGAACCGAACCGAACTTGATCCTTTCTTTGAAGCATGGGGCCGACAGGTGAGTGGCTGCTGGCCGGTTTCACGGCACAGGGAGCAGTTTGCGGTAAAAAGCGTTTTTTTGTAGGGATTTCAGCATAGCGGCTTTAACCTGCGGGAGCTAGCTGACAGTTAGCATCATGCTAACACCTGTGACAGGTGGTCAGAGCTCACCTGCAGCACGCTGGTTCTATACCGGTGTCGGTTCTGTGCTGAATCAGATCGATAAGAAAATTATTATTATATTATTACCGGTAATTTATTTTCATTTAATTTAAACTTTCCGATCTGTGTAGCATGTTGCTAACAGTGGGAGCTAACTGACTCATCAGCAGCTCCGGTCTGCTAAACCTGTCACATTATTATTAGTTGATTTGAGGTGATCAGGTCCAATCAGAGCTTATTTAATCACATCTGGAATAAAACACAATTATTTTATCAATAATTATTACAAAGATTAGCGATATTATGTAGCTAAGACTGGAATTATTAGGTAAAATTTTAGTTCATTAATGAATGAATGAAATCACAAACATCTGAACAATAACTGTTATTAAACAGAAAAGATATGAATTTAAATGATATTAATGATCCAGAACAGGACAGTTTTCTAACTGATTTCATTTTATACCGTTGGATTAGGTTGATGTAAATTCTGACTCTAAATTATTTCCATCCTAATAGTCAGCCTGCCCTATTAATATAATAGAATAAACTTTATTGATTCCCCAATGGAAATCGCTTATTTGCTGACAAGCTACTCCGTCCAAGCTGTAAATATTAGTAAATACAAATATAACCATATGCAATATAAAATGAAAATGTGATTACAAATTGAATAATTAATAAATGAATGCATTATTATAAACCAAATATAATCAACACATTTAGTCTTAACATAAATGTAACTCTCATTTACATTAATAAAAGTTAATTAAACATTAATTCTTCTTGTTCAGGTGATCTAGGTCACCTGGTTGAAATCTATGGATTGGATAGGTAGCTGTGTCGATGCCTGATTAAAATACTTATAAACATATTGAGTGTGTTGACAGAGTGCTACTTTAAATCAACAATATTAAAAATCATATTTCTGTTGCCACGATGAAGATGGTATTTGATGTTTCCATGGCAACACTCGGAGCCGCTCGTCCGGCTGCAGGAACCGGTTCAGCCTGTTTCCTGTTCACATCTAATCCAGAATAACTGAATAAACTGCATCATCACCTTCATCTCACAGTGAAGGAAACGTTTTCTGCTCAACGATCATAAAGCGTCAACCTAACAGATTATATATAGGAATGTACATAAATAATATTGTAATTAGGCCATAACAGCAGTTTTAATATCTAATATCTGAACAAACAATTATGATCATAAGAAATATTCAAACCACACTAAAAATGATCTGGAGGTTTTAGTAGTCAGACAGAAAAACTGATGTTTTGGTCTAAAACGATGAAGATATTGTTTACTGCAACCATGTTGCTTGACCTCCGACCTCCATTTATTATTCATATATTTATGCAGTAATTTAAAATAAGTCTGAACTAAATGTTGTTGACACATTATGATTGCTGCAATAATAAAATGAGCTTTTAAAAGTTATATTCAGGACATTAAACTTGCAGAAGGTTTTTATGACTCTTTGGAGGATTGAGGACGGGTCCTCAGGAATGTAGCTGACCACGGAGCTGCCGGATTTCCATTGTTGTTTTATTAAAACCTGATGGTGTTAAAAAATTATAATTAACAGGACATTACTTCATATCGCTTCATAAATCATAATTCACAAAATTAAGAATAAAAGTACACAAAAGTAGTATCTAAAATGTAACCCTACTTATGTTTTATAAGTTTTCTTTTTGCACTCTTTCAGTGGAACCAGATTTAGACACATTTTCAGCAATGAATGAAACTTCTTAATATTTAAATAAATATATTCATAATCAGCCCTTTCTCAGTTGTTGCATTGATTTGGTGAGGAGAGATTCAGATTTGATCTTCTATTCATTTTCTTTTGCTTCCTATTAAAATTAATGTTTTTAATAAAGAAAGTGAATAAAAACAAAAAGCTAAACTAAAGAAGCTGCTAAATGTAGAGACCATGTGACTTTGGTGTCTTCATGTTCTGGCTTCTGATTGGCTGAGCGGCCATATATAAGTCTCAGTGGAGGCACTTCCACGTCTTGAGCGTCTAGTGTGGCGCGATTTGAACCGTTTTGAGCGTTTGACCCGTCCAGCGTGTCCGACGGTCAAAACTCGTTTGGTGTGAACGGACCAGTAGGGTGTGAATACTTTCTCACAGCCGTGCTCACCTGTCCGTGTGTCCAGGTGAAGTGGCGTTCGGCAGCCCGGCGGCAGTCTGCGCGGAGAACCGTCTGCGCTGGGACCTGAGCCCGGAGCAGATCCGGCAGCGCTCCGACGACCTGATCCGGAACACTAAGGAAGTTTACGACGGCGTGGGCCGGCTGGAGCTGGACGCCGTTACCATGGAGAACACGCTGAAGGCGCTGGCCGACGTGGAGGTGGAGTACACCGGTGAGTCCGCTGGGGGTCAGAGGTCACACCACAACCAGTTTTCTCTGCTCACAGTTGTCTGGGAGGGATGGAGCTCTCTGCTGGGGTCAGGGGTCAGCTGGGGATCTCCGGCTTTGTCTCTGGTGGAGCTGAGTCAGCAGAGCCTGAATCAGAGCGATGGTTCAAATCCCATCAGCAGTTTGCAGACAAAGCAGCTGAACCAGCAGCAGCTTTGTTCTGCATGAAAACATCTCCAGCTCCTGATTGGTCCGTTCCACCAGCCTGCTTTCATTTATTCCAAAATAAAAGTCTTTTAATTTAAGTCATATAACAAATTAAAAGTGAAAATTGTCTTTTTCTCCAAACCAGTCCAGCTTAGAAGCGGGCCCAGACCGGGTCATGTCAGAACCCGATCTTGACTGGTCCAGTATTATTTCAGCTTCTCCCTCCGCAGGAGGTTGGAGCTCCCTCTAGTGGAGGCCAGAGGTTCTGCAGATGGAGACCATCCTGCTGGTCTCTGGAGAACCAAACGACTCCTGAGCTCCAGGAAACATTCATCGAGTAAAGTTGGTCTGATTGAAGGTTAAAGGTCTGTTTTTTCTCCTGCTGTGGCTCCGCCCCCTCTGCTGTGACCCCGCCCCCTCCTCAGTCCAGAGGAACATGCTGGACTTCCCCCAGCACGTTTCTCCCTGTAAGGATGTCCGGGCAGCCAGCACCGAGGCCGATAAGCGTCTGTCCGAGTTCGACGTGGAGATGAGCATGAGGGAGGACGTCTACCTGAGGATCGTCGCCCTGCAGGTGAGCTGATGTCAGTTGACCTCTGACTCTCAGGGTCAGAGGTCAACTCGGTGAGTGGTTTTTGATCATCTCTGCAGAAGAAGACGGAGGGCACCAGCATCGCTCCGGAGGCTCGGCGCTACATGGAGCGACTGATCAAGCTGGGCCGGAGGAACGGCCTGCACCTGCCCACCGAGACCCAACAGGTGGCGCTGCTTCCTTCTCTTCACCTTAAGCTGACTGTTCCCACACCTGCTGAAGCAGGTTCTGGACTGAGCGGCTCTGCTGAGGTTCTGGAGAACATGTTGCTCTAACAGCCCCTCCGTGGTTCTGCTTCTCCTTCCAGGAGATCAAGAGCATCAAGAAGAAGCTGAGCAACCTGAGCATCGACTTCAACAAGAACCTGAACGAGGACACCACCTGCCTGAGCTTCACCCGCGAGCAGCTGGGTGAGTCCTGCTCCAGAACCAGAACCAGAACCAGAACCAGAACCTCCACATGGTCCACAGCCTCCATTGTCCTACCACAACATTTATCACTGGACTGACTGAATCTGGAGGTTCTGGACAGTTTTCCATGATGCTCCCAGTCTGAACTGGTGTGGTTGTGTGGGACCACCAGGTGGGCTCCCTGAGGACTTCCTGAGCTCTCTGGATCAGGACGGCGACCAGCTGAAGATCACGCTCAAGTATCCTCACTACTTCCCCACCATGAAGAAATGCTTCGTTCCGGAAACCCGCAGGAAGCTGGAGGAGGCTTTCCACTCCCGCTGCAAGGAGGTCTGTTGTCCCCGGGGCTGGGCTGGCCTTCTGCACCGGAGTTTGACCTCTGACCTCCCCAGCTGTGTGTTTCCAGGAGAACTCTGTGATCCTGAAGGAGCTGGTGAAGCTGCGAGCCCAGAAGAGTTCCCTGCTGGGCTTCAGCACCCACGCTGACTTCGTCCTGGAGATGAACATGGCCAAGTCTGCCAAGAAGGTGGCCAGCTTCCTGGGTGAGCCGCAGCACCGGCCAATCAGAGATGTGCTCAGATTAGTCCTGATGTTGTGGCTATATCTTGTACATATTTTCCATGTAAGGGTCTCCTGTCTGTCCCCGGTCTCTGTCTCAGAGGACCTGTCCAGGAAGCTGAAGCCTCTGGGTGAGGAGGAGCGCTCCATCCTGCTGCAGCTGAAGCAGAAGGAGTGTGAGAAGCGAGGTTTTGACTTCGATGGACAGCTGCACGCCTGGGATACGCGTTACTTCATGACCCAGGTAGGAGGCGCGCCCCGTCCGCCCTCACGCCGCTGACCTGTGGGTCCCCAGGTTTTCTCTTTGGCTCTCGGTGAAGGCAGACGCTTCTTTTCTCTGCTCCCTTCCTCCCATCCGCCGCTTGCTCTGTTTCTGAGTTGCTTCATTTGGAGCTTTTCTTTGCACATCCTCTGAATCTACAAATTATGGATCTGGTCAACCGCTCTCTCTATGCAATTGATCACATTTTCTCAACGAGAAGACTGGGCAGAGGATTTATTGGATTTATTTGGACTCATGATAACAGGATTTCAGGCTGACATGTTGTGGGATAGAGACGATTCTCTCGCAGGCAAACTTTGGATGCTAGAACTCGCTAGCGGGATGGAATCCATCTTGGAGAAGTTGCTAGTTCTGGCCTGATGGCAACAATCATGCTAATTTGGATGATTGGAATCTGCAGAGATGTACTGGTCATTTATAATTCAAAATCTACCCGACCTGAAGCACTTTGCCTGTTTTGTCTGAACTGACTGGCTGATTGTCTCAAATGTCCTGGATGAAATGTAAAACAGAGGCAGAACTGTTCATGGAACGACTGCAAACACATTTCATGGCCACTCGTACACACTGTGACATCACTGCCTTGCTCTGTACTCATTACTTCAGATAATACACCTTTTAGGTTATTATCCAGAGAAACTCTATTAGTTTTATTCATACTGACCCAGTACAGGAACATCTAGTTATATATTCACTCAACCCAGAGTTGTTAGTTGGAACAAAAACATCTGGTTCCTTTGTATCATTTAAATGTTACTACCAGAGATCAACATGATGAGAGATGATGTCAGACTGGTTACACAGGTTCTCCTTTCTGTTTTCGTTTTTGGTTTGTTGTATTTCCTCTTATCATGTAAAGAAGCACTTTGAATCGCCGTGGAAACATAAACAAAATGACCTAACCTTACCCAGGTGGAGGAGACCCGGTACGCGGTGGACCAGAACCTGCTGAAGGAGTTCTTCCCCATGGAGGTTGTGACCCGCGGGCTGCTGGATCTGTACCAGGACCTGCTGGGCCTGAGCTTCCAGCTGGAGGCGGCGCCGTCCGCCTGGCACCCCGACGTGACGCTCTACTGCGTCAGGGACCGCGCCGCCGGCCACGTGGTGGGCCAGTTCTACCTGGACCTGTATCCCAGGTCAGAACCGGAACCGGGTCGGGGTGCTTGGTGTCGGGTCAGAACCAGAACCTGTGTGTCCCTGCAGGGAGGGGAAGTACGGCCACGCCGCCTGCTTCGGCCTGCAGCCCGGCTGCCTGCGGCCCGACGGCTCGCGCCAGATGTCGGTGGCGGCCATGGTGGCCAACTTCAGCAAGCCGACTGCGGCGGCGCCGTCGTTGCTGCAGCACGACGAGGTGGAGACCTACTTCCACGAGTTTGGACACGTCATGCACCAGCTCTGCGCCCAGGTCCGCCGCTGAATGGTGAGGTCACAGAAGGTCACGGGGCTCCGCCTCCTGACCCGCTGCCGCTGTGTCTGCAGGCGGACTACGCCATGTTCAGCGGGACGCACGTGGAGCGCGACTTTGTGGAGGCGCCGTCCCAGATGCTGGAGAACTGGGTCTGGGAGGCGGAGCCTCTGCAGAGGATGTCCCGCCACTACAAGACGGGAAAACCCATCCCGGCAGAACTCCTGGACAAACTCATCAAGTCCCGACTGGCCAACACCGGTGAGTACAAACACTGTGGTTCTGGTCCAAACGGGTCCACAGAACCTCTGGTCAGAACCTGCAATAAAAAGACTAAATCCAGCGTCTCTCTAGCAGAGCGACAGGTTTTCAGTTAAACTGGGATTTTCTTTGGCTCAACATTTTTCACTGCTCACGTCGCCATGGTTACTCAAAAAGCCGACAAAAGTAACGGCCCGGATGCAGTTGGAGCTTCTTGGATCGGAACACACCGACAGTGAAAGAAGGCAGCACTTTGATACGAGGCGTAGAACAATGAGTGATGCTGCGGCCGGACCCAATAATCCCAATAATCCCAATAATCACAATAATCACAATAATCACAATAATCACAATAAAACTATTCCAGCCTCTCAAACTGTTGCGGCTTCAGACACGCTGACTCAGCGTCTGAAGAAACGCTTTAGTGTCACACTGCCGTCCTGCCAGGTGGTGGCAGCAGAGAGCTGGCCCTGAAGCTCAGGAGAAATCAGTAAAGTAACTAAGTTTCTTTTGGACTGCAGGGCTGTTTAACCTGCGGCAGATCGTTCTGGCCAAGGTGGACCAGGCTCTGCACACCAGAACCGGACTGGACCCAGCAGAGGAGTACGGCCGGCTCTGCCGGGAGGTCCTGGGGATCCCTGCATCACAAGGTCACACACACACACACACAGCAGTATGTAATTGACCAGAACGCTCTGATCTGCTGGATGAAGCAGTGAAACCTTCCTGTCAGAAAACCTTCAGTTGATAAAAACTGAGATTCTCACAGCGAAGAAAAATCAGGCAGGGCTAAAAACATTAACAAGTCAATTTATGTTTTTCAGCTGGAAGAATAAAAAGCTAATATGATAAATGGTGATGTCATCATAACATCAGCTCCCTCATTGGCCGCTCCGGCCGTTTGATTCCAACTTTAACTCTGACTGAGATCAGCTGCTGCCTGCTGCTCCTCCCTCCAGTAAAATGTAACGTTTATGTAGTGAAGCATCGAATCCTCACTGACCTGATGTTACGTGGAAGCAGTTATTTATTCTGGGAGCTGTAGGACTTGAGGAAACATCTTCAAACTGTTCATTTCAACGTTTAGCTAGCTTAGCATGACTTTAGCACTAAGGAAAGGTTCACCTTCAGTTTGCAGTGCTTTGCTGTGGAAACATTTTTGATGATGATTCAAATCAAGAAATAATTTTCTTACCTTTTGTTAAAAAAAAATCCACCTCTTCAAGTCCACTTTATCCATAAAAAAAAAACTCTCCACTTTCCCCCCATCTTTTAAAACCGTTCTCACCTGTCCAACAGGTGACATGAAGGATCCTCTAGAGAGAGGGGCGGGGCTTAAAACATCTCGTGAGATCTTCAAAATAACACGAGATTTAAGTCTCTTTCAGATTTAGCAGAACTTTAAGTTCTTTATTTTGCATCATTTTATTTTGGAAAGCATCTTCGACTTTTATTTCACATGTGAATGATGCAATGATTCAATCATCTGATCTTTACATGGAGACAAACGTGATGACATGTTGCATAAACCAGGAAGGAAATCCTTTATCACATGTGCAACATGGGAACCCATCATGGCTGATTGGTCCAACTCTGTTTTTACTTCATATTAATCACTGCTGTAATTAAGTTTTTTACAGATGATCATAATATTCACCGTTGTGGGAAGAATTGATCAGTTATTGGCAACTATTGACATAACTGAGCAAATCTTGATTTGACATAAACGGATCATCTCTTAATATTAACCAAACTAAGTTTATTTAAATAAAACGTACAGTGGAGGATCTGTGGATTTCTTTATAGAAGGAAGTTTTACCAGTAAAATAAAATTCAATATTAACAGAATAAAGTTACTACTTTATTTATTTTACGTCTTTATTCTCAAAATGACAGTTTTTTCCCTGACAGTCGAAAAAGGAAATTGTTGGAGATTTGATATTAAAACACGATGCTGAAAGTAAATTCAAATATTTAAAGATTATTGATTTATAAATGAAAATGGAGACGACATATTAGATACATGCAAATATTGCAAAGACCACATTAAGTCTGCAAATGTCTGAAATGATGCAGCGTTATGTTCCATTAACTTCCCTTTGTGAGCAGTCATGTGGTTTCATCAGATGTGATGATTATCATTCAGAAAATGGTTTTGCTTCGGTGCTGCCTGTTCTTGGACAGTTTTCCTGTTTTCAGTTGATTTTCTAATAAATCCCACCAAAGTGTTCCTCCATCCTCTCACATCCATCAGAACTGTCTGGATTTCCTTTATGATTTCTGAATTCAGGTCACTTTGTTCATTTCTCTTCTGGTTTCATCCAGTAAAATATTCATATCAAATATCAAACCTTCAGAAACTTCACATTATCATGTAGAAACAAAAGTCTGGGGTCCCAACACTGACCCTGGGGGACGCCATAAGTAATGACAGCCCCCCCACAGGAACCAACATGCCGGCCACCTTCGGCCACCTGGCGGGGGGCTACGACGCCCAGTACTACGGCTACCTGTGGAGCGAGGTTTTCTCCATGGACATGTTCTACGCTCGCTTCAAGCAGGAGGGCATCATGAACCCCCAGGTGAGCCCCGCCTCCCGCCTCCGCCTCACCTGTCCAGCTAGGTGGCTGAGTTCTCTCTCCTGATTGGTCCTTCCAGGTGGGTCTGGACTACAGGAAGTTCATCCTGCAGCCCGGCGGCTCTGAGGACGCGGCGGACATGTTGAGGAAGTTCCTGGGCCGGGAACCCAAACAGGAAGCCTTCCTCCAGAGCAAAGGGCTGACGGTGGAGCCGGCCGCCGGCACGCCCTGTCCCTGCTGACCAATCACAGCCGCCGGCCACGCCCCAGTCTGAACTGTGGACTGAATTTTCTAGAAAAATCCAGTAAAATGTTCCAGAGAATAAAGACTTGAGTTCATCTGAGTCTGAAAACATTTTTGCAGAAAAATCAGAGGAGTTTAGAGAACAGTGGGCGGAGCTTAATGGGAATGAATTTAAACTTTAAAACTCAAGTGATGTTTAATCCTCTAAAGTCCAGGTTGGATGAACGGAAACATAGAACTGTAATCTAGAAGCTGCATTTGATTATAATCTGAAACTGAAACATTAAAGTTTAAATATTCATGTTTAAAATATTCTGTGGAGATAATGATGCAACTACAGCAAAATAACCAGGAACCCCTTCAATCCGGTTCCAATCCGGTTCCAATCTGGCACAGAACTGGTTTCATAACTGGAACCAGATCCAATCCAAACTGGTTCTGGTCCAGCATTAGAACTGGAAAGAATGGCTTGGAAGGAAACCAGGTTACAGTTTTCAGGTTTAAACCAAGGATGATACAGTTGCTCATTTCTGAAATCGTTGTCATGGAAACGCAGTTTATTGTTTCTGATATTGGAACATTTTGGATTCACAGATCAGTCACACTGAAGAATTCACTCCCACGCTTTTGTTTTTATGATTGAAATGATAAAAATTAAAACATTTTAAGCAATTTTAGTTTTTTAAATTTTGAAATGTTTCAAAAATAAATATTTGCCAAGGTTTTGACTAGGCCATTCCAGAATATTCAGCTTCTGCTGCGGGTTCAGGATGCTGCAGTTCAAATCTTCTCCAGGATGGAAGGAGGGAAGGAAAGATGAAGGAATGGTGGATGGTGGATGGATGGATGGAAGATGGATGATGGATGGATGGTGGATGGATGATGAGCTGAAGGTCGGGCCGTCGGCCCTCCGGAGCCTCGCTGTCCTCTGGTCTGACAGACATAGTTGTTGCATGATGATGATACAAACTTCCTCCTGTTTGCTCTTTTTATTTATTTCTTTTTATTTTATTTTACAGCACTCCTCTTTTTCCATTTTGACATGTATGTTCTGCTACCATGAAATCTGGACAGCATCTATTTTTTATTCCTTCAGGATCCTCAGCAAGTGAGGATCTACAACAAGACTTATTTCCCATTATTTTATTGCTCTGCCATTTAGTTTAATGCAGGTATTGTCGGGATGGAATATCTCAGTGATTCCCTTCCCTCATCCATCCTTCGTCACACAAAAGAGATCATGTTGCTGTGAAATCAAACTTTATTCCACTCTGATTCAGTTGGGGAGACACTTACAGTTCTACTCTCCTCAGGGTGTCTCTGCACATTTAGACATTTTACTCTGTGGCGCCTCCCTCTTTGACAGTTGGCTATAAAACACTCAGCAAACTAGTTGAAGCAACTTTCAGCAAAGTCTTAAGCACAACAACTTCTAATGTGGTTATGTGTTTCCTGGTTTCACAACATATTTTAATCTGTTACTCAAACACACCCAGTTCTAACTGAAACACAACTCCTTATATGGTAAGACAGTCAGTACATCCTGTTCCCTATTTACAGACACCTGGACTCTTGGATGATGGAGGGAGGATGGAGGGATGGTGGAGGGATGACGGATGGTGGAGGGATGATGGAGGGAGGATGGAGGGATGGTGGAGGGATGGTGGATGGTGGAGGGATGATGGAGGGAGGATGGAGGGATGGTGGAGGGAGGATGGAGGGATGATGGAGGGATGATGGAGGGAGGATGGATGGTGGAGGGATGATGGAGGGATGATGGAGGGAGGATGGAGGGATGGTGGATGGTGGAGGGATGATGGAGGGAGGATGGATGGTGGAGGGATGATGGAGGGAGGATGGAGGGATGGTGGAGGGAGGATGGAGGGATGATGGAGGGATGGTGGAGGGAGGATGGAGGGATGGTGGAGGGATGATGGAGGGAGGATGGAGGGATGGTGGAGGGATGATGGAGGGAGGATGGATGGTGGAGGGATGATGGAGGGAGGATGGAGGGAGGATGGAGGGATGGTGGAGGGATGATGGAGGGATGGTGGAGGGAGGATGGAGGGATGGTGGAGGGATGATGGAGGGAGGATGGAGGGATGGTGGAGGGAGGATGGAGGGATGGTGGAGGGATGATGGAGGGAGGATGGAGGGATGGTGGAGGGAGGATGGAGGGATGGTGGAGGGAGGATGGAGGGATGATGGAGGGAGGATGGAGGGAGGATGGAGGGATGTTGGAGGGATGATGGAGGGATGGTGGAGGGATGATGGAGGGAGGATGGAGGGATGGTGGAGGGAGGATGGAGGGATGGTGGAGGGATGATGGAGGGATGGTGGAGGGATGATGGAGGGAGGATGGAGGGATGGTGGAGGGATGATGGAGGGAGGATGGAGGGATGGTGGAGGGATGATGGAGGGATGATGGAGGATGGAGGGATGATGGAGGGATGGTGGAGGGAGGATGGAGGGATGGTGGAGGGATGATGGAGGGAGGATGGAGGGATGGTGGAGGGAGGATGGAGGGATGGTGGAGGGATGATGGAGGGAGGATGGAGGGATGGTGGAGGGAGGATGGAGGGATGGTGGAGGGATGATGGAGGGATGATGGAGGGATGATGGAGGGAGGATGGAGGGATGGTGGAGGGAGGATGGAGGGATGGTGGAGGGAGGATGGAGGGATGGTGGAGGGATGATGGAGGGATGACGGATGGTGGAGGGATGATGGAGGGATGATGGATGGTGGAGGGATGATGGAGGGAGGATGGAGGGATGGTGGAGGGAGGATGGAGGGATGGTGGAGGGATGATGGAGGGATGATGGAGGGATGATGGAGGGATGGATGATGGAGGGATGGTGGAGGGATGATGGAGGGATGATGGATGATGGAGGGATGATGGAGGGATGGTGGAGGGATGATGGAGGGATGATGGAGGGATGATGGAGGGATGGTGGAGGGATGATGGAGGGATGATGGAGGGATGATGGAGGGATGGTGGAGGGATGATGGAGGGATGATGGATGATGGAGGGATGATGGAGGGATGGTGGAGGGATGATGGAGGGATGATGGAGGGATGGTGGAGGGATGATGGAGGGATGATGGAGAGATGGTGGAGGGATGATGGAGCGATGGTGGAGGGATGATGGAGGGATGATGGAGAGATGGTGGAGGGATGATGGAGGGATGGTGGAGGGATGATGGAGGGATGATGGAGGGATGATGGAGGGATGATGGAGGGATGATGGAGGGATGATGGAGGGATGGTGGAGGGATGATGGAGGGATGATGGAGGGATGATGGAGGGATGATGGAGGGATGATGGAGGGATGATGGAGTGATGATGGAGGGATGATGGAGGGATGATGGAGTGATGATGGAGGGATGATGGAGAGATGGTGGAGGGATGATGGAGGGATGATGGAGGGATGATGGAGAGATGGTGGAGGGATGATGGAGAGATGGTGGAGGGATGATGGAGGGATGATGGAGGGATGATGGAGGGATGATGGAGGGATGATGGAGGGATGATGGAGGGATGACGGATGGTGGAGGGATGGTGGAGGGATGATGGAGGGATGATGGAGGGATGATGTAGGGATGATGGAGGGATGATGCTCCACCAGCTCCAGCTGCTCTTCATTTCTCCAGTGACTCTTTGAAGAAGTTGAACTCGTTCTGCATCTGCTTGCGGAAAATCTCTTTGGCTCGTTGGACGTCCTTCTTCTCCTTCAGGTGTTTGTTGAGCAGATCCCTGAACTTCCCGGGCTTCCCGTCCATGTTGCTGCTCTTCCAGGTCCAGTAGGCGTTGCCGTAGCCGACGCTGAGTTGCCGGGCCAACCACACCCAGAGCCTGGAGCAAGGCAGCAGGCTGACCACCATCATGATGGGCTCCTCCTCCTCCAGGACCCGCTGGTACTCCTGCAGGTAGGCCTTCATGGCCGGGACCGCCTTGATGTTCGACACGCCCTGGAGAAGTTACAGGATGAAAGCCTTCAATGTGGACCAGAACCAGAACCTCCTGGGCCTCATGTGGAGATTGTGCAGAAGTTTCCACATGAGGCCACTCAGTGGAAACTCAAAGTTTTTCAGGCAACAGAAACAAACTAGAAAGAAGAAAAACTGGCGATCAGGTTGAGGAGGGGAATCGTTTCCTCTGACCCCAGATGGAAACGTTTCAAACAAACTGATTCACTTCATCCTTTTACTGTTTCCTTCCATTTTTTTGCTTTTATTATTTGTAACCTGCCTTGTGTGTTGTGAAAGGCGCCTTTTAAATAAATCTATCATGTAGAGTAGTTAGAAAGCATTGGCTGCTCCTGCTGCAGCAGCTGCTGCAGCTCCTGCTAGTATTGCGGCAGCAAACCAAGAAAAAGCCAAAGACCTTTGAATAGTTTTTCCAGCCAGTTTAAAGCTTTAGCTTTAGCTGCGCAGGATGTTAGCTAAATGGCGACTTGCTGACTCAGCGGTTCCCAAAGATTTTATGGATTAAAATAAAATCCCCCCAAAAAGAAAAAACAATCAACTGTTCACATCAGATATAAACCTATAAACACATTTTTTTTCAAACTCCACTGAAGTTTCTTTCATTCTTCAGGTTGCAACAAAAACTACAAACATGTTGGTGAAACAGTTTCTGTTTCTCACCCATTCATTCTGCTTCCTGCCCCCCCCAGGGAACACGCCCCACACTTTGGGAGCCACTGGACTAATCCATGTTAATATATCATCATCATCATCATCATCATCATCATCATCATCATCATCATCATCATCATCCAGCTACTGATCTAGATGCTATCTCTGTTCTGGTTGCATTTATTTAAATCGTCTCTTCACACCAAACGTTTGGATCATTTTTCTGCTCTTACTGGACTAAATAGATTATTCATTTAAATAAATAAGCAAACTTCAGAGATTGGAAATATTTGATTTTTACATTTTTGCAGTATAAAACAATGTTAATGCTAATCTGAGCATAATTACTGAACATTTTCTACGCCTCATATTTACGGGTTATTGTTTAGTTTGCATCAATAATATTTGGAAGGTTGCATGGATGTTTATTTTTTATAAATTAGGACAATCAGAGAAGCTTTAAAGAGAAAAATAAAGGAATAATAATTCATTCTGGTTGATGTATTTCTCCCTGCTGCTGGTGTTGACCTCTGACCTCTGACCTCCCCGTGCCGGGTTCTTACATTCAGGTTGAAGCTCTGCAGCATCGTGGTCTTGAATCTGTCGTAGCTCTGGTGTCTTCCCGTCAGGAAGGCCTTCAGGTCGTCGGCCTGGTCCGACCTCTGGGCGGCGCGCCCCAGCAGGTCGGTGACCTCCGCCAGGTACCAGATGTCCTGGATCAGGAAGGAGGCGTACCTGTCGGCCTGCAGGTCGCCCAGCTGCATGTGCTGCAGGAAGGGGAGCTGCAGCGTCTGCTGGGCCAGGTCCAGGTTCTCCAGCCACAGCTCCTCGTAAACATCTGGACTTCCTGCAGGAGGAGAAACAGCGTCAGAACACCAGAGGGGGCGCCGCAGGGCAGGAGGTCCGGCTCTCACCTGGCGGGGCCGAAGACAGACTCCACTTCCAGCTGTCAGGGCAGGCGGCGCCGGGGCTCCTCACATCTGCAACAGAAGGTCCGATGAAGACCAGCAGAACCCGGATACAAAGTTCTGATTGGAGCAGAGCTCACCGTGCATGTGCTCAGAATGAGCCGTCGAGCCGCAGGGATGAGTCAGCAGCAGGCAGGTCCAAACCCAGCAGAACCTCACTGTGAAAGCGGCTCAGTCAGAACAAGAAATCATGTTTATGACTGAAATCCAGAGAAACCACGAGACCTTACCGGACTCCATGTTCATCAGAAACGTCTCTGTTTCAGGCAAGAGCAGCTCAGAACCTCCTCCACTGGTTCCTGGAAGTCATGTGGGTCGGAGCAGGAAACCCACCAGAACCAGAGTTTCATTCTGACTCCACCTGTGAGATACTTTCACTTTCTGTTCAGCTGCACTTCCTGCTTTCACTACTCAAATTAATACGTTTATCACAAGTTTCATAAGGATTATGTTTAAACCACATCTGATATTTTTAGATATAAATGTTGCAAAACATGAACTCAGAAACTGAAGAAACATTTTATCTGTGTAAAATCAAATATTGAATGAAGGTTCTGTATTTTTACATAACTTTAATTTCCACTCAGTGAAACAATTTCAGAGTGAAAATTATCTTCATGAGAACAAAACAGAGAAGAACTTTCTAAACATTTTAAGAAACAAAACTTCAGATCTAACGCTTTCTTTCCAAATGTTAATGTTCACCACACACACACACACACACACACACACACACACACACACACACACACACACACACACACACACACACACACACACTCTCTGTCTCCGTCTCTCAGAATCTCCTGCAGACCTTCAGTTCAGTTGTTAGGAGAATAAATGTTTTCCTTTCTGCAGCAGATGCAGTCTGGAGACCTCTGACCTCTGACCTCTGTGTCACCTTCATGTCCAGGACTTGTACTATACCAGAGAGATGAGAGACAGGAGGAGTGATAGCAGAGCTTCAAGAGCTACACCAACCAGATTTACCTCCATAAATCTGAAGTTTCACATCAAAACAGCAGAAAAGATTCAAAGATTAGAATTCAGTTTCATGTTTAACTAGAAATGTGGAAGAAAACTGAAGTTCCTTTGTGTTTGACGAAGAACTTCCTGGTGAGGATCGTTCTGCATGTCCTCCACCCAGTTCTACACCATCTAGTTCTACACCACCCAGTTCTACACCATCTAGTTCTACACCATCTAGTTCTACACCATCTAGTTCTACACCATCTAGTTCTACACCATCTAGTTCTACACCACCCGGTCCTCCAGTCCCTCCACTGACTCCCTGTAGCTCAGAGAACAGACTTTATAAACTGTTGTTAGTTTATAAATCACTGAACGGTTCAGCACTTCTACACATTAAAGATCTATGTGAGCGTTGAATTCTGCGTTGTGTTTCATGTGTTGATCAGTCAAACCACAGAGCACCAAGTCTGAGTTTAGAGGCTCTCCGTTTATTTAACCTGTCAACAGCGAGATATTAGCATTAGCACATAGCATGTGCTCCAGTTCTCCAGCCCGATCTGTACAAATTAATAGTATTAACATGCATCAAATGTTATAAAGGCGTAATAGCAACTGAAATGAAAATAACACCTATCATTAATACAAAAGGAAAAATAAACATTTGAACAATATAATTGAAAGGATTACAATGGATTATAAAACTTGCCTCTTCCCAGTGGAACAAGTAACAAAAGAGGAAATTAATAACTTAATATTTCTAAAAGTCCTGGAGGACCAGGAACAAAAGAAGAAGAGAGTAAGGCGCAGCTGGAGGACCAAACCTCTCACAGCAGAGGAACACAAGGACAGTCGAGTGTAACAGACAAATGCATTAAAGAAAACATTTTGTGAAAATATACAACTATTAATATAGACCTAATTACATCTGCTGCTGTTGTATCAACCTTCCAGAACCGCTCAGGTTCTGGTTCTGGTTCTGTTCTGCATCTGAACCAGAAACAAACGAGGAGAAGCAGCATTCAGCATCTATGCACCACAAATCTGGAGCAAACTTCCAGAAAACTGTAAAACAGCTGAAACACTGAGATCCTTTTAATCTAGACTAAAACCAGCTGGTTAAATTTGGATTTGAAACGTAATCAATTATGAATTTAACGATATTCATAATTGATATCGTTAAATATCAATTTAACGATATCAAATTGATATCGTTAAATATCAATTTGATATTTAACGATATCAAATTGATATCGTTAAATATCAATTTAACGATACATGTTTAACAAAACATGTTAAGTCAAAACATGTTTTGACTTAATGTTTTGACATTAAGTCAAAACATTGACTTAATGTCAATGTTTTGATTGTTGCATGATAACCATGTTTTTATGATGTAAAGCTCTTTGAAATGCTTTGCTGCTGAAATGTGCTACAGATCAAATTTGATTGATTGATTGTAAATGAATCCTGAAGTTGTAAGGCAGAAACTCGGATACAGGTTAATTATTTTCACAGTTCAGCTTTTAGATCCACTGAAAACTTGAAGAATAATGGAAGGAAACGATTGGCTGATTTCTGTTTGCTCATGTTTGTCAGTTGAGACAATATTTTAAAACCAAATAGAGTTATGATGGGAGCAAAAGGTTTTCATTTTTATAGACGACAATCATACTTCATTGGTAATAGAAGTCAGAAAATGTCAAATGAGAAGGTAAACCACTGTTATTTCCGTAGTTCAGCTTTTTATAATCAACTGAAAATGTATCTCATGATTTGGTAAACATTTAACTGGATATTTCTTCTAGATCTGTCAAATTAACTTTCAGCGTATTTTATTATCAGTTATAAATGTGAAAATAAACTAATTTCTTCACGATTCATTAATTAAATTTGATCCAAGTGTAGAACTGCGTCCTTTCCTTCGCAGATCTGGAACATTTCATTTCCGACCCTTTGTTTCTGTCGGCGCTTCACTGTGCGACACTAAACGGAAGTAGAAATGGCGCTAGTGGTGTTAGCATAGTTAGCTTCCGTTCTGCTTGGATTCAGAGTAGAGAAACATCTTCAGGAGGACCCGAGATCCGATCCGAACCGGACCGGAACCATCACAGAAGCCCCATACAGAACCGGCATGGAGCGCAGTACCGACCCGACTGTGAGCTAGAACCGGAACCGGAGGTCCGGAGGGTTCGGATACTTTATGACCCAGAACCGGTCTTAGTTCTACGGTTCTCTGGAAGGTTCGGACAGATCTTGGATCAGTTTCAGGTAGAACTTCCGGAACCAGCTGCAGAAATTCAGGCAGAACCGACAGAGGCCATTAATCAGTGTTTACAGATAAATCAATAAATGTTAAAGTTCCGGTCATTGTTTTGTTTGTGACATGAAACTATGGTTGAAAAACTAATAAACGTAAATACAAGAATAATGATTTACAAAATAAAATATATTTATTTGTAATATGAACCTTTTATTTTTGCTGAAATAAATAACTGGAAATTAAAATATAATTTGATGTTATTTTCATATTTAAACAGAAAATAAAATCAGTGACACATAAGGAAAAATTGATCTTGCTTGAGCCCTTGGTTACGGCTTGCCAACAGGAAGTGACATCATGGTCTCCCATTAAGCATAATGTGCTGCGATGTTAGCCTGATTCTGTTTAGACTGGGTTTCTGGGTCTTCAATGTGGGGGCCCCGGCCCCTGGGGGAGTCGCAGAGGTACTGCAGGGGGTCGACAGACTTTTTATAATATTTAATCACTTTTCCATGAATCCAACTTGTACCATCAGAACCACTGACCCAATAGAATCAGTCGACTTCTGGTTTTGACTCAATTACTAAACAGTCTAATATTGTAGATCTAGCTGCTGCTTTACTGAGCATCAGGCTTCTAACAGAAGAGAAATGATGATGATGATGATGATGATGATGGCTCTTTAACCTTCCTCCTCTGGTCTCCAGGTGTGTGCAGGTGGAGGTGTGGCATCCTGCAGGCCACGCCCACTCAGCCCCTCCCACCACAGGTGTGTTTTCAGCAGCAGGTAACAGAGTAGCTCTCAGGTTATCACCATGACGACGTTAAAACTCTCACAGGCCAACGATCGACATCAGCATGAGAAAAGCTGATCTGACGATTAATTATTGATTAAGTGATTGATCCCTGGATGTAAAAGGTGATTAATAATCTGCGATAACAGATTTACAGACTAAAACGGTTTTTATCTTAAATGTTTCTATTATTTCTGCTGTTGTTTTAATAAAATGTCTGTTTTAGATTCTGTTTCCTGCAGTTAATTGATTATTACATTTTCAGAAACAAGGAAGTTAAAAGTATTTGATGTGATCAGGAAAATGAAAACACAAATTCACACTTTATTCTTTTAAATGATCAAATGTTTGATTTTAAATCTCAGCTCACAACTTTCAATTTGTTTTATATTCAAATGAAATGAACAATCACAACAGCATGTCCATCTGACTCCAGTCCCCTGGGAGGTTCTGGTTCTGGTTCTGGTATCGGCTGCAGTGGTACTGGGTCCATTCCTCCCTCTGCTGATAGATGAACCTTTAGTCCTGTGAGGTTCTGATGAAGACTCCAGATAATGTTCTGGACCCGACAATGAAACCCTGAAGAACCTGAGTAGAGCCGGTAGTGTTCTGGCGGGTCGTTGGTTCTGGTCCGATGGTTTCCTTGACTTCTTCTTGTGTCCGTGTTCGTTTCACGTCCAAACTCCATTTTATTGTTGCAGAAGTTCTGGGTTACCAACAGAACCTTTCAGTTCTCCTCTTAAGGTCCGGTTCCTCGTAGCGCGGTGCGTTCGAGTGCAACTCGTCAATGTTCTGAAACGACTTTAAATATGGCCGCTATCGTCCTCTTCAACGACATTAATCGTTACTAAACAGTGTAATAAAATAACTAAATCAAACTAAATCAAAACTTGATCTGTGGAAAATATTAGAAAATGTGTTTTAAAATCTGGATAAAGTAAATAAAACATTTAGTGACAGCAGTAATGAGTTAAAGAGGCTGGACTGATGAAGATGATGATGATGATGGTCTTCATGTGTTTAGAACTGATTTTAATACTTGCCTCCATTCAACATTGTTTTCTCCTTTTAAATCAAATCTGCTGGGTTGAAAATCAAAACTCCTTGAAGCAGAAGAGGTTCTTTCAGTGTCTAAAGTTTATTCTAATAGCTTTTATTCCACAACAAATGGTTAAAAAACGACAAATATTTCAACATTTTACAGATTTCCAAATGCACGTTTTCTGAAATGTTTTGAATTTCTTCTTGTGTTCTTCGTCTCCTCAGACTTCCAGTAATATTTTCTCTAGAATCGAGAGGGTTTTCTTTTACAAAGAGAAGAAATTATTCAGAACCAGAAGAAGCAAAACTCGGCCCTGATGGAAGAACACAAGGATCCAGATGGTCCAAATATAAAGCAGGAAGAGGAGGAACTGCTGGACAAACACCTGAAAAATAACCAACATGCTGAAGGTCTGCAGATTAAAGAGGAAGTGGACGAATACTGCGCCAGCCAGGACGAAGTTCGCCTCGTTCTGAAGGAGGAGACAGACACATTGGGGATGAATTCTGCTTCTGAACAGAGAAACGGGGACCCAGAACCAACCAGGGACCGACTCCTGAACGCGCGACTGGCTGAAAACCAGCAACAGGAAGGGAAGAAGAAAATATCAGGACTCTGTAAACATCCACAACCAAGGTCGAATAAGAGCTGTCAGAAACCCAGAGTTCAAAGTGACGATGCACACGGTTCCAAAGGTCGAAGGCGGAGCAGATCTCTGAGCCAAACAGAAAAAAGTTTGTTTTCCTGTAAAGTGTGTGGCAAGAGTTTCTCCCAGAGTAGCCATCTGAACAACCACATGAGATCGCACGCAACTAAGAAACAATATCCCTGTGAGGTCTGCGGTAAGTTTTTAAATGACAAAGGGAGCTTGACGGTTCACATGAGAACCCACACAGGTGAGAAGCCTTTCACATGTCCCACCTGTGGGAAAAGTTTTGGTGCAAGGAGCAGCTTCATTGCTCATGTAAGAACTCACACAGGTGAGAAGCCGTTTCCCTGTCCAAGCTGTGAGAAAAGTTTCATTGTAAAAAGTCATCTAATCACACACATGAGAATTCACACAGGTGAGAAACCTTTCCAGTGTCTCACCTGTGGAAAACGGTTTGGTGCTAAAAGCAATTTAAACACGCACATGCGAACACACACGGGTGAGAGGCCGTTTGCATGTGTGAGCTGTGGGAAAAGTTTCAGTGTAAGGAGTCACCTGATCACTCATCTGAGAACACACACAGGTGAGAAGCCATACTCCTGTCCATACTGTGGCAGAAGCTTCAGTCTGCGGAGTCATTTAAATGTTCACATGAGCACACATACAGGAGAGAAACCTTTTCCATGTGTGGCATGTGGAAAAAGCTTCAGAGTGAGAAGCAGTTTGACAATTCACATGAGAACACACACGGATGAGAAGCTGCACATCTGTGATGTGTGCTGTAAAGGTTTCACTCAGAGCAGCCGTCTGGCTTCTCACATGAGGATCCACACAGGTGAAAGGCCATTCCCATGTCCCACATGTGGAAAAAGTTTCAGTGCCAAAACATATCTGAATACACACATGAGGACTCACACAGATGAGAAGTCGTATCTGTGTGTGATCTGTGGAAACAGCTTCAGTCGAAAAAGCAACTTGAACAGACACATGAGGACGCACACAGGCGAGAAACCCTATGATTGTGAAGTTTGTGGAAAATCCTTTGGATGTAGCGGTAGTTTGACCGTCCATATGAGATCTCACACAGGTGAGAAACCATTTCCATGTGTCACCTGTGGAAAAAGCTTTAGTGTAAGAAGTTACCTGGTTATTCACATGCGAACCCACACAGGTGAGAAGCCTTTCCCATGTGTCACCTGTCGGAAGAGCTTCCTTTTACGGAGTCATTTGACTCGCCACATGAGAGTTCACACCGGCGAGAAGCCGTTCCCATGTTCAACCTGTGGGAAAAGTTTTAGTGTGAGATGTCACATGATGGCTCACATGAGAACTCACAAACAGGAGAAAGGTCTTTCTGACACATGGCCTGTGGGAAACGTCTCCAAGGAGTTGAGATGACTCTGCTAAAGTCCAGCATACCCTACCTGGGAAGACAGGTAAGCAGCTGTGGCTTTAACCAATGAGAGACAAGAGCTTTCTCTGCTAAAACATTGAACTTTGTGAGAGTTGTTTTAAACTGGGAATCCTTAAAAGTTACATTTTCTTGCCTCAAAACATTTTTTCCTCAAACATTGTAACCTTAACTTGGCTTGACAGCAACACAGGTACAAAACATCAGAGGAAGACAATATTACTGGTTAACACGTCTAACTAAATGTTGGCAGGTTGGGGTTCCCAGTCTGTGATTGGTTCAGTCTTTGCAGGTGCACCAATGCTAGCCACACTTCCATTAATGGCTAATAGTGGAGGAAATTTTTCATTTTGCACTTTGGCTAGCTTTGAAAACATTTAGCGCACTTATCTTCCACTAAGTACATTTTTCCAGATAAAATCCAAAGCGCTAATTTATTTTGCTGTTTGTAAACTTTCAGTTTAATAAAGTTCATCATCTGTGTTGAAGTTTTGTTTATCAACTATTGGGAGTTCTCTAAGTAGATGTTTATATTTCTGCTCTTATTTTGAAGGAGGGCTGTTTCCCCTTCTTGCTTTCCTTATTTCTCAACCTTTTTAAAAAAATAAGAAACATACAAGAACAAAACAGAAACTGGACAGAAGAGAAATTAAATTGGTGTTTGAAGGTTGTTGTCATTTCAGAGGAAATATCCTTTGACTTGGAAGTTTGTGCTTTTGCATTAACTTCCTCCAGATGCTGTGTTGCTGTAGCAGTTAGCATCAGTGGACCTTTTTATGGATAGTGCTGTAGGATTAGCACAGCTAGCTTTTCAGTTAGCGATGTCCACCACTGAGCGACTTTCTGTGAGCTTCAGTTACAAAATCTGGAGAAGTGGGTCAAGACCTGAACTCATTGCTGAAGTGATTGTTCAGCACCAGGGAGGGGAGCCATGTTTTTCATGGACGTCATATTGAGTTATTTCATGTTTTTATTAGTACATGAACACTTTTTTCTTTTTTATTGTAATTATGGATGAAGGTTCTGCATTTCTGAGCTAAACATGAGAGATTGTTCCTTCAAATAAAGTTGTGGAAAATCCTGACTGAGGCCTCCTGGTGGGTTGTGCTCTACCTCTGCACAGAACCCCCTGGACTTTTATTTTGAAGAGTCAAGGCAGGTGGTACAGGATCAAAGTTCTGATACATAATGGAAAAATCTTAGTTAAATGTTTTGATCACATCGAACAATGTTGGGTCAGATCAGAACTCTGAGGTCTGCGGTCGCCGTCCTCTGAACGGCTGACCTGGAGCAGAACGCCGAAACACTGACGTCGTTTAAATCACGGCTGAAAGCTGCTGTGATTAGTAATAAGTAGAACAGTGATCAATCAATCAATCAATCAATCAAATTTTATTTGTATAGCACATTTCAGCAGCAAGGCCTTTCAAAGAGCTTAACATCATAAAAACAAAGTCATGCAGCAGAGAATCAACAATCGTGCCATTAAGTCACGTGTCATCGTTAAATTGATTACATTTCTGGTCAGAACTCCATCAGCAGCGATCAATATATTTGTTGTGTACTGATGATTTTGATCAGTACGGTTTGTTTCATAACTAGTAACTGTGATGTCCTTATGATGTAAAGAACTTTGAACTGCCTTCTTGCTGAAATGTTTATTACAAATAAACTTGATCTGTTCTGATTCAGAGAAATTTATGTTTTGATTTATTTGTTGTGAATGTTAAACATAAACCATCTGAGATCAGCAGCGGTTTTATTCAGAGCCTGAAATTCACCCCGCCGGTTCGAAGCGCCGCCCGTCCCTCCGGCTGTGAAATGATGCGGAGCGGATGATGCATCCAGCGGAAGTAATCGGAGACGTGATTGCGTTAGCTTCCGGTTAGCATAGTTAGCTCGTGGTGTGTCCCAGAGAGTGTCCAGGTGTGTTCCGGTTCTGTTCAGCAACAATGTGTTCCGTTGAGCCTCTGAGAGAGTTTATCAGAGAGAGACTAACTGCTGCTGCTGAAGAAATCTTCACCCAGCTGGAGAAAACCATCGTCCGGTACGAGGAGGAGATCGACCGGCAGCGGAGACTGCTGGACCTCACCTGGAGACCCCGAACCCAGCAGAACCCCGCAGGTAGGTCCGGCTGCGGAGCGGGTCGGGTTTCCACCCTTCAGAAACATAAAAGGAGACGCAGAGACGCGCGCGCCCTGTCGCGGGAGCGCGCATCGCTCCAAACTTGCATATTGATGAGAAAACGGACTGAAATATGACCGAAGAGGAAACTGAAAGACATTCGTTACGTTATCATGTTTCTTAACCAGGTGAGCCCTGAACTGGAGGGCTTCATGTCGCAGATGAATTGAAATAAATCCGGTTTTAACACATTTAATGTTTTACAGTGTCTGATGAAAATGTTCCCCGCTTTTTCTTTAACACTAGAAAAGCTTCACAGCTGCAGGAGAAAACAGAAGCCCGTTATGAAGAAAATGTGATATCAACTCTAACTGTCCAGTCTATTAATACAGGAAAGGATTCATTTTAATTGCTAATATCTGCGTCTCCTGTCCTGTTGATGTGAAACCGAGAGAACAGCTGTGATTATGTAGAAAAGGTTTTGTCACTCAGCTCTTGGTTTCTTCAGGCGGTTTTTGGCCATATAGATTCCTGTCCTGCCAACATTTGCCTGTTTTTCAGCTCAAAATGTGTCGTACAGATATGAAAGTCACTCCAGGAGCTCAGAGGATGTGTGTCGTTATGTAGAAAACTTCATAAAACTCATTATTATCCAATATTTCCACATTGCAGGCCAGGCATTTTCTGGCAAGGGGAGGACCCGATGACCTTCCTCACCTGGGGTCACTGGACTGTTTGACCTCATGCATTCGTTATGTCACAACAAAGGGAGCCGACCTCCTGTGGATAATTGTGTTTTTAAGGCGGTTAGACTGTCTGGTGCCACACAGTGAGGAAATGCCACTTCCTCATTGTGTGAACATCAACCTCAGAAGAACCGGAGACGAATTCTTTCTGCTTTATTTCCCAGAGATTTGGAGGAACTTAAAAACTGAACTTTTTGTTTATAAGTTGCCGCAGCGTTTGACAATGATCTTGCTCAGGGTTGGAATAAAATCAACTCAGCAGTTATTAAAATGTTCAGACAGCACAGAGTTATGGGGAAGTTCTTTCTAAAGCACCAAATCTGGCCCTCAGTAGCTTTGGATGTGGCCCTCTGGGCTCCAGATTACATCAACACGTCCCTCTAGTTTTCACAAATCTGCAAATTTCAAACAAAACCAACAAATCTCCACATTCTTTTCTAATTTTACTGCAAATCTTCTCAAAATTGGTCAAAAACATTGAGTTTAATAGACTGCTGCCTCATCCTCACTGATGTGCGTAACGGACACAGTGAGGAATAAAAAGTCGCATTTAATCATACAAATTTTTCTAAATTGGTATCACAAAATCTACATTTTCAAAAACTTGAACATTTTTGTTCATCCTGTGAATAAACAGGGTTTTGTTTGTTAATCCTGGATAAATGGCTGTTTGTGGATATTTTTACAGTTGAATTTGTTTTATCAGTATATTCTGGCACAACTGGCCCTTTAAGAACATTCAGATTTTTGATTCGACCCAAAATGACAATGACTTCTAAGGTCGGCAGGACGCAGCGGGTCGGACTGTGAACTGTCTGAGTAACGCCGACTGAGTCTCACGTAGCATTAAAGGCTAAATTCAGGCTAACACCTTCAGTGGCAACATGAAATCTCATGTTTTCCTCTTCCTCCACCTTCAGGGTGTTTCTGAAAAAACCAGCCTGCAGTTCCAGAAGCAGCTGGACTGGCTAAAAAAACTAAACAAGCTTCTAATCCAGTCTGTGGGTCAGCAGAGACTTTAGGTCTTCGATTGTCCAGAAAGAAGATTTTAGTGATGATTCCAGAAGCTTTGTTATGTTAGAAGAACATTTTTTCACTTTGCTCTCCTTGGTCCATCCAGGTCTCCGGCAGCAGGAACCGGTCCATCAGGACCTCTGGCAGCAGAACCACTGCAATACTGAAGATGCTCCCTCGGACCTGGAGATCAGTCAGCAGAAGATTGGCTCTGGGTTGAACCCAATGGAACCAGAACCGATTAAAGAGAAACTCCAAGACGTCCTGGGCTGGGGGGCAGAGCAGTTCGTTAAGCAGGAGCCCGATCCCTGCATGGTGACTGTCGAGTACGACGGCATGTTCCCCATTAAAGCAGAACCACACACAACCCAGATCTTTTCTCAGAACTCGTCTAAAGCAGAGATCCAGAGTCAGGAGAGAAGCAACCATAAAGACTCAGGATCATGCACAGAGGAAGCTTCTAAAGCTCCAACTTCAGATGATCCAGAACTGAGGATGGCTGAGAACGACCCCCCCTCTGAGGAGAACCTGTACTCATGTCGATTCTGTGGGAAAAACTTCACCACTTGCAAGGACCTGGATGTCCACTGGAGGACCCACACAGAAAAGAAGCGTCATACTTGTGGAGTGTGTGGGAAAACTTTGAGCGACCGCAGCAGTTTAAGGAAACACCTCCGGATCCACACAGGAGAGAAGCCATATCCTTGTGAAGTTTGTGGGAAAAGATTCAGGAACAGCTGCGGCTTGACGAAGCACCTCCGGATTCACACAGGAGAGAAGCCATTCACATGTCAGACCTGCGGGATGCGTTTCAACCAGAGCAGCATTTTATACAGACACATGAAGAGAAAGAACCACTGAGACGATCCCAGAGAGCTGAGGAAGACCAGTCCTGGATCTGCAGCTGGTCCTCCAACAACAATCCAGATGGTCGAGGTTTAGGACTCTGGACTGTGTCTCAATTTCCTAAGCAGCTAGATTTCAGATAGTAGTTAAAAAGATTAGTTATGGGATTGTTCAGCTTTTAAGTTGGACTGTTTGTTAACAAATTCTCAGACTTGATTAGAAATTGTTGTGTTGGTGATCTTTCCTTGTTGCTTCTTCTGCCGGAGATCTGATTTCATTCCTTTATGAGCCACTGAGTTTGACTTATTCCAGACCTACTGGAGTTGATGCCCCAATTCAACTGAAGAATTGTCCATTTTCATTCATTAGAATTTATTAATTATATTTAAGATTTGCATAAGCCAAATGCAAATTCTGATTCCCAACAACCAGTGGCGGAAAAACTGGGTTTGCACTGTAAGCAACGCATAGGGGCGCTGCACTAGAGGGGGCGCCAAAACGATGTGGGAAATTTTGTTCTAATTGGAATTTTCTGTATTTGACAGCTGTTTGTGTATGAAATGATCAATAACAGAGGAACAGCACTGATTAGGGTCTAATTATTAGGTGCACCCGCTCAATCCTTCACCACTCCTCTTGTCGCCCCGCCGACCCTCCACATGCACACTTACAGGTAGCTTGGGAGAACGTGCTGAGGCGGGATTTTTATTTTTGTTTTAAATTTTATTTGTAGTAATGCCTCGACAACAGGGAGCTAAAGATGAGGAGCAGAAAAAACTCCGGGGCACAAAACAGAAAACGGAAGAGGGGGAAGGATAAAGATGTTGGAGAGACAAAGAAAAACTTTTCAAAGTGGTTGAAAGACAGAAGGTAAGTAAAGTCAGTGTATCAACAAGAGAGATGTAAATATTCAGGTTAGCTTAAGCTACCCTAAAATGACAGCTGGTTGTTTCCGCCCGTATTGAACCAATACATTTATTCCGTATTGCTATAAATGTCTGACAGACTCACCGATCACACATCTCAACAATAATGTAATAATAATGACCAAAATAAAACACTGGAAATATTAAGGTCAGCTAAATTGTCGTTGCGGGACCTAAATAGGACCCCAGGAACTGACGCTGTTGTCATGGTTACCTAGAGACGGACACTACGCAGCCGCAGTGAGCTGCTATCAACCAGTGTCTTTTTAAAATGTCCTCCCAATAAAACACCGTCCTTAAAGTAAAACCTCTGACAGAAATACAGACGGTAGTGGGAAGACAAGGCTAAACAATCACAGTGAAGTTTAATAGGAGCATTAAAATAAATGTGTTGGTGACATTCAGTGGCAACCAGTGGGTTTGATATCAGACAGAATGGATCAGGAGAGGAACCGCAGAACCTAAAGAACCAGACATCAGTCTCTTCATCCCTCAGTCATTTCCTGAGACCAAAAAATAATATAGATAACAATTTAATGAACAAATTATACAAATAGATTAATAGTAAATAAATATTGTGAAGAGAACATTATTAACGTTTGTTAGGATTGTGTAGGAAAAATGTTGTTTAATGTCTTTTATAAATAGTGTTTTGTGGTCAATATTATTTCACCATTTTATTAATGTGGGTTGCCAGTTTGGATAAGAATGATAGAAAACATGCTAACAAAAAGCCTCAGACCTGCAGCTCATAAAATGTTCTAGACAGGCTAACAGGCTCTTTGGCTCAAATACTTTAAATGATGAAATATTGCCCTGTTTTTTTTTTTTTTGTTTTGTTCTTTTTTAATTGCTCTGTAGGCAGCAACTTATTCACATAATGTACATTTATTATTATTGATACTTTAATTAAAGATGAGTTGTGCATGTTTATGTGTGTATCCAGTTAGTCCGTCAGTTAGTATCTTCATCTTTAGGAAGGATTTTCACTCTCAGTATGTTTTTGAACTTCTCTATTTCGTTTACTTCTTTTAACTTTAGTGCAGCTCACAGATGAGACATTCAAAAATATACTGAGTGAAAATCCTTCCTAAAGATGAAGATATATCACAGATCTCAAAAGAAAATAAAGAGGAGACCGCGAATAATATAGGAAATAGCGCCCCCTTCACTTCCGGAGTGCAATGGTCCCATTTCCAAATAAGGTGGTCCGTCCCGCCCCTTCCTGTTTGCTGCAGCGAGGTCGTTCTCGGTAAGTTACTACTGATATGCATTCAATGTTACCCGACAATCAACTTCTGATGAATTTCTTGTAAGCTATGAGTTTCCACAGCTTCCAGTCAGTTAGCCTGACGTTAACACACACCGGGGAAACGTCAGGCTAAAGGTCAGCTGACTCGGCCGCTGTCTTGTAAAATACAGAGTGGTTCTTTATTTGGTACTTAACAGTGGAAACATTTTAAATATCAAGACTGTCGTGATGGCCACGCTGGGCTGCTGATGCTTTGAGGAGCTGACGTCACGGTTGCCTAGAGACAGACAACAAACATGGCGCTGCTCTCAACGTCTGCACCTTTTTAAAACTTCCACCTGATACTCATTTTCTCAGAACCAAACTCTGTTCCAGATGCGAGTAGGAAGATGTTCCTCCCTGACTGAACAGGATGAATGAAGCATGAATGAAAGTAAATTTAAAAATGAAAATGTGAGAGTTTGAAATAGACTGGATCAGAAGAGCGGCGCTGCAGACACACAGCTCAGTTCTGCCACGGAGAAATATTTAGTTATTGTTGAAAGCAAGAACAGAAAAATGAAGACCTTTAAAAAGAGTTGCATGTGATTTTGTATTTCATATTTAGACAACTTTGTCACAACTGGTTAAAAAAAACATAAAAACATAAATTTTGTATTAATTCCAGTAATTTGATCAAAAAATATTTGAATTTTACATATAAATTTGTCAGTTAAATTGACAGTAGATTTAGTCAACTAAAATTTTACAATTAGTCGACTAAAACTAGACTAAAACAATTTGGAGTAAATAATGACCCAAACAAAATGACATTTTAGTCAAAAGACTAAAACTAAAATTTTTCTGTCCATATTGTTCTTGATCTAAAGATTGAATAACCTATAAAAAGAACTTTTCAGATGGATGGATTCAGCTTTCACTTGAAAATAAGAATTTGGTCTAAATGCTTTTAGTACGATGGGAAAATATTTTATTCATGAAGTCGTTTCCTAAAAATTTCTCATTCAAGCTTTTAAAAAGGATTTAATTTTATTTGAAAGTGCATTAATTTGAATTTACCAAAGTTTGTATTGTATGAATGGCTTTTTCATTTCATATTATATTTATACATTTGTATCCATGTATAAATATTCTTTGAAAAAGGTTGAAATTTTGTTGCTTCTGATCCTTTTCTGCTTTGGAGTTTTCAATGAAGAAAACAATTTTAAAAACTAGCTGATTATAAAGATAAGTGGTGATATTCCCCTACTCCTAGAAATAATAATTCATAATTTGTTGTTAAAGTATACTTTGTTTGTTTGTAGCATCAAGCGGAACTCTAATTTGGTGTTTCTCTCGGAACCTGAATCTGTAACATCCGGTGGAAGTAAACAAGGCAGCTAGCTCGGTTAGCCTCCTGCTAGCAGCTGTCTCTGTATCCAGGTGTCCAGGTGTGTTCCGGTTCTGTTCAGCAACAATGTGTTCCGTTGAGCCTCTGAGAGAGTTTATCAGAGAGAGACTAACTGCTGCTGCTGAAGAAATCTTCACCCAGCTGGAGAAAACCATCGTCCGGTACGAGGAGGAGATCGACCGGCAGCGGAGACTGCTGGACCTCACCTGGAGACCCCGAACCCAGCAGAACCCCGCAGGTAGGTCCGGCTGGCCTCACGGGGTCCGAGGAACCGAGTCTGGTTAATCCCGCGGAGGACCAGGGCGGCTACGCGTTGATGTGCCATTTCGTACCACAGTTCCGTCCAAAACCTACTTCGGTTTCGTACCTGTTTTATCCAATATGGCTGCCATGCAGAAACAACCCCGGGAAGTTTCAGGGGTTCAACTCAGACGTTGAACTTTATTCAACTGAAACCAAGTAAGTTAGTGAAGTGAAAAATGACAGTAAGGTCACGTCTTCTAGTTGTATTGTTATGTTTATTCTAATGTTACCGGGTTCTGCTTCACTCCACTGTACCGGACCGGCCCAAGTAACCCTCCACTCTGCGCTGTGTAGATTTTTTAATGAAGACAGGGAGTTTCTGGGTGATCCGGCAGTTTATTTCCTGAACGGGAACATATCGGTGCAACGGCTCAGCTCACTACAACAGAACATTATGTTAGCTTTTAACTTAGCACATTAAGTGTTTTACAATATTAACAAAACTAAAAATACAAAAATTGGTGCCAGGCACACATTTAGTACCGTATTTTCCGCACTATAAGGCTCCAGTAGAGGCTGGGGTTTTGTTATGCATCCATTAAATGGAGCTCCGCTAAAGGGAATGTCAACAAAACAGTCAGATAAGTCAGTCAAACTTTATTAATAGATTACAAACCAGCGTTCTGACAACTCTGTTCACTCCCAAAATGAATAAACAGCTGTTTTATTATTTTCCCTGAGGTAAAGTCAGTGACATGGTAACATATAGTGCAACATTTATCTCACATAGTGGAGGGGAACTTTTCCTTGATTCAATAAACACGTAAAAAACAATCTGATACTGTTACAGTAAATCAAACGTTAGTGCAATCACAATATAGTAACACTCTAAATAGTGCAAAGCAATAACAAAATATCAATAACTCAACGTTGTTCAAACGTTAATGTTCATATTCACAATATGACCAACCTTGTTCAGCTGTAAACACAGAAAATAAACATGTGAAGCTCACTTTATTAATTTATTCCTCATCCATGAATCCCTCCAATTCTTCTTCAGTGTCTGAATTAAACAGTTGGGTGAAAACATCCAACATGTCCGGCTCCGTCTCGTTAAAGTCGTCATTAATGGAGTCAGTGTCGCTGCAGTTCAGTGATAATTCCTGCCTTCCTGAAACCTCAGACCAAGAATGATCCATCAGCCCAGGTATTTATGATCCACTGGCAGATTGTGGCGCATGTCGTCGGGTTCTGTCTCCCCGTCTGGGTGAACGTGTGTTCGCCTTCTGTCATCCACTGTTCACAGTCTAGCTTTGGATGCCCTGTGACACCGATATCTAGCGGCTGGAGTTCTTCTTCTTCTACGGGGTAAAATGAAGTCGGCGGCTGCTTACCGTAGTTGTGAGACCTGTTGTGGCTCAATATTGGTCCATATATAAGGTACACCGGATTATAAGGCGCACTGTCGGCTTTTGAGAAAACTGAAGGTTTTGAGATGCCTTATAGTGCGGAAAATACGGTAAATAGTCATTACACACTATTTGTCTAAGTTAACAAAACTTATGTTTTATTTTGTTGCTAACACTTTTCTACTGTGTGCTGAAGAATGAAACTCGCCTCTCATGCAGTTTTCACAGACTGGCACTGAGTACAGAGGCCAGCAACATGTAACCAGCCACTCACAGAGGGGGCGCTATTTCCCCATTGCACTGATACATATAAAGCAAGAGGGATTCTACAACCTAAACATAAACACTGTTACACTAAGTTCCTGTAAAGTCCCACCAAAATAAAAGTATTTGGGTTCATGTAGAAGGTTGGGAGTTGTTTCCCACAGCTGCATCAGAACCAGACTGTTTTGGATCCTTATCCTTGGTATAAAACTCATGTTGTCTCTGCCTGGAGAGCTTTGCATCCAGATCTGCTTCATTATTGATTATTGACTGTTGAAGCTCTTTGAGTTGTGCATAATTCATAAATAAACCTGATTGAGTGATTTTACCTGAACAGTGCTTGGTTATAGGTTTTTTCCACAACAATTAGTGTTTAAGAATTTATTCAGAAAAATTAATTTACAGGACGCTAACTGCACTAAACATTTGCAAAATCAGCAAAAGTGCTAAAGCAGCACTAAGCTAATAATAAGTTATGTTATTAGAAGATTAGCAGATGTTGCAATAAATTCATCCTGTTTGATATTTTAGCTGAAATATTTTCTGTTTGCTGATTTTCTTCTGGTGTTTGGTTCATCCAGGTTTTCCACCTGGTCGCCTCTTTGAGGAGGACGTCCGAAATGACCAGCGGCTCCTTCACCAGGGGGAAGTCGGACATCCCCAGCAAGAGCTACAACTCCCCGAGATCAAAAGGAAGAAGAAGAAGAAACCACTGAAGAAGCCTCCAGAGGTCAAAGAGGAACATGAAGAACTGTGTGTCAGTCAGGAAGCTGAGCAGCTCGTCCTGAAGCAGGAGACGGAAACACTGATGGTGACAGTGGAGTATGATGAACCCCAACCCAGCAGCGACCCACTCCTCCCTCAGAGATCTCCCAAAGCCGAGACTCTGGAGTCAGGGACGAGCATGACTGAGGAGCTGGAAGCAAACTGTCTGTCTGAAGCAAACACAAGTAGAACACCTGTCAAATGTGACTTCTGTGAGAAAGAGTTCAGGTTTCAGTACGCCATGAGGAGACATCGCAAAATCCACACCGGAGAGAAGCCGTTCTCCTGCAAGACCTGTGGGAAGAGTTTCATCAGAAAGTTTGCTCTGCTGACCCACATGAGGGTTCACACTGGGGAAAAGCCATACTCCTGCTCCGTCTGCGGGAAATGTTTCCGCTGCAGCAGCGACTTGTCAAAGCACAACAGCATCCACTCCAGTGAGAAACCATACTCCTGTGAGACCTGCCGGAAGAGCTTCACCACCAAGCGCAGTCTGATCCTCCACAGCAGGTGTCACTCAGAGGAGAAACCTTACTTCTGTCCCATTTGTCACAAAGGCTTCAGGAGGAGCGACAACCTTTCAGTTCACATGAGAACCCACATGGAGGAGAAACTGTTCACATGTGAGTTCTGTGGTAAAAGTTTCAACCAGAACGTCCATCTGGTGATCCACAGGAGGACCCATACGGGGGAGAGCCCGTTCCCATGCAGCATGTGTGAGAAACGTTTTAAGAACCGCTCTGCGCTGAACAGTCATCTCCGGCTGCACACTCCAGACCCGCTGTAGAGAACCAGAACAGAACCAGGAGCTCTGCTGACACACCCAGTTTTCAGATTGTTTTATTTCTTCTGGTTCCTTTCAGGCGTTTCCATGGTGATCAAAAGTTAACTTTTGCATGAACGGAGCTGTAGGTTAGTCTAGAATCTTGAAAAATTACAATAAGGTCACATCTGCTAGTTGTGTTGTTATGTTTATTCCAAGTTCCTGTAAAGTCCCACCAAAATAAAACTATTTGGGTTCATGTAGAAGGTTGGGAGTTGTTTCCCACAGCTGCATCAGAACCAGACTGTTTTGGATCCTTATCCTTGGTATAAAACTCATGTTGTCTCTGCCTGGAGAGCTTTGCATCCAGACCTGCTTCATTATTGATTATTGATTATTGAAGCTCTCTGAGTTGTGCACAATTCATAAATAAACCTGATTGAGTGATTTTACCTGAACAGTGCTTGTAATCATTTTTTTCCACAAGGTCCAGTTTTAAAGTCTTGGTTCTGGTTCCATCCGGACCTTCTGGACCAATCAGGAGCTTCAGATGACGCATCCTGAGTGACATCAGAGTGAAACTCCACCCACTGTCCCCGCAGCAGATGCTAAGTCTGCTAGCGCTTAGCTGATGTTCCACAGTCGTCTGCGCTGCCAGAGTTACTGGGCCAGAACCCGGTGGTTCTGGTTCTGCTGGAAGGACTGAAGGAGTCGGGTGGGGGTTCATGTTCTAGTCTCGGTTCTGATCAGATGATCAGAGCCAACATTTAGAACCTTTTGAACTCGTCTGGTACTGAGCTGCTCCAGATGTTCTGAGGAGGTTCTGTTGTCCTGCTGCTTCGTAAAAACCCAGAAGAACCAATCAGAGGCTCAGGAGAGTGAGAGGAGGCGGAGCTTCGTTCTCCCTGACGTTTTGTTTTCCGATCAGAACCGGGTGTCTGGGTCCGGCTGTCCTCAGAACTGCAGAACTTCTCCATGAGGTCCAGAAACGTCTGGTGACCTTCTGACCTTTGGATCCCATCCAGGTTTATTCTGACTTGGTCCGTTTTGCATCTGAACGCATGAATTATATCTTTATTTATTTTTTCAATTTAAACGTTAAATAATCAATTTAAATAATCCGATTACATCAGCTTCAGTTCAGCTGAAACATTTGAATAACTTTGTTTTAAATCAGAGATGAAATTATTTCTCAATTATCGTTTTGTTTAGAAACATCCTTTAAATTCATTAAATGTATTTTTTATTATTTCTGAGCTGCAGATGTTCAATAATTCGACTATTAGAAGCTGAATTAAAACCATGTCAATATGTTTAGGACATGAACTCAGTGGTGTTTCAATCCAGAGGATTCTACATCTGTTCACACACACACACACACACACACACACACACACACTGACGATGGGAATTGAACTGGCAACCCACCGATTGCAGGACTTCATCTCAGACTTTGACTGGACCGTCCAGAACCAGAACTGGGACAAAGTGGGGCCAGTTCCACTGGTTCTGGATGGGGTTGGATTGAGCAGCAGCTGGACCCGGTTCTGGTTCTGGTTTTATGGTTTTCAGTTTTAACTGTTTCATAATCATAGCTTTTCTTGTAATAGTCATTTTGTTTTCTGACTGAATGTTTGAAATCACTTCCTGTTTCTGCATTTCATAAATTCCACCCAAAGTTTCCGCTGTTATGAAATTAATAAAAACTCAACATCTTGATTCTCTGAACGTCACAAATATACATCAGACCCATAAACAGAAGTTTGGACCCTTCCTACTGAACGGTACCGCTGGGTTCTGTTCAGCATTGGTTCTAAAGTTACACTGTAAAAAAATTTAAATCAATATTTGGGTTTTTTTCAGGCTGTGGTAGAAAATAAAAACGTGATTTTTTTTAGTTACAGTTTCTCCGTGTTCACAAATGTCAGTTTCAAACTAAATATCAGACGTTAAACATTTCAAAGTTTAGTTTGCAACGACATTTAGAAATGAATAAAAATGAAGTTTTATCAGTTTATTTTGTTGTGAACAATTTCTACACATTTCATGTTCACATTTATCGTGTAAAATCTCAGATCCTCCTGGAGTTACGACCCAGGCAGGTCAAAGGTCAGATGGAGCAGTTCAATGAAAAAATGTTAAGACGTTATTAGTAAAGGTCAAATCCAACCTCAGAGGTCAAAGATTCTGCAGCAAAACATTATTATTCAGAACCAACGAGTCGGTTCTGAATATCTCGTTATTCAGAACCAAAACCAGATCCAGGTTCTGGTTCTGGTTCTGATCCAGGTTCTGGTTCAGGTTGAGGTTCTGGTTCTGGTTCTGGTTCAGGTTGAGGTTCTGGTTCTGGTTCTGGTCCAGGCCCGGTTTGTAAGTTTCTCTTTCATTCTGATGTTTTTTTTCTGAACTTCCTGTTTTGTTGTTTCTGTTTTCACTGGAAAACTCCTCACAGTATCTGACCTTTGACCTCTGATGAGGTTTTGCTTTTGGTCTTTACAGTGACAGCAAACCGAGTCGAGTTCTGCAGGTCCGCTTGGTTCCTCCGACCCGGTCCGTTTCACCAGAACCTTGGCCCTGAAGCGGGTCGGCTCTGAAGAAACGAATCAAAATGAAATTCTGATTCCACAGAAATGATGAAAGTCGTGCAAAAACATTTCAATGAAACATTCGGCCCGCAGCATGACTACTTTCTAAATTACGTTTTTGTCTGCCTGATGATGTCATATCCTTTTACTAATGTCGGGAAAGCTGCTGGACAGGAAGTTGACCAATGTTTGGTTGCCGGCTCCGCCCGACGCCGGCCCTTTAAAAGGAAGAGGTCCGCCGTGCAGCAACACTGAAACGTCCCACAGCAACTGAAGGCACCGCGCTGGAAGATGCATTCAGGTACCTTTGAAATATTCCATATCAGTAACAGAACTTTATTCATCCTGAGGTGAACTGGACTCCACCAGAACCCAGTGATGTTACCATGGTAACCGTTTGTGTCGTTTCCAGGAAGGATGTTCTGGTTCGAAGCAGTCCTGCTGGTTCTGGTTCTACCTGTCTGCTCCGGGCTCCCAACAGAACCGAAGGATTCTGCTGCGCTGAAAGGTTCCGACCCAAACCCACAAAAACACAAACAAATTGTTCTGGTTAAAATTCTGTCCAGATGTTCCAGGTTCTGAAGAAAAAACATTTTGATTCTTCAGAGGATCTGAAATGATCTGAATTCAGTTCTAAAGTTATAAAAGTCTGATTTCTGGATGGATTCTGAAACCGGGTTCTGATCCGGATTCTGGTTCTGGAAACAGATAGGATTTAGAAGAAACCATTTCAGCTCCAAAACTTCTGTTTCATTTATTTGACTGCAAAAGTTCTGTGAATATTTTTAGTTTTTTTTGAGACAAAAATGTGAAGAAATGAAAGGATGGGTTTGAGGCGGATCCAGATGGACGGTTCTGGAAGTGGCCCAGCAGATTGAAATCCATAAAGAGGATTTTTCATCTTTTCTTCACAGAAACTTTAGTTCCAGTCAGCAGGATTTTGTTTTATTCTGGTCCAAATGAATGATTGAGACGTTTGAAAACTTCTGAAAGTTGCAGCGATTAAAACGAGTTTCTGACCCGACTGCAGGAAAAGTCCAGGACATTTATGAAGAGCTGTGGCTGAATAACTGGGACCTGGCCCAGCAGACGCTGACGGTTCCCTTCCTGCAGCACATGCAGCGCGGCGACCTGCAGGCCGACGACTACATGGCCTTCATGCTGCAGGACATCCTGTACCTGCTGAACGTGACGGACCTGCTGGGCCGGATGAGCCGCAGGACGATTCCCGACGACCTGAAGGCCTTCATGCAGCTTCGCTACCAGAGCTACCAGAACTTCTCCCAGTACATTCTGGACCGGTTCAAGCTCAAAGTAAGGAGGTTTTCCTCAGGTTGGTGAAACATTGAGAGGTTCTGGTCCTGAACTTCTGCTTGCTGCTCTGCCAGGCGCCGCTGGACATCAGACCCATCCCGGCCATGGAGCAGTACCTGCTGGACTACAGAACCATCATGGACAAGGAGGAGCCCATCTTCTTCGCCGTGAGTCTGCTGCCCTGCTCCAGGCTCTGGATCTGGATCGCCAACAGCCTGGAGGAAAGCTACTGCAACGCCTACTTCGTCTGGAAGAAGGGCAACATGCACGGCGACCCGGCGAAGCACTACCAGGTTCTGCTCAACAACAACCTGAAGACGGCCGACCAAATCAAACGGGCCAACCGGATCTTCAGGAAGCAGATGCAGAACGAGCAAAACTTCTTCGCCGCTTCGCTGGTGGAGTAGAGCGAAGTCTGGAACCGGAACCGGAACCGGAACCGGTTCCAGAAGCAGAGTGAACTCTCAACTCTGGTGCTGAAACTGGTTTATCACAGTGGAGGTCCAGAAGATCCAGTCAGATATTAAAGTAGTTATGAAATGATATTTATCAATGTGAATAAATAAAGTCTGATTTCATTTCTCTGATTCCTGGAGCTTCACATCAGCTTCAAGCACAAACACATCAGTGTCTACGGTGGCCTGCAGGGCCCACAGGACCACACGTCATAAATACAGAAACCTGCCATGTTCAGCACTAAACCCTGATTAGATCATCGCTGTGGGACTTTAACTGGCCGCCTGCACACTGTTAGTTTATTATAAGGTTTTTTCTAAACGTGATCACAGCAGATCTTCATGCTGTAGCAACATTTCAGGGGGTTCAGATGATGCTCATGTTTCATCATCATCATGTGGCTTCAGCCAAACTGGAGCCAAACTGGAGCCAAACTGGAGCCAAACTGGAGCCAAACTGGAGCTCTGCACATCTGGAGAAGTACTGAATAAAACTCACCTATTTTTCCAAGTAGGAATACTCCAGAAGTGAAAAGCACCAATTTCTCTCCAGTTTTCTCATGTTCTGTATTAAAATACGCAGCACTGAATTAACCTCCTTTGGATAATTACATTCTTTATAAAAGAATGTAATTATAAAAACTGAGGTTACATTTTTCCTTTTCCACCGGTTCTATTCAGCTCGGTTCGGTAGCAGAGTGCCCCCTCCTGGCGGTGGGGGGTATAACGCCTCGTTACGCCAGTTGTTTTCCTAAAGAAGAAAAAAGAGCTGAACTATTGTTTTGTAGCCTGAATGTGATTTTTCTGAGACTTCAAGAAAATGCGCAGTGGGAGGAAGAGGAGGAGGAGGAAGAGGAGGAGGAAGAGCACATAAATGTAGATAAATAACAGAGTTACTAGTGTGGAAGTTTCATACACAGAAGGAATTATTTAAAATTGACATGTCACTTTATTTACATGCAAACACTGTTTTTACTATCCAGACATGAACAATTATTAATAACTGCAATAATTGTATAAATTAAAGACAAAATGTGATCATTGTAAGTTTTAACCTATGCAGACATACAGCCATGGATAAAATACCACTATTGTTTTCTTCTTGTTCATTTTTTCTACAATTAATAATTGATAACCATTTAATGAGAACTGATATGTAGCCATTTTACAATAATAGAATATCATATAACATGTTTTATTATCTCACAATGGGGGAAACTCCGATGCAACAGAAACAATCGAAGCATTTAGATTCAGGATAAAACATAAAAACCAAATGAAGGCAAAATGCTGAACAATATTGACATTATTTAGAACTGAGGAATGTGAAACTGAGTATCATCAGAAAATGGAGACAAAACTGCAGAGAGGCAGCAACAGTGTGATTAGTCTGGCTTTAAATGCATCAACTCATCCATCCATCTTCTTCCTCTTATCCTGGTCGGGTCGTGGGGTCAGCAGCTTCAGAAGGGAGGCCCAGTCTTCCCTCTCCAGTCTCTTCTTCCAGCTCCTCCAGGAATCCCAAGGCGTTCCCAGGCCAGCAGAGAGACATCGTCCCTCCAGAGTGTCCTGGGTTTCCCCTCCTCTGGTGGGACATGAACTCCTCACCAGGGAGGCGTCCAGGAGGCATCCTGACCAGATGCTCCTCAACTGGCTCCTCTCGATGTGAAGGAGCAGCGGCTCTACTCGGAGTCCCTCCTGGATGACTGAGCTTCTCTCTCTAAGGGAGAGTCCAGACACCCTACGGAGAAAACCCATTTCAGCCGCTTGTATCCGTGATCTCGTTCTTTCGGTCATGACCCAAAGCTCATGACCATAGATGAGGGTGGGAACGTAGATCGACCGGTAAATCGAGAGCTTCGCTTTTTGGCTCAGCTCTCTCTTCACCACGACGGACCGGTACAGCGCCCGCTTGACGGCAGACGCTGCACCAATCCGCCTGTCGATCTCCCGCTCCCTTCTTCCTTCATTCGTGAACAAGATCCAGAGATACTTGAACTCCTCCACTTGGGGCAGGACACCCCCCCTGACCCGGAGAAGAAATGCATCAACTATAAACCTATTTTCTATAAACCTATCCTTAAGGGGGTGTGCTGTGGTGGTCAGCACGCCCCACGTTTGGAGGCCTCAGTCCTCGACGCAGACGTTGTGGGTTCGACTCCCGGTCCTGATGACCTTTGCCGCATGTCCTCCCCCCTCTCCTCACCCTCCTTCCTGTCTGCCTACTGTCGCAAAAATACGAGCCACTAGCGCCGCAAAAACTCTTCGGAGAAAAAAAAAAATCCTATCCTTAAGGAATAAATCTGGTCCACAAGTGAAATGCTCAGACAAACAGAGACGCTTGGAATCTGACTCAAAAAAAAAAGGGTTTTTTCTTTAAATTTTCCTTAAAAACATAAACAAGCAGCATTTAGCCTGGCGGGGTTAATAAAGCCTGGCGGGTCTCCAGGCTCATAATACACTGAATCAAAATAATCTGTACAACAGGTAATATTTCAAATGACAGACGTTGATTTTGTGTTTGACTTACGATGATTATCACAGAACACAACTACATTTATAAAATGTTTTCAAAATAATCAATTATAAAGTCCAGAATTTGCAGATTTTTATTCAAATCTACACATTTAGTGGTTTGATGACAAAAACATTGACACATTGTAAAGGACAGTTACTGTTATATAAATGTGTCCTTTAAAAAACGCAGTTTATGTAACCAAAACCTGTTGGTGCCTCCTGCTGGACACAGAGGAGAACAACATGCAGGTTTATCAGTAAATGATTAACAGCACAATAAATGCCCAGTCCTGGTCACAGCCAAACATTTACAGTCATTTAGTCTACATAAAAGAAAAAAATGGGTTTTAATTTTTCAAGGTCAAAAATTTACTGTTAACTCATTTTTAAATGTCAGCTAAAAGCAACTTCTTAATGAACAAACTAGATATGTAACCTGTAATATCAGCTTAAGATTAAGGCTAACACATGAACACATGAACACATGAACACGTTTACAGAACATGGTCAATAGAACTATTGATTAGATGTCAAAGATCACATTAACTGTATGCAAAAAAGTAACAACTTGTTTGGTTTACAAACTTCTGGCTGTGAAAAAACTGTACATCATGAAATTAACTATTTTAGTTGGATCAACCCACTGATATTTAGAAAGAAAATTCCATGACTTTTCCAGGACTCTCCCTGACCTTCAGTATAATTTTTCATGAGGTTCCTGTAGAAACATGTTTGACTAACAGAGCGAAGTTAGCGAACTACAGTGAGCAGCTCAAAATGAGGCAGATAGGAAGGAAATAGAAATGACAGAAATGTGGAAATGAAGCCCAACAGACAGGCATGAATTGAAACGTGTCAACATATTGACTGAGGAATCATATGATGATAATGTCATAAACAAAAACATTAGCAGTGATGCAAACACAAGATTGTAGAACCAACCGAACAGGCAGACAGACTGCAACACGGCTAGTCTTTCATTATTCAATGATTAATATTTATTTTTAACAAAGTAGCTACTGCAGAGCGCAGAGCAAAATTGCAGCTGCAGCAGCTCATTTAGAACTAGCAAGACGTGGGAAATGCTTCTAATCTGACTTGGTTAGTTAACCTCTTACACCCTAAGCGAGCCGAGGTCACATGGCAGCTGGACCCACCGGTGGGTCCGTCGGGTTCTAGAGGTTAAACTACTTCTGTAACTGAATTATTTCCACATCAGAAAGTCTAATCTGTGTGAGACTTTATGTGACGATTCAAATTACTGTTACGACCAAAGCTTTTTCCACATGTCATACATGGGAAAGGTTTCTCAAACGTGTGTGTTTCTATATGTCTAATCAACTCATCTCTTTCACTGAAAGATTTTCCACAGGTGTTGCAATGGAACATTTTTTTCAGGTCGTTCCTTCTCATGTGCTCAGTTAAATGACATTTTTCATAAAAAATTTTTCCACAGGTTCCACACATGAAAGGTTTCCCTCCTGTGTGAGTTCTGATGTGGCTAGTCAAATGGCTTTGGTGTCTGAAACTCTTCCCACATGTTATACAAGAGAAAGGCTTCTCACCTGTGTGAATTCTCGTGTGGACCTTCAAAACATGTTTGTAACGGAAACTCTTGCCACACTTTATACAAGAGAAGGGTTTTTCATCTGTGTGAGCGGTTATGTGGCTAGTTAAAGTACAATTGTCATTGATGCCTTTTTCACAGCTTATGCATGAGAAAAGTTTCTGCTCTGAATGATCTTTCATGTGCTGATTCAAACTATTTTTTTGACTAAAACCTTTTCCACAGTTTACACGAGAACTCATCAAGGTGAATTTTCATGTGGCTATTCAAATTATGTTTGCGAGTGAAACTTTTCCCACACTTTACACATGAGAAAGGCTTCTCACCTGTGTGAGTTCTCATGTGACCAGTCAAGATATTTTTTGTACTGAAACCTTTTCCACAAGTAACACATGAGAAAGGCTTCTCACCTGTGTGAGTTCTTGCGTGACGAATCAAACTGCTTTTACGACGGAAATGTTTTCCACATGTCATACAGAGAAATGGCTTCTCACCAGGGTGACTACTTAAGTGCCCAATACATTTAAGAGTATGACTGAAATTTTTTCCACAGGTTGGACAAGGGAATGGCTTCTTCTCTGTGCGAGTCCTCATGTGTACAGTCAAATTATGTTGGTAACTGAAACTTTTCCCGCATGTCATACATGAAAAAGGCTTCTTACCAAAGTGACTACTTCTGTGTCCAGCCCATTTAAGACTTTGGCTGAAAGATTTTCCACAGAACTGTTTTTCGCCTGTGTATTTCCTCATGTGGTCAGTAAAATCACTTTTTTCATTTATAACATGTAGAAAATGTTTTTGTGAAAACAGTGTCTCTTCTGAATGAACTACAATGTGTTGATTCAAACTACATTTTTGCCTGAAAGTTTCTCCACAGGTTACACATGAGAAAGGTTTCTCACCTGTGTGAATTCTCATGTGAGTTAAGTACAAATTCAATCTGAAACTTTTCCCACACACTTCACATTGTTTGCATTTTTTCCTTCTGTGATTTTCCCTGCCTTCGTCCCTCTGTCCTCTGGTTGCCTGAGCTCTCTTCTGTTGCTGATCATCTCTGCTGGATCCTGAGGCTTCATGAAGCTTTATTTCCTGATGATCTTCAGCTTTAGGGAAGTTCTGAAGGAGGATTTGCTCTCCATTTAGTTCTGGTAGTTGGTTTTCTGTACCATCAGTCTCCTGTTTCTGTACATCCTGGTCTTCATCCTGGCTGATGCCTTCAGCCTCCATCTTCACCACCTGCTCAGGTCCTGATCCAAGCTCCTCTTCCTTCACTTGCTTAGGTTTTAGTTCTACTGGTTCCTCTTCCCTCCCTTTGGTTTGTGGAGATTCTGTTTCCCTCTGGTCCAGATCAGCAGCTTCTGGTTGGTTGAGTATAAAATGATGCTTAGTAATAAACATAATGTTGTGGCAAATCTGAAAAAAAGAAAAGCAGAATTGTTATTTTGAAAGTTTAGGTCAACAGGTTGCTTTTTAATGTCCAGTCAATGAGTTGCTGGTTGAGCTGCTTGATCCCATTGGTTAACTTTTATTTACAAGGCATTGCCTGGATTCTGCTGGCCTATATTTGTACTGAAATTGCTCAGAGAAATGTTGACTCTGATGTAACTTGATGCTTCCATCTCAACCTTTTGCTCAGTAAAAAGGTTTTTGTTAATTTTGCTCCCTTATCCTGAAATTTGATGCAGACGTCAGTGAGATAGATTTTATCTCACCGACGTCTTGAGGTTCGACTCCATCCCAAGTTTTTAAAGATGTCAGCTAGGAAAGCCTGATATAAACGGTGTACTGTAGAAACAGTAGAAATTTGGCCTGTGAGGATCAGGATCCATGTTTCTTAGGTTGGACTCAAGTTTAAATCCACTGCTGGTGTGAAGCTCAGACGTGAGGATGCATTTATAGAACAGGATCAGAGGTGAGGTGAGAATATTTCTTTGTGAACAAAACGGCGTGTGTGTATCCACACTCGCCTCCTGACTAGCGCAGCACGCTGGTTTGTTTTATTTTATTTTATTTTTTATGTGGCGATACAAAAGCTTTGTCTATAGTCAAGTACAGATGCTGCCAGGCCTCGCAGAGATCAGAACAACTCGTCCCATGAAGTTCTGGCAACAAAAACAGTTTCTGTGGCGCCTTTTAAAAACTCAATAGAGACGAAATGGAAGAGCTACTGATGTGGCATAAATTAAATCTCCTGTTTGCCTCTCTACATGCAGCAGACATGCACAGTGCAGCAGGTCTAGCTCCTCATGCAGGGCCGGTCCAAGGTTGAACGAGGTCTTGGGCAGAATTTGAGTGAGGGGCCCCATCGGCACCACTAACAGCATTTAGTAAGTAAACTTTCCCGCTTTACATTTAAATGATAAATAATTTAATTGATCTTTGCTAAAACCATTAAATCACATTTAACAGCGTTGATATTCTCTTAGTTCATTTATGCCTTGGGCCGGCTCTAAATGTGATCAGCATTACATCATGTTTTAAGATTCACTAACTGAGGATTTAATTTGGTTTTAATAGAAGTGCAAATAAATATATTTATTTTCATTTCTTTATTTGTTTTTTAACTATAATTGCAGGCTTTTGTATTGTTTGCAATGTTTTCCAGTATCATAATAACCCAGGAATATTTTACCTTTCCTGTCAGCTTAATGTCTAAATCTATAACAGGGCCGTGCAGAGACCTTTGGAGGGTCAAAGTTAAAAAGGGGCACATTGAACAAAAACACCGGACAACAACACGGCAACAACCCATAATAATCCAGAATCTAATTGGATCCGACTGTATCACTGCCATCATGAGGGGAAATGCAAAGCAGATCTAGTCTAGATTTTCCCCAACAGGTAGAAAGTTTCTGTTTCTGCTGCTGAGCTGATCTGTGACTGAAGCTGTTAAACAGACCACAGGAGAGAAGGCCGCTTCCTCCTCTGGGGCCCTCAGACATTCAGGGGCCCCCAGACATTCAGGGGCCCCCAGACATTCAGGGGCCCTTAGAAATGGTTTAATTGCAACAGACCATGGATCTAAACCTGTAGCATCATTTATAGAGAATAACAATGTTATTACATTTTATTTAATGCATTCAGCTGAGAAAAAAATAAATAAATTTAGGGTTTAAATAGGACATCATCTAAAGAATCATCTCGATAGTTTTATTGTTGTGTTACCATGGCTACAACATGGTGTAATCTTTGTGTTTGAATTGGTTCACAAATACATCACAGCAAATAACCAATAATCAGTGATTGATTTTAAACTGGGCCAATAAACCTGGTCTCTCTCTCACAGATTCACCTGATCGACATTTAAACATGTTAGTGATGCTGAGGTTCTTAGGGGCCGCGGGGTTCTGTCCAAGGCCCCATATTACCTTGGGCCGGCCCTGGAGGAACAGCTGCTGGGCTGGAATCCACCTGGAATCCACCTGGAATCCCCCCTGTCAGCTCCCTGATGCTTTGGAGACATTTAGATTCATTTCATTGTGGCATGTTTGGCTTTTTGCTGCGGTTCTGATTGTTGCTCTCGTGTTCATTTTGTGGCTCTAATTGGACCGAATCTTCCTTTAACGTTTGAGGTTCTGCAGTAACTTCAGTTTACAGCCGCAACAGAAATCCGTAAATGATCCGTATCCATTAATTGCAGCACAACAGTGTTTAAATCAACACAATAAAGGCGGAAACAGCAAACGGTACCTGGAGGTTCGGAGGATTCGGGTTTCCAGCGGGGATCCAGCGCTCCGAGCCGGACATCGTGTCTTCCTCCGTCCGGATGTGGTTGGATGTTTCTCCAGCAGCAGTTGGTCTTTCTCTGATGATGAACAGAAGATCTAGTTGCTGCAGACTCTGAAATATTCAGCTCTCACAGCAGAAACCGGGTTTTAATCGACGATAATCACGAGGAAGCCTGGAAGCTAACGCTGCTAGCGCTCTGTTTACTTCCGCCGGAAGTCTCCCCCCACTTCCGTCTCCAACTAAAAGTATTTCTTTTCTCTAAAGATTCTATTAACTTATTTTGAGACATAAAAGAGACTTTTTTTCAAGTTGAATTGAGCAGTTTTTATTCCGACTTTATATTCTGAATAAACTGATTACATCCACAGTTAAATGTTAAACTGTCTAATCAAGTTTATTTGAATAACATATTTAAGCAACAAGATGGTTCAAAGTCCGTAACATCATAAAAATATAACAGTAACTAATTATGAAACACGCAATAAACTTTTTTAAACATTGTAATTGTTTGCTGTTTCCGATTAGATGTTGCAACTAAACATCATCAAAATCATCAAGCAAATATACAACAAATATGTTGATCAATGTTGCATTTATGAATCAAAAGCTACTCTAACCAGCTGGTCTCAGCCTCAGTGTTTCAGCTGTTTTGCAATTTTCTAGAAGTTTGTTATAGATTTGTGGTGCATAGAAGCTGAAAGCTGCTTGTCCTTGTTTGGTTCTGGTTCTGGGGAAGCAAAGTAAACCTTCAAAGACTAGCATCCAAGACTTCTGGCTTATTAATTATGGAGTACTTATAATTATCTTACCACCAAGAAAAGGAATTAGAGCAAAGTTAGAGTCCAGAGAAACGACTCATTACTTTAGATCAGTGTTTCTCAATTCCAGTCCTCAGGTCTCCTGCTCTGCGTGTTTTAGATGAGCCTCTATTCCAGAGCAGCTGATTCTAATGATTGCATCACCATCAAGTCCTGCAGGAGCCTGATAATCACCACATATTTAATCCAGGTGTGTGGCAGAAGGGAAACACCTAAAACATGCAGGGTGGGGGCCTGAGGACTGGAATTGAGAAACACTGATTTAGATCAACATTCAGGACAATAAACATCCAATTTGATCAAGAATCAGGAGATTCTTACTCTTACTAAACATGAGGAACCAATATGTAGTTCTTGACTTTTTTCTCTTGCTTTTCTTTTATCTGGTTTGTATTTCTTCTAACTCATGTAAAGCACTTTGAACTGCCTTGTTGCTGAAAATGTGCTACATAAATAAATTAGCTGATAATATTCAATCAACTTGAATGTTTGTCATTCTTCTGATTTGGTCTTTTCTCCACCTTTAGGATCTCTGATCAGTGTCTGTTTTCCTGAACTCCCTAGAATGACACCGAAGAAACAAACATGGAGTCATAAAAGGAAAATGGAAACATGGCTGCCAGATGCAACTAAACGCATTCAAATGTAAAAATTGCTTAAGATAGTCTGAGAAATTAAGACAGATAAAAAAATAACTTCAAACTCGTTTTCAAGCGAATAATTAAACTTCTAAAACCATTTCTCAGTTCCACTGACTGTCAGCTGAAGGATGAAATCAAATGTTTTCATGCAGAAAATTAACAATATTCAGGAATTCAACTGCATAAAAATGGTTTTACTGAGATCTAAACGTAACTGATTTTATTTATTAGCTACAGAGAAAATGAGGGAGAATAAACGGTAATAAATAATAAATGGTCTTAATTAAACAGGATTACTTCTACTGAAACAAAGAACAGGATAATAAGACAAGAAGTTTATTTAATGCATTTAAAATCATTTAATGCAAACTGGAGATAAAGTGGTGTCCAATAAAACATCCATTTTGCAGGATTAGAATGTATTTAGAATCTGTTGAAGCAGAAATTGTCTCTAAACCAGTGAAAATTCACCAAATATAAGACAGACACTTTATTTAATAAAGAATTTGATCAAACTTCAGGATGAACAAGCAGATTTTTTCAATTTATCAATTAGAATTTGTTCAGAAGTAGGAGTGTACTAAAATATTTAAATAGAGCCTCTGAGTTCAACAGGCTTTTATTTTGAAACTCTGTTTCGTTTCTTTACGCTAATTGAAATATTAGTATTGAAATATTTATACTAATATTTCAGCATGAAATATTAGTATAAATATTAGCACATTTAATTAGTAACATAAACATAATAAAGAGCAGACCCACATTGGTGCAGGAAACACGGCGGCCATCTTGGAGAGGTCGTCCCTACTTGGCTAAACCAAACCAGCAGAACCTCAGCACCGCCGATATTCTTGTTCATATCAACGGACTATTGACGTGAGATCTCGGGCTCAGATGGACATATTACTGTTTCTATTTTGTGAATACGGCGACCTGTCCAGGTGACCTCTGTCCAGGTGACCTCTGTCCAGGCGACCTCTGTCCAGGCGACCCGCCTCTCGGCCGGAACGTTATCTGGAGAGGCAGCAGGTTCTCCTGACCTCACTGGGGATAAGGTGTTAGAAAATGGATGGATGGATGAATTTTGTGAATAGAATGTTACTAAACTGTATTTGTATCCTAATACAAATACAGTTTAGTAGTGCTAAGCTGTAGTGCTAATATTAGCACTACAGCTAATATTAGCACTACAGCTAATGTTAGCTGTAGTGCTTGACGTAACACCGGGTTCAGCCCGCTATGAAGGCTAACTGAGATTTAGGAAATCTTTATATATATAAAATGTTTTTCAATATAAAATGTATAACTTTATATTTGTATTAATTTGTGTTTGTATATTTATATAAATATGTATCGCTATTACTAAATAAATATTTATAAAAGCCATTTGTGTCTATGTGCTTTGTAAAATAACCATCATAGATCAAACTTTATTGTCCCCAGTAAGGATATTTAAATATTCTGAACCACATATCAAATTCAAAAATACTTTAAAAAATTAATGTCCTTGTACATGTAGCTATAAAAGTTTGAACAAGGTTTACAGTAAAAAAGCATGAAAATCTGTTCAGTATTTAGCGAGTCGTTATTAAATGTGCTGATACTTCATAGCGCCTGCCAAACATAACGCTGCTCCAAGATGGCCACCCTGTCAGCAACAGTAGGCTAGAGCGGTGCATGACGTGTCCACTCTTTATCGTGTCTATGGTTGGAAGGACCACACAGAAAAAAGTGGATTTTATCAAAAATTTAATTAAAAAGAAAAAAATTTCAATTTAAAATCTGAACTGAACATCAAGACTGACTGTGTGAACGAAGCCTTAGACGTTGCGAGAAGTCAAGCGTTCGGACATGACTTGGTCCAGTTTTCAGCAGCCTGCAGTCGTTATTCACTTTGCTGATTCTGCAGTGAGCTGCTGCAGGTAACCAGGAAAACCCAAATTTGAGCTTTAGCTGCACGTTTCCTATGAAACAAGTGGAATTAATTTTCTTGCGAGACATCATACAGCAATTATTGTGACACCCATGCATTCCACACTGATGATTGTGAGCTACATCGTAGCCACAGCTGCCCTGGAGCAGTCCGACAGAAGTGAGGCTGCCATGCACAGGCACCACATGTCGGGCCCTCTGACCTCTCAGTTAAACCGCCTCGCCTGTGTGAGTTTTTATGTGGGCAATTAAATAAATGTTCTTGGTAAAACCCTTTCCACAGGTCTGACAGGAAAAGGGTTTCTCCCCTGTGTGAGTTCTCATGTGACGAGTTAATTGACATTTTACTGCAAAGCTTTTTCCACATGTAAGACATGAATATGGTTTCTCCCCTGTGTGAATCCTCATGTGGAATTTCAGATTACCCTTTAAACTGCAACGTTTCCCACAGATCTGACAAGAGTAAGGCTTCTCCCCGGTGTGGGTTCTTATATGCTGAGTCAAACTGCTCTTCATGATGAAACATAGTCCACAGGTCAAACAGGAAAAGGGCTTTTCACCAGTGTGTGTTCTTATGTGTGTGAGCAAGGCACTTTTCTGATTGAAACTCTTTCCACAGGTTTGACACATGAACGGTTTCTCTCCTGTGTGTTTTCGTGAGTGAACTTTGAGACCTGGCTTCTGAGTGAAACTCTGTCCACAGATCTGACATGAGAAAGGCTTCTCCCCTGTGTGACTTCTCATATGACTAATCAAAGTACCTCTGGTACTAAAACTTTTCCCACAGGTTTTACAAGCATAAGGCTTCTCTCCCGTGTGAGTTCTCACATGAGTAGTTAACTGACTCCTGCTAGCAAAGGTCTTGTTACAAATTTCACAAGGAAAGGGCTTCTCGCCGGTGTGCGTTCTCATGTGAAGAGTTAAATTCATCCTCTGAATGAAACTTTTCCCACAGGTCTGGCAGGAGAAAGGCTTCTCACCACTATGAATCTTCATGTGGTTTTTTAGATGACTTTTGAGAATGAACTTTTTGGCACAGGTGGAACATTTAAAAGGTTTCTCACCTGTGTGAATTCTCATGTGTGCAATCAGATACTTCTGAGTGAAAGTTTTTCCACAAATTTTGCAAGATGACAGATTGTAATTGGTGTCACTTTTTCGGTGCCTTTTTAGTTTTGCTTTGCGACTTCCCTTGTCTTGCTCAGACTCTTCTGTGCTGGATCCAGAGTTGCCTTCGTTGCTTTCTTCCTGATTCTGGTCCTCAGAATCAGCAGAGTTCTGGTCCGTGTTTGGTTCTGGTTCTCTCAGGTCATCGTCATCAGAAAGAGGACCCAAAAAAGCCGCCGGTTTGAGGTCGCTGTTTGGTTCTGGCTCTCTGGGGCGGTCCTGCTCAGGAACAGGGCTCACCTTGAAGGTATCCATCTCTTCTTTCAGAACCAGTTCTGCCTTCTGACTGACACGAAGCTCATCGTGTTCCTCTTTAATCTGCACAGATTCTATTTCCTCCTGATCCAAATGCACGTCCGCCGCCAGGCTGCAGGCCTGCTGGTCCGTCTGAATCTCCTCCTCCTTGCAGATGTAATGCTGTGGGACGTCTGCAACAAAACAAAGAAAACTGAACAACGCCACACTAGAATGTGACACCGTGTTAACAGAAGCTTTCTGCATTGGAGAGGACTCTTTGTTGGACCGCGGGTCTAGAACTAGCCGAGCCGACGTGACTCCAGCTGATAACCAAGTGGCTAGTCAAGCAGCTAAACATTCCCTGTGTGTTGCCACAAGGTTAATTTCTCAGATTTCACCCAAGTGTTAGAGGAGGAAAACTAAAAACTTTCACAGCGCTCCGATGTAAAGATGCAAAACAAATATTTATACCACAGTTTTGCATCATTCTTTTGCAAGAGCAATTGGTTGTTAGCTAACCTCCAGAAAAACAAACTGCGGTTGAAAAACTGTGTGGCTGTCCATCTACTTGCAGCTCCTTCGTCATCGCGCCAGCGCAGCACTCCTCATTTGCATAAATTGCAAACTTCTAATAAAACACTTATTCACAATAAAACATCATGAAATTACCTACATGTAATATAATAATTCAACCTAAACCTTAACTATAAATGCACTTACTGAATTACTAATTAAACTGAATATTTTATACATTAACTCCACATCCTGCCCACCTGAGCGCTCCAAAACTGTTCAAGCAGACGTGTAAATTAAAACGAAGATATTGTTGTTATTGTGTTTTTCACTCTGTTAGAATCCCAAAATACGTCCCAAGAAAATGCCCACAGCATGACACCACCAGCACCAGCAGCAGCCAGGACAATTCATAAGAGGAGGAATGAATCCAAACGTTGATGGTCACGTGACACTGATGCAGTGAAGGATTGTGGGTTTCTTAACTGAAGCAGAGAACTAATGTTAGAGATTCATTGACCAAGCAAAGGCTACAAATATGAACAATGATTCTCACAGATGTTCAAGAACTGATTAGCAGCAGAAACACACAAATGAATCATTAAAAAAATCAGACACTGTGATTTATGGATTTTTTTAGATCTTAGGTGGACACGGTAAAAACAGATTTCTACAAAATCATGGCAAATGAAACTTGTAACATGAAATAAGTGATTTCATAAACATGCAGGCTCCTTTAAGTAGCTAATTAGGTTTGGTTGGAAGACGAGGCGAAGGTTCTGGAGAGGCCTAGTCAAAGCGCAGACCTGTTCATAGCTGATTCCCACCAACCTGACGGTGCTGGAACAGGAAATCAGATGAGTTGCCATGACAACGCAGGTGACACATTATGATGTCACCAGGTGATGAACCATCCAATCACTGAACAGATGCTGAGAGCAGGTAAACTGAAGTTATTCAAGAGGAACAATGGAGCCACACGGCTTCAGCCGCGACACCACGGAACCGGTCCGGACCGTTAAACTCCCCAGAACCGTCCTGACCCACTGCATCGGACCAACGACGACCTCAGACAGGCAGAAACAAAAAGCCAAGAACAAATTCTGGGATTTTAAAGAGCAAAATGAAAAAATAAGTAAGGACATTATGGCAGATGAAAAACTTTCACAGATTAATTTTCTTTAATTTATGCAGCTAATACTTTCAGTATGCAATGCATTTTTATATTAGAATAAAATACTTCCATTGAAAATATCTAGTGTTTGTTTTCTTGGTCTCTAAATCTCAGCAGATAGAAAATAATATGAGAACAAAGCTGGTGTAGAAACAGGAGGTCTCACTGTGACAAACTCTCGGTCTGTATATTATTGTGCACTTTTGTTTGTTTTTCATCAGTGGGTAGAGCATCTGGATATTTGACTGAAGTACAAAGTATGGTACTTTTAAGGTCAAACTCCTAAATGTCCAGCTCTGGATTTATTTACTGCCATTTAGGCGGCAGTTTGCCCTGCAGTTTCCACTCTACGCATTTTAACTGACCTGCAGCCGTTTATCGTGGCAGTAAACAGTATTTTAACTCTGACAGGTTTAGGTCTGTTATCATCGCTGCTCCAGGTGAAGCTGGCTGGTCTCTCCACACCGCCTGCCTGCCTTACGGCCTCTGGCCAGCAGGGGGCCACTGTACGAATCAAACCTTGATAAATTCGCCTCCAGGTCTCGTCAAACTTTATCTCCCAGCAGAACCGACAACTAACTCGCTCGGCCCCGAACCTGCTCGCTGTAAGCTGACTCGGGGTCTCCAGGTGAGGTCCAGCAGTCTCCGCTGCCGGTCGATCTCCTCCTCGTACCGGACGATGGTTTTCTCCAGCTGGGTGAAGATTTCTTCAGCAGCAGCAGTTAGTCTCTCTCTGATAAACTCTCTCAGAGGCTCAACGGAACACATTGTTGCTGAACAGAACCGGAACACACCTGGAAACACTCTGGGACACGGCTGCTAGCAGGAAGCTAACCGAGCTGTAGGAAGCTAACGTTGCTAGCCCCTTTGTTTTCCTCCACCGGAAGCCTGGCCGCAAGTTTCCGGTGTGACGCCTACCTTTAGGCGGAGCTATTTTACCAAACTGGGTGAAAGAACGTCTCAGAAAAAGCAGTAAAAGAAGTATTTCGGTATTATTTGAGTTTAGAACCCGATTTACAGGAGAAACCTTCTTACAACTAATCCGAAAGCTACCGTGGCTGTTCTGTGAACACACTATTTAAGCCAAATAAATGAATTAAAGGCCATCTAATGCGTCACATCCCTTCGGTTTGGAGGAATGGACCTGAAACCTTTATTGTCTTGTTTTAGCTCTGCAGCTGACGAGCTTCGCTTCGTTCTCTTCTCGGTTCAGCAATAAATACGCCTCAGACTGTCTGTAACCGTCTACGGGAAGCCAACGGGGTCAGAATCTGATTCCTCAGCCTGACCCCAGTCAGGACGGTCAATCCGCTACAGACGGCCCAACCACGATGTCATCAATGCCAACATGAAGATCAGTAAATACTGAAAATGTATTTTGAGTTTTTCTATATATTGCGCAACCCAAATGTTCATAAAACCCTTATATTTGACATGGGCTTTATATTTTTGTTCAGTGTAATATCTGCACAAAATTTGATAGTTGCAGTTGGAGGCGGAACTTAAAGCATATTGTCTGTTTCTGGGTGACATCTCCGTGTGAGACTTCCGGCGGAAGTAACCAGCAAGGGGCTAGCAGTGTTAGCTTCCAGGCTCCATTGTGCCCGTTGTCGGTGAGAAGACGGTTTCGCTATGTGAGCTGAATATTTCAGTCTGCAGTGACAATATCTTCGGTTAATCTTCAATCTCCAGAGAGAATCAATCAGACTAAAATATTCGACATCGGAGGAGGAAGAGCCCGATCATCAGGTAACGTTTCCTGATCGCAGCTTCTTTTTTTTCTTTTTTTTTTTTTACTTTATTAAACAATTTGAACAAGTTTACAATACCACGAGGCATGTACACGCAAGAAGAAAACAAGACCTACAGGCTCATGGCACACATAATTATAACACAATAAAAAAATAAAAAATAAAAAAACATAAAAATAAAGAAAGTAAAATAAAATTATAAGTTAAAATAGTCAGACATCAAACAAAGTGATAGCAGAGACTGAAATAAACAAAAAAACCCAAAACAAGACAAAACAAAACAAAGGGGCATTAAACCTCAAATAAATTTAGATCAATATAGGCATTCAAAAGTTGTATTCCCTGCTTGTTTTTCAACAGTTTTAAGGTTCTGAAGTGGTTGACCATAAGGAGGTTTTTAAAGGCAGAAAAGTCAGGATTTCTATTTCCCCATTTACAGGAGTGGATGAAGAATTTGGCGAGGATCAGCAGGTTGTTAAGAATGAGGTCAATTCTTTTGTCTCTGTGGGTGGTTCCAAATATTATATCCTCTCTTTTTAAGGAACAATGCAGGGAAAGTTTTGATGAGATCCAGTCCTGGAAGTTTCTCCAAAATGTTCCAGTTTGCACACAATAGAAAAAGAGATGATCTGTAGTTTCAATGTCATTGTCACAAAAGGTACAGCTGTTGGTATCAAAGTTGAATCTTTGTCTTAATAGTTCCCTGGATGGAAAAATGTTATTGAGAATTTTAAAGTGAACTTCTTTAACTTTAGGACTCAGAGGGTATTTAAGGTAAACAGTTCTCCACTTATTAACCTCTGAATCAGAAAACAGATTTAAAATGGAGTTTTTATTTGGTCTGGCAGGAAATATAAAATTAGTTAGATGCTGATGCATCCGCTTCAGTTCAGTTAGTTACTTTTGTCCAAAAGGTTAACTCCAAACAGTTGAAGAGATGGTAACTGAAGGTTAGCTGAGTGAATATTTATATTTTGAACCAGATATTTGACTGCAGTGGGGATAGAGTTCTTCACTGTGTTAAATTGAGTACGTAAGCAGTTCAGATTGTACAACAAGCAAAATTCGTCATAAGACAACCAATCTCCACTGTTATTAAGTAAATGTCTTATGGACCAAATACCTTTTTCCATCCAGTGATCCAAATACAGAGACTTATTCCTGTGTAACACATATCTGTTGTTCCAGATGGGAGTTTGGTGAGGAGTAAAGTTGTGTGTGTACATTAGTTTCCAACACAACAAAACCTGCTTGTGAAAGGCAGATAACTTAACAGGAAGTCTGTTGACATCAAAGTCACATCTAAGAACAAAATCTATGCAACCAATCTTTTTAAACAAACCTTTGGGGAGACAATACCAGATACTATTTCCATTCATAAGAAAAGATTTCAACCAGTTTACCTTTAAAACCGCATTTAAACACTCAAAGTCAATAGCTTGTAAACCTCCATCTTTAAAGTCTTTAACCATAATTGCTTTCTTTAAGTAGTGGACTCGATTCTTCCAGATAAAATTGAAGTTCAGCTGATTTATAGCTTTAATATATTTGTTAGGTATGGCCATAGAATAAGCTGGGTATATGCATCGGGACAACGACTCCATTTTGGTTAAATAGGTTCTCCCAAACAGGGTCAGATCTCTTTGGAGCCATCTATTTAACTGAGATTTGCAGTTCTGTATTTTATGCTCTATGTTAACAGTTTCACTGAGTTTAGCATCTTTAGTTATTAAAATTCCAAGATATTTAACTGAGGATTTAATGGGGATATTGTAAGCTTCCGTCAGATCAGAGCCATGAATCGCCATCAGTTCACACTTCTGCAGGTTTAATGTTAATCCTGATGCTTTGGAGAAAGTATTAATTAACTCAAGTACTTTAGGGGTTTGGTCTAGATTCTTCAAAAAAATTGTGGTGTCATCAGCTAGTTGACTGATTATAATTTGGTCATCTAAAACATTCAATTTAGGTATATTTGAGTTTTTTATGAAAATACTCATCATTTCAACAGCCAAGATGAAGAGAAAGGGGGAAATATTGCAGCCCTGTTTTACTCCCCTATTAATGGTGAAACGTGGAGACGTACCGTGTGGCAGAGCGACTGAACTCGTGGTGCCGTTATAAAAGCTTTTTATTATTCTGCAGAAGTTTGGTCCAAATCCAAACATGTGTAAAACTCTGAAAAGAAACTGATGTTCCAACATATCGAAGGCTTTGTAGAAGTCTAGGAAAAGGATGAAACCTTTATCCTCAATCAGGTCACTGTACTCTAGTAAATCCTGCACCAGCCTGATGTTATCATGTATAGATCTTTTGGACATAAAACCTGTCTGTGTTTCAGAAATAATATCCTTAAGACCAGTCTTTAATCTATTCGTAAAGAGATACGTTAATAGTTTATAATCACAGTTTAGAAGGGTGATCGATCGGATTTGTCGAGAACTTTGTTGTCTCTTCCTGGTTTGGGTATAAGGATAATAACGCCCTGCTTCATGGTATGTGGAAGTGAATTATTACTCAAGATCTCTATAAAAACCTGGAATATAAACTCTCTGAGATCATCCCAGAAGTGTCTATAGAAATTGGCAGTAAGGCCATCAGAGCCAGGAGATTTATCCAGTTTCAAGCACATGATGGCGCTGTCTAGTTCTTCGATATTAATATCTTTGTCGCAGATTTCCTTGAAATCCTCAGAGATTTGAGGGACAAAGTCTTTGACTTGGTTTAGCAGAAAGTCGCAGTCTGGGGTTGAAAAAGAGGAACAATAAAGGTTTTGGTAAAAGTTGCTAATTTCTTTTGCAATTAGAGATTGGTCCGTACATTCATTATTATTAATAATAAGGGATTGAATGTGTTTTTTAACTTGCCTCCTCTTTTCCAGTCTGCAAAAGTATGAACTGTTTTTTTCCCCTTCCTCAATCCACTTAGCTCTGGATCTGATAAAAGCACCCCGGGCCTTTCTTTCATAGATTGAGTCCAATTTAGTTTGCAAGGTCAGGAGGTTATTTTTGTCAGCATTAGTCAACATCTGTTTAACACATAAAAGGTTTAACTCTTTAACTAACTTTACTTCTTCCAGGTCATTGTTTCTTTTTAGGTTTTTGCTAAACGAGATAGAGTAAGCCCGTATCTTATATTTGAGGTATTCCCATTTTTTGGTGTAGGTTATTATAGAATCGTCCAACTGAATCTTTTTCACTAGTTTTTTGATTTCCTTGCAATACAAATCAGATTTTAAGAGATTTGCATTGAATTTCCAAAACCCTCCATGCCTCAAACCCTCAGGAAGAGGAGTAATAAATAAATTAATGCTGCAGTGATCAGTAAGAGGAGTTGGAGACATATTGCAGTCTGATGTTAGTTTGAGAATATCATCTGTTCCCAGCCAAAAATCTATTCTAGATCTGCTTGAAGCGTCTGACTTAAACCAAGAAAACTGTTTTTCATTAATATGTTTGTCTCTCCATAAGTCAATGAGACCCAAACTGTTACAGAAATCAGACAGAAACCGGTTTGGATGGGCATTTGCGAATTTGTTTGGGTATCTATCAAGAGATTCGTCAATAACCATATTCCAATCACCACCTAATAAAACATATTTAGTAGGAAATCTGTGTTTAAGTTGTTTGATATTTACTTCAATAATAGTAAGAAGTTCTTTATTTTTCGAAATGTTACAGTAACCATAAATATTACCTAGAATTATTAACGAGTCTTCAATATGTAATACAGAAAGAGACCAACGACCATCACCATCATGTTTTGTATGAATTATTTTCCCTGGAAAGTTATTCAGTAATATAGCCACACCTGCAGATTTTGAAGTGCCATGCGAATAAGTAATCTGATCTCCCCACTGATTTGACCAAAATTTTTCATCAGAGTCCGTTGAATGAGTTTCTTGCAGAAGAATACAATGTGGATTCTTGTTTCTACAATACATAAACATTGCCTTCCTTTTAACATTTTCTCTCAGGCCCCTTACATTTAACGACAAAAACTTAAGATTAGATTTTAAAGACATAAAAAATTAAAACAAAATAAAAGATAAGTATAAAAGACACAAACCTTAATACTAAAAGTTTTGTTAAAGTAGAATGAACTAAAGGCAAGCCCCTGGGAAGATTAAGAATACCCTTTACATTATGATATGAAAACAAAAACAACCTGCATCCACAACCTTCACTAAACTTAAAACTGCTCCTTTTTTTATTGGAACAAGAACAGAAATAACCTCTGGAGCGCAGATAAGAGTTTTACTTGGACAGGCAACTTAGAGATATATCTCAATATTAAAAGGAAAAAACGGTGTGGATTTTTATTTTTTTTTAAACCCTGTAATAGGAGGATGTAAAAAAAACAGAATAATCTGTAATCTCAGAAGGGAGCTGAAGCTTTGATCACCTTGCCGTCGATCACTGCGATGTGACCTCTGTAAAACGCGATCTGGCCCTGGTAATTTTAGGCCACAGTTCTTCTCTTGCCAGCCGATCTTCCTTGATAAAATCTTGAGCAAAACGCAGACCTTGCTCTTTGCACACCGCTGAATCCTTCGTCACTTTCCAGACTGCGTCTCGATGGCGCCTCCTGGTGAACTGCAGGATGACCTGACGGGTCCGTCCCTCTTCTTTTCTTCCTAATCGGTGGATTGTATCGATCACATCTCCTATCTGGTCCGCCCACTGTGGTAAGATTTTTGAGAGAAGTTCTTCTGCCTTTTCTCTGAGGTTTTCTCCTTCTTGCTCTTTGAGGCCCGACAGCCTCAGGTTCCATCGACGCTTGTATCTTTCAGCCTCCAAGAGTTTTTCTTTCAAAGCTGCGTTTTCTTTATTCATTGCAGCAAACCTCAGTTCCAGGTTTTCCACCGTAGATTTACATTCAGCAACGCCGACTGTGTTCTGCTCCACTTGGAGAGTAATGCGGGCAAACAAGTCAGAAGTTTCTCTTAGCTGTTTTCCAAAGTCATCAACCTTGCCATCCAGAGTTTTAATGGCTGCTAAGACGGCAGCTAAGGAGACCTCAGTCTCAGTGGCTTGTTTTTTAGCAGGTGGCAGCTTAGTAGGAGTTGCGTTCAGTTGCCGTCTTGTACCGGAGGTATTTCTTGACGTTTCCATCGGAGTTTCAGCGCTAGCAGCGGCAGCATAGCTATGCATGTTTAGCTTAGCAATGTTAGCATTCTTCAGACTAGGGAAATCTTTCTCATTAACGGCCGACATCTTTTATAAGACTCTTATTTTCTTCACTTACTTTAGAGCGTGGATGTTCAGGGTTCACCTGGGGGATGAAATGATGAGTAAAGGGCCAGTTTAAGTAACTGGTTGAGGGCTGCACGGATGGAGCTCAGAATAGCGCGTGTGCCCACATCGCCATCTTGCCGGAAGTCCTCTTCCTGATCGCAGCTTCAACTTGGTTTCTGCTTCACACCTGGATTTAAACGGGTTTCTGTTGCATTAATGAATCTGGATTATTTTTAATCAGTCTGGATGTTTAAACAAGAGAGTCATTATTTTATGCAAACAAATATTAAATAAAACACAGAATGTGATTCTTGAATCCAGCTTAAATGTATGTATACATTTAAAAACCAAAGTCTAAAGTTCTGTGTAAAACCAAAGACATAAACGGGACCAAGTGCTTTTGAGAAGTTTTAACAGAGACCTGATGCCTGACCGGTACCAGCTCGACCTGCTGGATCCAAACTCTCCTGGTCAGCTGATCTGAAGGGATACAGATTAAAATCCGGCTGGGATCAATCCCAAAGTCAGTTCTGGGTTTCTGCTCTCCCTCTGAAAACCTCCGGAAAAATGATTATTCAACAATTTCCAATTACTTGTTTGCTTCCCTGCTGTAAAAAACAATTTAATTTAGTTCATATTTAAGGTAAAATCTGTTCTGCAGCTCAGGGACTTTTTGTTGTGTTGATGTTTGAGTTGAAAAAGTTGCTGACTCTTTGGTTATTTGATTTGTACTTTTATGAAGGATAAGTCTGACTAAGAACTCAAATTATCAAGAAAACTATTTCTTTCTTTGCCATCTGAGTTACAATCTTCCACGAGCTTTTTAAACACCATCCATGTTTGACGGCCAGCAGTAATAAAACTTTCTCACAGGACATGTTTGATATTTCCTGTGGATGACAGAATCAAAGTGTTTGTAATATTTCTCCTCTTTTGCTCGTTTGTTTCTGGACTTTCTGTGTTTACAGATGGATAAAAACAAAATGGTCAGAATATCATTTATTACTAATTCTACTATTTAGAAGCAGAAATGATGTGAACAGAACATGACATTACAGATCTAGTTTGGTAAATAGTTTAAGATATTTGTGTTTCATGTAGGTATATTCAAACTCTTCTTTGACTCTTTATGGTTTTTAGTTATGAAATTATATGTTGATTTGAACTGAGGGATTTTTTGTAAGCTGTTTGTTTTATGGGATGCCTGATGAAAATTAGCATCTTGCTAAAGCTAATGTGTTTATGACACTATTGTACGGTTATTAATGTGCCGGTTCACATTAAATGCATTTAACTGAGCATCAGAGTATTTAGGGTGAAACTGAACCAAATGGACGATCTGAACATCCAACCAGCCGCCTTGAATCAACAACATTCAGCTTTTGCAGTTCTCCTTTGTGCAGTAGCTGCGTTTTTCTTACAAACATTTGGAAAACTCCATAATTTACTGTCGAAAAAACACAATTTCACAATTAATATCACACTTGACTAAATTTGCCACTTCCTGTTGTCTTTGTCTCGTCTTCCTAACATTTGATTGTTGTTCACAACTCATGATGCTGGAAAGTGTTTCCATTGCAGCTTTGAATTTTGATACAGCTGAAAAGTCACTTTGTCCTCAAAATCCTTTAAGATTCCAAATTGATTTTTGTATTTCAATTTGAAAAATGGAAACGTAGCTAAAGAAGTGGAAACTGTTTCCAGAGTTCCTGGATGTTGGAAGACGTGGAAACTTTCTGTTGATCCTTTTCTGAACCCAGTTGAGTTTGATCAGCTGGTGTCACATCTGGAGAAAGTAGTTAAATAAAACCTTTGAATCGTCATTTAAGGTTTTTTCAAAGCGTCTCGCTGAAGAGTTTTGGATGTTTGTCCTTCTTGCTGAACCACTTTGTTATTGAATTCTCAGACTAAATTGAAAATAAATGTTTGAGGCCATTTCTTTAATGTGACGAGTTCTGCTGGTATTTATGTTGTATTAAATTATTATGGACTTTCCTGGTTTTAGCCACATCTGTAATAAATATGGCAGCACAGTCAAACACATTTACATCACTTCTAACCATCCTTTGATTTCTTTAACTTCCAAATGAAAACATGGCAAGAATCACAGTTGATTCAAAATGTCCTGATTCATGGAAAAAAACTTTGGTTTAAATCAGGAAGTCTCCCTGAAACCAGTAACCAGTAAGCAGTAACCAGTAACCAACACGTCTCGGTCCAGTCGTGTTAAAAGTGCTGGAGAAAATGATTCTGGAACAAATACTGTTATATTTAGAAAGTAACAATCCTCTTCAGTTTGTCTTCAGACGTAATCATTCCTCAGAGACGGCTGTAAATCACTGGTTCAGTTTTCCTGGACTTGAAGACTTTTGAACCAGAACTTACTGATCTGAAAGCTTTCATCATTTAATTTCTCAGAACGGTCATCGTCTTGGTTTCAACCAGTTTTGAAAGATTATGACCAGCGTGTCGTCATTAATAATAGTAACTCTGTCTTCTGTAAAATAGTAACAGGGATCCCACAGGGAACCGTCTCCGGTCCAGTCCGTTTCAGGCTGTATGTTCACAGTCTTCCTGAAATTTGTCCTGAGGTTAACTTCAGATCAATGGGGATCTTATTGATCAGTATCACAAGAAAAATATCCAGGAATAATTCTGGATGCTCAGTTAAACTTTAGGAGCCACGTTGATAAAATCAGCAAAACTGTTGGATCAAATATAAACAGTTTTAAAATGATTAGAAACTGTTTAACTCTTCAGTGTGCAGAGATGTTTCTGAACTCAACGATGGTCTCATTTCTCCCAGGATCTGCTGTCTGGGTTCAGACCAGCCCGACTCCAACCGTTAGCATCTAATCATGCTGTAAAGGTTTCACATCTAAAGCCAATCAGATTCCATCACTGTCACAGTTTGGCTAAATGTGGCATTTTGAACTTTCCCATAACCTTTTAAAATGGATTTGTAGGAGTTTGAACTGGAGTCACACCAGCAGATCCAGATGAAACCAGGAGCTCTGGTTACATCAGAAACAAAACTGTTTCTACTTTTAATGTTTTCTGTTTCACCGTTTGCAGATGTTGTCAACATAATGATGTGTGATTTTAAATGTCTGTCACTTCAGTTCTGAGAGGTTCTGTTTAAAAGCCCGTCTTGGTGCTGCTGCTGATCATGGGCTGTTTGTTTCTCTTGTCAAATAAACTTAATATTAATAATAACAGTCTTTTATCTAATAACTACTCACTGCCATATCTGATCCAATAAAGGAATCACTTTAGTTTAATGATAATAATACATTTTATTTCTTTTTACATAATTTAACATAAAACCAAACACAGAATAGAAATGGACAGTAAAACTACCTGAACTGGTGGGTTTTGAGTTTGGACCTGAAGTCAGAGAGTCGACGTAACTTTAGCTGCTGAAAGCTGTAGAGACAAGAAGAGCAGAAGAGGGTCTGAGGATACGGGGGGGGCAACACGAAGGGGGTCAAAAATATGGCGGGTCGAGGTTCTGAACCGTTTTGAAAGTTAGGAATACCGTGTAGCTGATGGAGCTGTGGGAGAACAGATTGAAACGGATTGAAACGATGATGATACGACTGATTTCTGGAGAGTTTTCTGTAGCAGAACAAAGAGGAGTAGAGTAATCTAAATGAGACTGGACCAGACTGGACCAGACTGGACCAGACTGGACCAGACTGGACCAGAACAGCAGAGGAGTGAGGGAAGAACAGAAACCATGAATTTATCACAGGTGAAAGTAGTGATACTATCGACATGGGAGGAGGAGGAGAGGCTGCTGTCGAGGACGACACCCGACTTTTAACCTGATGGGAGGGAAAATGGAGAAGTTATTAAGTTTACTTAGTTTTGATTTAGTACCAATTAAGAGACCTTCAGTTTTATTGCAATTTAATTCAAGAAAGTTAAGAGTGAACCAATCAGTGAGGGATGTGGGTGTCATCCACATAGCAGAGAAACTGAAGAGGTAGAGAGTAAATGATAAACAGCAAGGGTCCCAGGACAGAACCCTGGGGAACACCTGAGGTACCGGGAACAGGATGAGAGGTGAACGGGTTCAACCCAACAACCTGAGTCCAACCTGAGAGGAACGACTGAAACCAATTCAGAGATGATTTTACAGAACCAAGAGAGGATCATCTGTCAAGGAGGATGTTATGACAGATTGTGTCAAAGGTCACAGTCAGACCAAGCAGAAGGAGTTTGGATAATAAACCACCAGGAAGGAGGAGGTCATTGGTAAGTTTAAGAAGTGCTGATTCGGTACTGTGGACGGAAACCAGATTGGAATTGTTCATATAAATTATTGCTGGATAGATGAGAAAGAAGCCGAGCAGCAACTGCTCTTTCAAGAATTTTAGAAATGATTGGAAGATTTGAGATGGGACGGAAATTATTGAGGTCATTGGGATCTAGACCAGGTTCCTGAAGTATTGGGTTACAGCAGCAGGTCAGAGGATCAACAGCAGTGGGAAGGGAAGAATATATGAGGACAGAGAGGAGAGGGAGCTTTAACAGGAAATGGTGGAGGAGGATCTAAATTTAGATTTTTGAATGAATTTGGTGACGTCATCGACTGAGGAAAGAAAATGAATTAGTAAGAAAATCTGGAACAGATGATATTAAGGCAACAGTGGATCAGAGTTGCTGGTGGATTTGTGCTCTTAGAAAAAAAAACGATACCAGAGTGTTACAAAAATCAGAGGAATGCAGGTGGAAGAGAATCTAGTGGTTTGGTACAGAAAATAAAGATGTGGAGTTATTAGAACTGGGAATAATGTATTGATTTAGCTGAAGAAATGGAGTCTTTGTAGTGAAGAATATGATTGAATACATGAGTTGAATTAACCAAGGAGCAGTTTGAGACACATCTGGTTCTAAATGGAGCAACGTCGTTAGGAGGCCATGGAGGCTTTTGTTGTGTGCAGGAAGTTCATCAGGGGAAGAAAAACGGGTAGAATAATTTTACAATAAGATAAATTGTCCAGGTTGATGTCCTTAATATTACAGAAGGTTAAATTGTGTTGGAGGTTAGATTTAGAAAGAGAGAAATTAACTCCAAATGATAGAAACATGATCTGAAAAGGGCAGGAATCCACTTTGCAGTCAGTGGGCAATATCTCCTGAGCAACAAATTAAACAAGGTGGCAATTTGTTGGCTAGTTGGACCAGAGAGCTGGCAGACAGTTACAGGCCCTGTAACTGTCTGAAAAACGAGGTTGAGTGACGTAATCAAACATCACTCGATGTTTGGAGGATGTTTGATTCTGGAGGAGCAGCATTGTTGGGTGGAGCAAAACCGTTCAGATGTTTCAGTTAAGCACAGAAAATCTTTCAGTCAGAGATTTTATCCTGCATAAAATACCCTTTAGTCCTGAGCAAGTGGATGTTGAAGAGACTGAAGTTGATGTTTTTATTGTGATTGACAACAGTAACAGCTGACCGAGCCAGTTGGGCAGAGTCACTGTGCTCAACGCTGCGACCAGGTAGGTTTTTGAAATACTGTAAAACACTTTGTGTTGCCTTGTTGCTGAAAATGTGCTATATTAATAAAATGACCTTTACCTTTTACCTTTACTGTATTTCAGAACCAAAGTACTCGGTCTGGAAGAAAATAAAACTAGAAAAACCCGAGTATCAGACGTTGCTTTTAGGTTGTGTCCTGTCTAAAGACTGTAGAGAAACCTCAGTCTGCCTTAATGTGAGCTCCACCTGGCGGTTGCATATGCAACATGTTGATTCTCTGCAGCTGTCAAGCTTCTGGTGTAGCAACTGGTCAATGGAAGATGAACACAGAAAATAAGCTAAAATTAATATTGCATTTTCTGTTCTTTTTTTTCCAGATTTCCCACACCATTATTTTTGTTATTAAGCTAGATGTTGCTCATTGTTTTGTCTTCCACCAACAAGAGATCTCTGTTCTGGAAAAGAGGGAAACAGAATCTTTAAAAACCAAAGGGAGAGCCAATGAACTAGAACTTGGACACGTAAAAGGAGAGTATGGATCCAAACCTTTGCAGAACAAAGACCACATTGTACTAAAGACATGGATATCGTAATGGGGACAGATTCTGGACCTCTTGAAATAAAAGAAGAACCAGAGGAACTAGAACTGCAACAAGTTAAAGAAGATTATGATCAATCAGGATTTCAGCACATGGTAAAAATTGAGATTGAAGACATCAGTCAGGATGAAAACCAGGATGCACTGAAGCAGGAGACGGATACCTTAATGGGAAGAGACTCTCCATCTGTCGAACTCAAAGAGGAACCAGTAGAACTCAAACCTAAACAAGTGCAGGAAGAGGAGTTTGGATCAGAACCTCAGCAGATGGCAGAGAAAGAGGCTGAAGGCATCAGTCAGGATAAATACCAGAATATACTAAAGCAGGAGACTGATAATTTAGTTCTATCTGATAATGATGGAGACCAACAACAACCACCAGATGTAAATACAAACCAAATCCTCTTACAGAACTTCTCCAAAGTAGAGCTTCAGGAAATAAACACTCATGAAGCTTCAGGATCCAGTAAAGATGATTGGCAACAGAAAATGGCTCAGAAAACCAGAGGACAAAGTGATGATGTTGAGAAAGGGATGAAGGGCAGAAAAATTCAGAATAGTAAACAATGTAAAGTGTGTGGAAAATGTTTTAGATGTAATAGTGATTTAACAGGTCACATGAGAAGTCACACAGGTGAGAAGCCTTTCTCATGTGGAACCTGTGGGAAATGTTTCAATCACAAACATAATTTGAATAGCCACATGAGAACTCACACTAGTGAAAGGCCTTTCTCATGTAAAACCTGTGGAAAAGGTTTTAATCAAAAAATTAGTTGGAAATGCCACATGAGAACTCATACAGGTGAGAAACCTTTCTCATGTCTAACCTGTGGGAAATGTTTCAATCACAAACATAATTTAAATAGCCACATGAGTAGTCACACAGGTGAGAAGCCTTTCTCATGTCTAACCTGTGGAAAATGTTTCATTCAGAAGTTTAGTTTGACTATTCACATGAGAACTCACACGGGTGAGAAGCCTTTCTCATGTATAACCTGTGGAAAATGTTTCCGTCATAAACATGATTTGAATCGCCACATGACGACTCACACAGGTGAGAAGAAGCCTTTCTCTTGTTCAGTCTGTGGAAAAGGTTTGGTTCAGAAACGTAATTTGAGTGTTCACATGAGAACTCACACAGGTGAGAAACCTTTCTCATGTATAACCTGTGGAAAAAGTTTCATCCAAAAACGTAGTTTAAATAGTCACATGATAAGTCACAGAAGTGAGAAGCTCTTCTCATGTATAATCTGCGGAAAGGGTTTCAATAAAAAATCTAATTTTGCCTGCCACATGAGGATTCATACAGGTGAGAAGCCTTTTTCATGTCTAACCTGTGGTAAAGGTTTTAATCAAAAAAGATTTTTGAGTACCCACATAACGACTCACACTGGTGAGAAGCCTTTCTCATGTTTAACTTGTGGAAAAGGTTTTATGCAAAAACATAGTTTGACTAGCCACATGAGAAATCACACAGGTGAAAAACCTTTCTCATGTTTAACTTGTGGAAAAGGTTTCATTCAAAAACGTAGTTTGACAAGCCACATGAGCTATCACACAGGTGAGAAGTCTTTTTCATGTGGAACTTGTGGAAAGAGTTTCAATAAAAAATCTACTTTTACTAGCCACATGATAACCCACACAGGTGAGAAGCCTTTCTCATGTTTTACTTGTGGAAAAAGTTTCATTCAAAAACGTAGCTTGAGTAGACACAATAGAACTCACACAGGGGAAAAGCCTTTCTCATGTATAATCTGTGGAAAGAGTTTCTATAAAAAATATAGTTTCACTTACCACATGAGGATTCATACAGGTGAGAAACCCTTCTCATGTAAGACCTGTGGAAAAGGTTTTAATCAAAAAAGATTTCTGAATACCCACATGCTAGCTCACACAGGTGAGAAGCCCTTCTCATGTCTGACCTGTGGAAAAAGTTTCATTCAAAAACGTAGTTTGAATAGCCACATGCTAGCTCACACAGGTGAGAAGCCTTTCTCATGTCTGACCTGTGGAAAGAATTTCCTTCAGAAACGTAGTATGACTAGCCACATGAGAATCCACACAGGTGAGAAGCCGTTTTTATGTTTGACCTGTGGGAAAGGTTTCCTTCAAAAATGTAGTTTGACGTGCCACATGAGATCTCACACAGGTGAAAAACCTTTCATATGTGGAACTTGTGGAAAAGGTTACAGTCGTAAACATAGTTTGATTAAGCATCTTACAACTCACAAAATGGAATCTTTTCCCATTTCATACTTGTAATAAAGGTCTCTGTAGCTGTATTTCACCTACTGAAACTTGTAAAACTGTAAATAGAAACTGTTTAAAGTTACCCATACAAGTCGGAAGGCTTTATTGTTATTAATGCTGCTGCTGAATTCAAAGACATTTAAATTCTCTTACATTTGTGCAAATCTTTGGATAATTAAACCTACTTATGCAGATAAATAGTTTTGAGGTCTGTGCTCAGACTTTCAGACTGACATTGTTTAAACCTGGCATGTTCTTGTTCTGGCTCATTTAACTGGAGAATTTAGCTGAGATCCCTGGCATAGATATGAGTTAATAATAATACATGATAGTAATGACTCTGTGACTACAAAAGCAGCATCAGAAGATGTTCCTCTGAACGGGTCTGAGATGGGAATGAAGAAACATTGGATTGGTTTCAGTTTTGGTCTAAATATTCAGTTGAATCTACAAGTAGAATAAGACATAAAATCACGACCCCTGAAGTAGTTGGGATGTTTATCTACAAGGTAGATCAAAGTTGAAACTTACTGTCAAATGATTTTCTTTGTATTTGACATTTTGTGACAGGTCTTTGAATAAATCTGGATATTGAACCATCTTGTCTTCTACTCTTTATTCTTAAGCGGGTTTTTATTCTTAAAAATATGAGAATGGGAATATCAAAGTTAGTTGCTTTTGGTATTCTTTTTAGTAGTTTGTTGTTCTTGTAGCTGTTTGTCAGTTTCTATCAGAAAGGATGTTCAGGAAAAATAACTCCATAAAGATTAATGTCTAGTTATGTGATGGTTTGTAATAATAGTTTTGCTCTGTCTGTTTTTTTCACAGATTGTATTGAAATGATGCATGATGTGAAATAAAAAGAATAACAAAAAGAGACATTTCTCTGTATTTAATCAGTGACAACTATTAAAATGAATGAACATGCCTGTCAATCTACAGCATAAAAAACCCTTTAAAAAATGAAGTAAGTCTGTTATGTGGATTAATGCTGGACTAAATTATATTAATGTTCATCAAAAAATCAGTCTGACTATCAATTTAATACTGAACTCAAACTTCGACCAGAGTCCATCAGAGTCCACAGACTGAATCATATGAATCTGCAGATCTGTGTTTGCATGACCTTCAACCTTCTCGATTATTTGCTGGGAAAGTTTAAATCAAACTGCCAAAAAAATCCCTATGAATAAAAATAGAATTATCTGAAAAATAACAGCTCTCTTAATTTTCCAAGTATCCGTTTGCTCCAGGTTGTTACCTTAATGCTGACTTCACTCTAAAGACAGCACCTGTAGAAGATTTGAATCTGTGTCATCAGTGAACTCCTGCAATCAGTTGAACCTTGAAAATGTTTTCAGCTGTGATGCTCCTTTTTTTGGTCAATATAAGATGAACAGAGAACCACCTACTGCAGGTAATAAGCTAAAATTTTAATATTCAATTTTCTGTTTTCATTTTTTCAGATTTGACACATTATGTCTGTTATCAAGCAAGATGTTCTTGCTCATCATTTTATCCTCAACCAACAAGACATCTCTTTTCTGAACCAGAGGGAATCTCTGAAAAGCAAAGAGAGAGCAGAGGAACCAGAACTTGTACAAGTACAAGAAGAGCATGAGTCAGAACCAGAACTTACTGCACCAAAGCTAGAGATGGAAAACACAAAAGGAAGAGATTCTGAAATGAAAGAAGAGCCAGAGGAACTAGAAGATGATAATCAATTAGGATCTCTGCAGATTGTAAAGATTGAGGTTGAAGACATCAACCAGGATGGAAACCAGGATGTACTGGACCAAGAGATGGATACTTTAATGGGAGCCAATTCTGTATCTCACCAAATCAAAGAGGAACCAGTAGAACTAGAACTTAAACAAATAAAGGAACAGGAAGATGGATCAGGACTTGAGCAGATGGCAAACATTGAGGCTGATGGTATCAGTCAGGATGAGGACCAGAAAGTACAGAAGGAGGAGATTGATATCTTAATCCTAAAGCTTTCTGATGATGAAACAGACCACCAACAACTGGAGCTCAATGGAACTCAAATCATCTCTCAGAACATCCCTGAAGCAGATCATCATCAGGGAATAAAGACTAACGAAGCCTCGGGATCCCGCAGAGATAAACAGCAACAGAAGACCAGAAGTGAGGATGAAGAGCAAAGGATGAAGGGCAAGAAAATTCCAAAGGATAAAACATTGAAACAGTGCAAAGTGTGTCATAAAAGTTTCAAATTCAACTGTGGATTAACAGTTCACATGAGAACTCACACAGGTGAGAAACCTTTCTCATGTATAATCTGTGGAAAGTCTTTTAATCAAAAAGGTAATTTGATTAGCCACATGAGAACTCATACAGGTGAGAAACCTTTCTCATGTCTGACCTGTGGAAAAAGTTTCAATCAAAAACATATTTTGAATTGTCACATGAGAACTCACACAGGTGAGAAGCCATTCTCATGTAAAACTTGTGGGAAATGTTTCAGGCACAAAAATGATTTGAATAGCCACATGAGAATTCACACAAGTGAGAAACCTTTTTCATGTTTAACCTGTGGAAAGGGTTTCAATACAAAGCGTAATTTGACTAACCACATGACAAATCATACAGGTGAGAAGCCTTTTTCTTGTATAACCTGTGGAAAAGGTTTCAATCAAAAAGGTCACTTGAATAGGCACTTGAGAACTCACACGGGTGAGAAGCCTTTCCCATGTATGACGTGTGGAAAATGTTTCAATCAAAGAGGAAGTTTGACAAGCCACATGAGAACTCACACAGGTGAGAAGCCTTTTTCATGTATAATTTGTGGAAAGGGTTTCAATGCGAAACGTAATTTGACTAACCACATAAGGAATCATACAGGTGAGAAGCCTTTCTCATGTGGAACCTGTGGCAAAGGTTTCAGTCATAAAAAAAGTTTGACTAACCATGTTATAATTCACACAAAATAGAAACTTTTCAAGTAACGCAAAGTCATGTGACCGGGGCGAGGAATGTAGCTTGTTAACTGTAGCGCCACACTCTTCCTGATGTACCTTTGTTTTCATATATGATCTTTTGGTTGACATGTTCACCAAGTAGAAAGTGATGACGAGAATGTCGCAGAACCAATCTGTCAAACAGCTCAAAAACAAATGAATGTCCGCTCTGCTGACAGTAAAGAAACTATTAACCTAGTTAAGCTGGAGCATGCGGCGGTGGCGTAGGGGATAGCACGATACACATTTGGAGGCCTTGAGTCCTCGACACGGCTGTTGAGGGTTGGATTCCCTGACCCGGCGATATTTACCGCATGTCTTCCCCCCTTCTCCTTCCCCCTTTTCTGTCAGCCTGCTGTCATATAAGGGACACTAGAGCCACAAAAGACCCCCTGGTGGGGATAAAAACAAAAAACAAAACCTAGTTAAGCTAGCAGTAGCAGAAGCCAGAACTACCCCAGTGGAAGAAGTGGTTGACCAATTTTCAGGCTAAACACAAGCTATGGTGACGGAGCAGATCGCTGAAAATCTGATTGCTATCTGAGCAGACACCTCAGAGTGTTTAGAAACCACCACTAGCTGCCTAACAGATGTGGATAGCCGCCTCTCTACATTGGTGGGCAAGCTAGCAACACTGTGCACCACACTGAAGGAAAAAGTAACAGATCTGGTGGAGAGGTCGGCCAGAGACAACATAAAGATAGATGGGATTCCTGAAACAGCTAACCTTCTCAGCTATTTGTTCGATGCTGTCCTGAAGTGGTTCCTGGAGACGCCATCAGTTGAAACTGTGCGAATCGGTCCGACAGGGAAAAAGTCCAACTGTTGGCCAATTCTGTGTACCGTTCTGCTGACGTTTACTGACAGAGATGGGTCCAATGTTTGGAGGTAAACCAGACTCATTAAGTGCTGTTTGTTATGTTCATATATAAAAATGTTCTGCCCTTTATTGACCTCTAGCTCCATGGTGACAGGACGATCTCTGGGGAATCCATTGGAAAGGAAACTTTTACTCTTTCAATTCATACTCAGAATGTATTTCACCCCAAGAATGGAATTGCTATGAAAATGATTTCATTTCCTAATTATGACTTATGCACACTTAATAATCATTGTGATTAATGATTATTGATTGTATAATTATTGTATTTGGGTTGTGCTAATGTTTTTGTAAACAACAAAAATGACGTGGCTCTTGGATGACGAAGACGTGACGAGATGTCGGAGTTTTAATTGACACAAAGCTAAAGGAGAATGTTTGTGGGCCAGTCAGACATCAACATGTTGGGTATTTCTGCCAGTCAAAAGCTGAAGCGTATCAATAATGCTGCTCCATCCTGTTTGGTCACGCCCACCACCTGAATGACTTGAATCACGGCGTATAACAGCATCATGTTATATGAAGGGACTGTCTGAACAGAAACCCTGAAGGGATTTATGGCCGTCACCGTTTGACAGAAGAACTCGATTATCTCAGCAGACGGTGGTAAATGTGGATTTAAACTTGGTGAACAAAATTCTAGGAATCTTACAAAATACCAAAACCTCAACATGCAGATACTTTTTCAAAGGTAAGTTACACTAATCTCTGTTATATGATAGTCATACAATGTTACTCAATTATCAGCTTGTGTTAAATTTAGTAGTTATGAAGTTCCACATAACTGGCGCACGTGGGTGCTATCTTCATTTTAAAGTTTGCTTGGTTGCTCTGTAAAGTCAGTTGATTCTCTGATATGTGTTACTATTATCTGAGGAACCTGTGAGATTTATGGATGGGCTGAGGCTGCCACCATCTTGTAAAATACAGAATCAGCCTTAAATGTTAATGAAACACAGAAACATCAAAACGAGGTCCACTATGGACCTGACGTGACGACAACAAACATGGCTGCTCTCAACATCCACACCCTTTTTCAAACGACAACCTTTTCCCTCAACGCATCCGCAGAAATGAAAACTGTCCCTGAAAGACGGACGTGAGTAAAAAGAGTCTCATCTCTTGCTCACCGTCAGTGAGGCTGAAGATCAGAAAGTGTGTCTGTGATTCTCTGTAGAGTTCAGACCTGAGCTTCAGAATCACTTCACTCAAAAATCTCCTGGGAATGAAACGGAGCACGAGACTTTTGTGTTTTACTCTTAGTAAAATACTGTGGTTTGATTCTTGAGTTGAAATGTTCACTGATGCAGTCCTATTCACTCATTTGATTTTGAATCGGGTTGGTCTTTTGGTTTATGGTAACATATTCCATGAAGAATGTTTCTGCAATAATGCAATATGAAAGTTATGGACAGCGTGTAGATTTTCATCCTACTGGTGGAAATATTCTGTAATTGCTGAAGGTGCGATCAGAAAAATAGACATTTATAAAATTAACTCTGTTCGTGTATGAATTGTATTTTCGGAAAATAACTTTATGCCACAACTGAGTAAAAACAAAACTCATTTTGATCATTTCATCAAGTGAATTGATGAAAAAGTATTTTCATTTTACATAAAGTTATGTTGACTAGATTGTAGATTTAGTTGACTAAATTTCATTAAACTTGTTTGACTACAACAATTTCTTTTGGCTAAATGTAAATAAAGATTTTCTGTAGAAACCAACCCTGCATTGTATCATTTTTTGGTAAAAGTCTGATCCACGTGTGGCTTCTGGAGGTTTGGAGCTGAGGAGCAGTGAGCATGCAGACGGTCTGAGGAGGAGGAAGAGCAGCCATGTGAAGAGAAACTCTGGATCTTCACTGAGAGTTTGTAGAAGACTGAAGGAAACCAGGAAGCTGCACAGAGGGTGGGATCCAGACTGGTAACCTTTAAAGCAGCCATTCTTACCCATCGGGCCCACATTTGGGCCGCCAGCGCCACCTAGAGGTCTGCAAGAAACTCCCAGGATGTTACCAGTAGGCCGCGGTGTAGTGAAGTTTTCAGAAACCAGAGATTTTACCGTCAGAATTCAGGCGCTGAGTTACAATACAAGTTTCCACCACTTGGTGGCAGTAATGTGCCATCAGTTGTTTAATAAGCTCTAAGGAGCAGAAGAAGAAACCAGGCAATACTGGAGACGATTTAATGTGAAAATACTTCCGTCTCCAGCGCTGAGGGCTGCAGCTCCTCTTCCCATTAACAACCAGTAGATCCACCTTCACTGGGTCTTACCTTCACTTATGAACTCCATTCATAAGTGAAGGTAAGACAGGAATAACTTTTTGTTTAGTTTTTTAATGAAATGTACGTTCTGTGAGCTAGTTTGTATGTTTAAAGAAACATAACCTGAAAACTGCTGTTAGATGAGCTAATAGCAGCTGTAGCTAATCTGATCTGATCTAATTTTTTTCCTCTCTTGCTCTCGGTGAAGGTGGATGCTTTTTCCTCTGCTCCCTTCCTGCCCTGCTTGCTCTATATTTTTGGAGCCTCTCTTTGCACATCCTCCAAATCTACAAGTTATTGATCTGCTCAGCTGCTCTCAATGCAGTTGATCAAGTTTCCTCAACAAGGAGACAATTGCAAACTTCATGAAAGGATGAAAAAACACAAAAATCGACAAATTAAATGATTACATCAGACGATTATCTGTTGATAATCACTTATTTAATTCATGGATTAATAAAGTGAAGACACAATATAAAACATCAAACGTTACAGAGCCTGAACCTCAGGAGGTCCAGTTCAGACACATGGAGCTCCGCCCAGTGAAGTCGCTCTCTGGCCAGACTGGCTGCTGGTCACACTGGTTTCCTGACCTTAACCAGTTAGAAAAACTGTCATCCTGAGACATTAAAGAGGATCAGACTCATCTCTGAACTGCTGGGCCACGGCGTCTTGATGTTGGAGGAGTTTTATAAAAGATTGCAATGATTTTAAACTAAGTGTCTTCCTTCAGTATTTGGCAGGAGAAAAATTAATCTAGCGTCAAAATATTCACCATAACAGTTTAATTATAAATGCTGCACTTAGACAATCTCAGGACAGTTGTGGAAAGAGAAAGTTCATAAATTCAATTCATTTACAGATATTTTGACTCTAGTGGGTTTTACTGAACCATCGTTGGACAGGAAACAGGAAGAGAGAGAAGAAACAGAGACCAGGAAATGAACCTCAGAGAACTACACTAACAACTGCAGCTGCTGCGCTCTAACTGAACAACGCAGCACCGTGTTTCTTAGTATTTTCTAAACTGAACAACTTTCAGCTTTTAATAATAATAAAGTGTTTATCTTGAAATTTCCAGATCATCTTTAGGTTCAGTTCTTCACACATCAGTTCACCTTAATCTGACTGATCAACCACACGGTTTAGATCCTCACCTGTGTGAGTCTTCATGTGACGAGCCAAGTCATTACTCTGTCTGAAAGGCTTGTCACATAATGCACAGCTATACGGTTTCTCTCCTGTGTGGGTTCTAAGGTGACGGGTCAGATCATTTCTCTGTCTGAAGGATTTGCTGCATAGCTGACAGGGGTAAGGCTTCTCTCCGGTGTGGGTCATCATGTGATACCGCAAGGTTGTTTTCTGGACAAAACCTTTACCGCAAGCCAGACACTGGAAAGGTTTCTCTCCTGTGTGAGTTCTATGATGACGAGTCAAATCGTTCCTCTGCCTGAAAGACTTATCACACACTTCACAAGCATACGACTTCTCCCCAGTGTGAGTCCTCATGTGTCTGGACATGCTGCTGCAGTCACTGAATGATTTACCACACACGTTACAGCAACACGGCTTCTCCCCTGTGTGGGTTCTCAAGTGAACGGTCAAATGCCCGCCGAAACGGAAAAGCTTCCCACACACTTTGCAGATGTACGGTTTCTCCCCAGTGTGAGTCCTCATGTGTCTGAGCATGCTGCTGTACTCACTGAAGCTTTTACCACACACTGAACATGAAGACGGCTTCTCACCTGTGTGAGTTCTCATGTGACGTGTCAGGTCACCATTTTGTCTGAAAGATTTGTCACACAATTCACAATTAAATGGTTTCTCTCCTGTGTGAGTCCTCAGGTGACGCACAAAGTCACAACTCCGCCTGAAAGATTTATCACATGACTCACAGGAATATGTCTTACTGCCTGTGTGAACTCTCAGGTGACGACTCAGCTTAGACTGCTTGTTAAAGGCTCTCCCACAGGTCCCACATGAGAAAGGTTTCTCAGCCATGTGCGTCCGCCTGTGGCGAGTGAAGTCACTGCTGTGTCCAAAAGATTTCTGACACACCTCACACTGGTATGGTTTCTCACCTGTGTGAGTTCTAAGATGGCAGGTCAAATCACTCCTCTGTATGAAGGATTTACCACAAAATCCACAGCTGTGCGGCCTCTCTCCTGTGTGCGTTCTCATGTGGTAACTTAAGGTGGTTTTCTGGATGAAGCCTTTACCGCACACTGGACATTGGAAGGGTTTCTCGCCAGTGTGGGTTTTCATGTGCAGAGTTAGGTCCGGCTGCCTGAGGAAACATTTCCCACAAGACTGACATGAAAAAGGCTTCTCACCTGTGTGAGTCCTCAGGTGAGCAATCAAGTACCTGTGCTGCCTGAAACTTTTACCACACACGTCACAGGACACATCTGTCTTACGTCTCTTGGACTTTGAGTTGTCCTCAGGACTCCTGGATGTCCAACATCTCTCAGGTGGGTTCTGGTCTGTCTGGGTTCTGACTGTGTTTTGGGCTTCAGGAAAGAACTGGTTCTGGTTTGGTTCTGGGTCCATGGTGTCATGGACTGGTATCATGAAGGTTTCGGTCTCCTCCTTCACTACAACCTGCTGATAGCAGCAGATGTCCTCCAGCTCCTCCTTCATCTCCATCGTCTGCTCCGGTTCCGGATCCATATGGACTATTCCCAGGTCAGCAGGGCTCAACAGAGACCTGCTGCTCTCCTGCTTCACTACAAGCAACCCTTCATCCTCTTCTTCCTCACTGAGTTGAGCTTCTGGTTCCTTCTTTGTCTCCCTCATCTGCTGTGGTTCTGGTTCCTCCTGCTCCTTATTCATCTCCGGTCATCTGGGATCTTTGGGTCAACAGTAGAGTCTCTAAGAGCTGAATCACAGCAAGACATGAGAAAATAAAACTGCAACCTCAACAGTTTATTACTGCAGATCACAGAAACAATTAATTTATCACCAATAATCTGCTGTTATATCACAAGAGGATTAAAAAGGAATTTAGGCTTTTGTTCTGAATTCTGGCTTTAATCTTAATTTAGACTTCTATCTCAGAATATTTCAATTTAAGTACTTTTGATATATTAACATCAGAACTCTGGAAAAACCTGAATTATAAAACTAAAGTCAGAATTCTGGGGGAATATAATTCCTCCTTTTTTTCAGTTGTCTTAATTTCTTAAAGTTGCATCTAAATCTGAACATTTATTAAGTGAATTAGTGAACATAAAGACCTGAGACGAGAGTTTTCCTTCTTAGATCATTTTAAAACACAGGAAGTTGATGTTCAGACACAGGAAGTTCTTCTTGTTAATGTCAAACAGTTCAATAAACAAGCCAGGTAGAAATATTTATAAGGAATGTTTTCCAGGTGAGCCTGTTTTATCACTCGTGGCAACAACGAGCTCAAAATGCAGGAATGTCAGGAAAATCCAGTTTGTTCTTTTCCCTCAAAATGCCAATATGGAAATTACAAACCAACATATTCATTAATCTGAATATGTTGCTTTCATATTTGAAAACATGCTTTTATTTTGAAGGCGCTGCAGGCTCTGTGGTAGCAGTGTCTCATTTTCGGATCATGTAGATCAGTGTTTCCCAACCCTGGTCCTCAAGGATCACTGCCCTGCATGTTTTAGGTATTTCCTTGCTTCAGTGCAGCTGATTTCAATTGATGACTGATTAACAGGTGTTTGTTGAACTGCAATCAGTTGAATCAGGCACATTAAAGCAGGGAAACCTCTAAAACGTGTAGGACAGTGTGCCTTGAGGACCAGGGTTGGGAAACACTGATGTAGATCACTGTTTCCCAATTCCAGTCCTCAGGCCCCCCCTGCCTGCATGTTTTAGACCAGAACAGCTGATTCAAATGATTGCATGACATCTTCTGCAGCCCCCAAGTCCTGCAGGAGCCTGTTAATCACCCAAAGATTCAATCCAGGTGTGGCAGAAGGGAAACACCTAAAACATGCAGGCGGGTCCTGAGGACTGGAATTGGGAAACACTGCTGTAGGACAATGTGGTCATGCTGCAGGTGTATCTTTATTTAGTTGTGGGTACTGTAGTGTCTAATAACGCAGCAGAAAGGATTTCGCTGCTCCAGCTTCTGAACAGGACAGTGACAGGAAATCAAACTGGTCTGCAGTAATACCAACCAGGACCAGGAGGGCCTTAGCGCTGTTAATCACTCACATCTACATGCTGCTCACCCCCCTTCTTTCTGCTATGCTACAGCTGGTTCACTACAACAGAGCCTGTCATGAATGCTACGCCTTGTTAGCATAGCCACTGATGACGGAGGATAAATTGTTTTTCTGGATGGGTAAATTGTTTCTCCTCCTAGCACATTAAGCAGCGCATACATGAGCTTGATTGACAGTGCCAAGTCCCTCCTCTTGGCTCTGATTGGTTGTTTCTGACCGGGAGTATTTCTGTAGATGCTAATAGTAGCATTACTTAATTTTTTTCCCACAGATTACCTGTCTCATGATACTGTCACAAAGTGATGACACTTTTAATATTTGTAAAAACACTTTAAATAAAAATGTTACACAATGAAGCTTTAGGGGAAAAAAAGCAAACAGACTAAAAAAATTTGTCTGAATTATTTGTGTTTTATGTATTTATGTGTATATCCATGTTTGACCTTCATGTCGTGAGTCATTCACTTTTACAAAACTAATTACTGTCCTGCTGGGGGGTTTTATTTAGCCCTCTTTAAAACCATCATGGATACACACCTGCTCAGGAGTCCCAAACATTTTGCTCCTTATAGCTAAAACAAGAGACGTTTGATCTGATTTCATTTCAGACGGGGAGGGGAAAAGGCGCATGCGCTTTTTATTGGGTGTATGTAAATTTGTGGCCTCTGCTGTAGATATTTATATTATCTCATTTTAAAGTCTCTGCCGCCAATTGTGACCTTAGTATGATGGGTACCTACGTACGGCAGCCGTTTCCCCAGATAGTACTAAAGCCATTTTTAAACCGGATTCTCTCTTGCTACAATTTGTTAAATAAACAGAAACTTGTAAATTACAGAAAACAGCAAGAACGGAAAAATGTTCACAGTACTGCAAATACACAACTGAATTATCAATAAAATGTAATATTTTTCCTGTAAACACAATCCCACCTTTTATATAATAAATTCAGTTATCGTCCTTGTGTTTTAATCAGGCATCTTTCTAGCTCCTATAAACACCGGCCTCAGGCGCAGAGGCTCGTGAGTAGATCTGAAACACCTCCTCCTGGGGACGAAGCTGAAATATTCCTCTTTCTGCGTTAATTTCATGGTTTCTGCTTTAACATCTGCTGGGTTATTATTTATTCTGATTATGAATCTGCAGTTTGCACTTCTATCCCAGTAAAAAAAGGAAAGAAAAGGCAATAAATACGGATACCTTCTGCTTCCTCCGCGGCACCAACTAGATCCTGGATCCTCCTCTCGGTTTCGTTCGCTCTCGGAACCGCCCGCAATTAAACCACCTTGTTCTTCCGGACCGGACTCGGTTCTCCACCTGTTTCCCAAGAGTCCAGTATACTAATAGATGCAGCTCAAGCAGCAAAAAACACGATAGACAGAGGCTAACGCTGCTAGCGCAGTATTCTGTTTTTCCGCCGGATGTACGTTCAACGGCGTTCAACCAGGAACAGTGACCGCCCCTTGAGTTCCGCCTCCAGCTGGAAACTTTCCAGACGGTGTTCACTTTGTTTTTGCTTGTTTCAAACATAATGTGTAACTTAAATGGTTTTATTTACAACTAAGAATGGAACTTTACTCAGAAAATTGTTTTAAAAGTCTAAAAACCAGAGAAAATGACCAGAGATGGGCAGTAACTGGTTGTATTTGAGAATTGTTTGAGAAAGATTTTGTTGAGTAACATGATATGTTTTTCTACTACTTGAATAACATTATTGTAAGATAACACTACTTTTACTTGAGTACCATTTCTGGACCCTCAACCCGGTAAAAGTAAGAACACAATACAAGCAACACATCCCAGAAATATTCAGAAATGTTACAATGAGACCGTCTGTATTTTTTGACCTCTGACCCTGATGAGACATGACATACAGTAAACAAATACTATACATCACCACTGGAAGTACTTTGTTATATTTTAACATATGTACATTACTTACTGTAAGTTTTAGAAATGTATTTTTTGTTGTGATTTATTTTCTTCATTATTGTGAGAACCAAAATCTGCTTCTTTTAATTTAGATTATACAAATAATATTTCTATATTTTAAAGATCATTTAGATCTATCCTTAGATAATTCATTATTGTCGCTTTTGTTCTGGCTCGAAATGGGAGAAGATGTGATCTGGGGTAAATCATATGCAGCATGTAGAACCTTTGCTGGCCAGCAGAGGGAGCCCGTTTCACCATCAGCGGCCAGGAGCATCTGAAGTCTCACTGCGGTCTTCACTAAACATTATTTATAATCCAAACTATGTCACAGTGAAGCTGTGATTTAGTGTTTCATCCGAAGTCAATTTGAGCTTGAAATTGATTATTTGATCTGATCGGAGCATCTGGAGAAAACAGCAGGGGGCGATGTGGTTCCATGGAGGAAGTCACTTCCTGAGATGTTCCTGGTCATTTATTAAAGAACTGATTCTTTAATAAATGACCAGAAAGTCAGAGGTTCTGCGGTACGTCCTGTCTGACGTCAGACCAGGCTGGATCCGGTTGGTTCTGACAGAACTGTTTGTTATCCAGTTTTCTGTCCGTCAGGTTGCCTGGTTTATTGCTGCTGTTTACATTGAAACTGAGCTTTTTCATCCTAGGCAACACAAACCTGGACAGGTTCTGATCCGGGTAGCAACTAATTAGTTTGGTAACTTTTTGAAAAAAATTAAATGTTACTCCACATTTTTACTTTTGTGTAATTTTTGGGTTCTCTGCCCACCTCAGGTTCTAAAAACAGAACGTTCTAAATACACTATAAGGTGCTGCTCCACATGCAGCCTGTTGGGGGCGCAGTGCTGGCCGGCTGAGCAGGTGTGAGGTGTGAAGGAGCAGGAGGCGCAGCTGGAATGCTGCAGCTGGAATGCTGCAGCAGGTCGACACACGCCTCACTGCAGATCAGGAACCAGCAACATGTTCCTGACAGAAACCATGAGAGGATACCGAGGCATCAAGTACACCTTGTTCTTCTTCTGCTACTGTTTCTGGGTGAGTCCGGTCCGCGGCCGGCGTCCGAGCCGGTCCGGATGTCAGCTGGAAGTAGTTTTGTTTTTCCTGTATGTCAGTGAGGCGACAGGATGGAGGGAGACGTGCGGTAAAGGTCACCGGGTCGGGACCAGAACCCGTGAGGGCCGGTCAGAGGACTGAAAGTTCAGGGTCACAAACTGATGGATTAACGGGAGAACAGCTGCTAGAGGTTTGATTTGTTCTGGTCCAGTAAAACAGAACTTCCAGAACCTCCAGACTGCGCTTCAGAACCAGGTTGAATGTTTTCCCGCGGTGCCACCACTTCACCTCCTGGTGGCTTTGGGCAGGACAGCGGTTCTGCTTCCTGTCCGGTCCTGTTTGGTAGATAAAGCTGAACTTTGACCTGTGAAGTTTTCATCTGCCAACCAGAACCAGGGGGCCCAGTCCAGAATTGTGTGTCTGAACCAGCAGAACTCTGAGGTCCAGTTCCTGACCAGAACCTCTCTGTGTGATACGGCAGGTCGTCAGCGCCGTCCTGATCGCTGTCGGGATCTACGCCAAGGTCGCCAAGGAGAAAGGTCAGTGAAGGTCGTTCCAGGAGCAGCTGGTTTCCTGGTTCTGTTCAAAACGCGACCCAGTTAGAATCGGGTTCAGACTTCAGGAGGTTTCAGGAAGGGATGCAGCCGCAACACAGAGCTAAACCCGTTACAGGGTTTGTGTCCTGTTTCCATAGCAACAGTTTCTGGTCTGAAAATCGTCTCCGAAACATCCGGATCCGTTTCCAGGAAATTCTGCTGATCACATTCCTGAGGATGAAACCAGGAAATGATTCAGATCCAAACAAGTTTCAACTTTTCCTGCTGATGGTGAAACAGTCGGCCAATTACCTGCTGAGGTTTCCGTCTCCATGGGAACCATCAGAAATGAATGGAAGTCCATGCAAACACCTATTCTCCGTCTGTCTGTCTGTGTGTGTGTGTGTGTGTGTGTAGATGTAGTCGACACTCTGACCGTGGATCCAGCGCTGCTGCTGATTGTTGTCGGATTGTTGATGTTCCTCATCACCTTCCTGGGATGTTTCGGAGCGCTGCGGAACGCCACCTGCCTGCTGAAGACGGTATTTAACCGTCTTGATTGTAATTATTTATTGTTTTATCCAGATAAACCTTCAGATGTCGTTTTATCTGAAGGTTTTCAGCAGAGAAAACCTTCAGAATCCAGTTGGAGGATTCTGTGTTGACGACAGAACAGGTCTGAGTTTGACTGAAGGTCCTGACGTCTGTCTTTGTTCTGAAGAAATTTTCATCCAAAATTATTCTGGAGACAGGAACGAAAACCTGAATGTCTGAGAATCGCCAAAATCATTTTGTAGCTCCGTCTACAAATGGAAACCAGCTAAAACGTTAGCTGCGCTAATCCAAAGCATTAGTCATAAACACAAAATGCAACACATTATTTAGGGGAAGCTAATGTTCAGCTGTTTCAAGCTAAAGCTAACGCTAAAGCTCCAACTTCAGTTCAAATGATAACTGACTCACACTCCTACGCACCGGTTTAATTTTTGACATTATAATTTACATATTCTACACGGCCCTTAAATATGTTTACCTGAACATTGAAGAATGTTCAGGTAAACATTCTTCAATGTTTACCTGAAGAATTCAGTTGATAATCAAAACTTCAACACAGATCAAATGAAAGTTTACAAAACATCTGCTTTAGTACTTATCCGGAAAAATTTATTCAGTTTGGTAGACACAGTTAGTAAAAGGACTAAAAGTGAAAATAAAAAATTAGCTTTGCTAGCATTAGCAGAAGTGGAAACTAGGACTTAGTGAGAGCAGCATGAGAGCGTCGCCTAGCGGACAGTTGCTGTTAGTTGATTTCCTGTTGATGTATCTTCCTCTCTGCTTCCCCCTGCAGTTCCTGTCCATCCTGGCTGTGGTTCTGCTGCTGCAGGTCGCTGCTGGAGCTGTGACTTACGTTTTTACCGACTTGGTAACAGAACTCCACCAGCAGAATGCAGAACGTTGAGATCCGGTGTGAACTCTGACCCTAACCCTTCAGGTGATGGAGAGGACGGAGACGCTGATGATGAAGGCCGTCGTCCGCTACAGGGAGGATCAGGACCTGGAGAACGCCATCGACTTTGTGCAGAAGAAGGTGAGCTGGACGACCAAAGCATCTTAACGTGCGGCGTGGATTTAATGCGGAGCTGCTGTGCTGCAGTTCCAGTGCTGCGGCGTGGAAAACTACAGGGACTGGTCCCGTAACGTCTACTTCGAGTGTTCTGAGAGCAACCCCAGCCTGGAAGTCTGCGGCGTTCCCTTCTCCTGCTGCATCCACCTGCAGAACCAGGTCAGACCGACTGGACCCCGTCTTGTGTGAAATTCTGCCCCCCTGCGTCGGGAGCGCGCACTGCAGCCAGAGAGGCGGTCCGCCCATTTCCACGACGCTTCAGATCAATTTCCCGATAAAACAACTTATTGCTGATAGAAGAGGATGGAAGCTGCTGACAGCAGGACACAAACAATTAAGACTTACTGAAAGGCTGAGAGTGTAGGCTCTCTGGAAAATCACGTTATGATGTAAAATATGACAGATTTTTGGTGGCTGATCAAACTATCACACATAACAGTCATTGAGAATTTGAAAACATTTGCTCAATATTTGCCAAAGTTATGAGGGGAGAACCAAATATTTCTGCTGCCTGAAATAATCTGTTCCCTGTTCAACGCTCTTTGGAAGAACAGATTATTTCAGGGAGCTGAAATATTTGGTTTCCCCCTCATAACTTTGGCAAATAGAGAGCAATGAAATATCATAAAAACACACAAACCTAAAGTTTGGTGACTGACTTTTAATTGTCAGGCTTAAGAGACAAAAGTTGGAACCAGACCAATAAAAATCAACACAAAACCTCGTTTATTTGTTTCACCATTCTGTTAGCTGCAGATTCACCTGAAAGTTACAAACATGATTATATGAGCTGTTTTACTGAGAAATCCATCAGAGGCGCCGTGGAAATGGGCGGACCGCCACTCTGGCTGCTCCCGACACAGGGGGGCAGAACTGCTGCGTCTCTGTGCTGCATCTCTGTGCTGCATCTCTGTGCTGCATCTCTGTGCTGCATCTCTGTGCTGCATCTCTGTGCTCCTGTCCCTGCAGACGGTGCTGAACACCATGTGTGGTTACAGCATGCAGCAGCAGCAGGAAGCGGCGGCCCGGCTGCACATCTTCACGGCCGGCTGCCTGCAGCGGATTGTCTTGTGGGCCCAGAAGAACCTGCTGCTGGTGGCCGGGCTGACGGCCGGTCTGCTGCTGCTGGAGGTACCGACACCACCGCAGAGCGACCTTTGACCCCCCGCTGACCTCCCACTCTCTCCTGCAGGTGTGCATGATGGGTCTGGCCGCAGCGCAGGCGGCCTGGATCCACCGGGTCCGACGGAGGCAGAAGGTCAGCGAAGGTCGCCGGGCAGAGGAGAGGAAGGAGAGGCTCTGGTTTCCCGCCTTCGCCGACTTCACTGAGGAATGATGATGACGATGATGATGAGCTTCGTCTCTGCAGGCCGGACTCAGCAGAACCAAACAGAACCAGGAGGTTTCTGAGGTTCCTTCTCATCTCAGAACTTCAGGACTTTAAAGTGTGACCTTTGACCTGTTGGGGTTCCGGTCTCCTTCCTCTCTAATCCCGCTTGTTCTGCTGTAATCTGAGGCGGATTAGCAGCAGGATCACCTGCGGCGGCAGCATGTTGCTGCGGGAGGCGGCCGTCACGCTCGCATTATTGGATTCATGACCTCAGGGTCGACCGGCGCGCGTGAGTGTGTGAGTGTGAGTGTGTGTGTGCGTGTGTGTGTGTGTGAGTGTGTGTGTGTGAGTGTGTGTGTGTGTGTGTGTGTGTGTGTGTGTGAGTGTGTGTGTGTGTGTGTGTGTGTGTGTGTGTGTGTGTGTGTGTGTGTGTGTGTGTGTGTGTGTGTACACAGGGTGCATGATGGGAAACCTCGTGTCTCATTGATCCTGTATTTTATACGAGCCCATCACCATGGAAACGGTTTATGTATGAATACTTGAGGCCTTCTGCTGGAGTTTATCAGAGAAAATAATACATGGTTCAAATCTGAAAAGTGTGGTGTGTCCCCATAAATAGTCAGGTCAGTTCTGGTTCTGACAATATAATAAATTGTTACATTTCTGTAATAAAATGTTTTGGTCTGATGTAGAAAATCATCAAATGAACAGAAAAAAACTTTTTATTTGTCTGGTCAGAGAATCAGAGGAACCAGGAGTCCAAACCTGAACATCAGAACCAACATCGACACCAAAACGTCCTAGACAAAACCCGCCTTCAGGCGTGAAGCGGATGTGAAAAATGAGATTGACACATAAAAATTAACTTCATGGTCAGGAGTAAAAAACAAAAACCTTTAAGAAGAAACTGAAGTTTGGAGCTGAAATGATGAAAGTGTTTAGGCTCTAAAATCAATATTTCATCACCAGAACCATCCAGGAAAAAGAAATACAAACATAGACAGAGCTGGCAGAGGAACGTAGAGGTCAGAGGTCACGTTAAGGTGGGTCAGAGTCTCTGAGCCAAATCATCTGAAAACCGAAGAACCGCCTCTGGTTCTGATCCGAGTCCCGATGAACAGAATCAGAACCTCTGAGCCGGAAACGTCGGTGAGATTCCCAGAATCCTTCAGTTCTCCGATCACGTCAACAAGAGGAGCAGTTAAAGCCCGGCGGCCGAGGAAGAGGAGCGCCGCGACGAAGAGCACTTGGACTTATTCATTTCCTTTGACCCCTGACCAGGGCCAGCACCACCAGCCAATCAGATCGCTCCGTTCTGCTGCCACACGCATCCGGATCAGAACTCTGGATCCAGTCTCCTTGCATGTCAAAGGTCAAGGTATAAATCCCAAACTGGGATCCGGTCGGTTCTGGATCCGGTCGGTTCTGGAGATCCAGGCCGTGTGGGAATCCTCCCGGCTTCGGAGTCCATCGTCGTTTTTTGTTCAGCCACAAAAACAAAGAAGATCCGTCTGCATGAAGGGATTCTGTCAGGTTCTGACCCGGTTCCAGTGGTGAGACAACCTGCCCCCCACCAGCAGGATGAGGCGGATCATTTCGGACTGAGCGACCTTTGACCCCGTCTGGAGCTCACCTCCAGCAGGACCGGCCGGTCGAAGAGCGGAACGGAGAGTCCGGCTCCGGTTCTTCTCCGGTCCCAGACCCGGCGGTCTGAGGAGCGCTGCCTGACCCGGTTCTGGTCCATCACACCTGGCAGATGTTGTAGTAGACGGTGTGGGCCCGGCAGGGGCCCGGCGGGTCGTGGTGGCAGTGGATCTCCGTCATGGGAATGCTGGTGCTGTAGGAGTTGCTGTGGCGGTTCTGGGTTCCGTACGACGGAACCGGCTGCAGAGAAACAGAACCGGTTAGAACTCAGAAGGTCAGGATGGAACAACATTCCTGCTGATTTCTCTGCTTTCCATAAATTCAGCTGAGAGCAGAAACACGTGAAGGAATGTCTGATCTTTGCTGATGTTTCAGTTTTCCTGACTGAAACTTTGTGGAACCTCTAAACCAGTTCTGGTTCTGGAGAGAACCGGCCAGGTTCATTAGCAGGTCTTTAGCAGGTGGAGAACTGGCCTCCAGGCCTGGAGCTGATCTAAACTCTCCAGGAAACAAACCAAACAGCCTGGAGATCTGGATCCATGTCAGACCAGCAGGATGTTTCCTCTACAGGAACAGTTCAGTTTGTCTGCAGCACCAGGTTCTCCAGGCCAGAGGACCGGCCAGGTTCTCCAGAGGACCGGCCAGGTTCTCCAGGCCAGAGGACCGGCCAGGTTCTCCAGGCCAGAGGACCGGCCAGGTTCTCCAGGCCAGAGAACCGGCCAGGTTCTCCAGGCCAGAGGACCGGCCAGGTTCTCCAGGCCAGAGGACCGGCCAGGTTCTCCAGAGGACCGGCCAGGTTCTCCAGGCCAGAGAACCGGCCAGGTTCTCCAGGCCAGAGAACCGGCCAGGTTCTCCAGGCCAGAGGACCGGCCAGGTTCTCCAGGCCAGAGGACCGGCCAGGTTCTCCAGGCCAGAGGACCGGCCAGGTTCTCCAGAGGACCGGCCAGGTTCTCCAGGCCAGAGAACCGGCCAGGTTCTCCAGGCCAGAGAACCGGCCAGGTTCTCCAGAGGACCGGCCAGGTTCTCCAGGCCAGAGAACCGGCCAGGTTCTCCAGAGGACCGGCCAGGTTCTCCAGGCCAGAGAACCGGCCAGGTTCTCCAGGCCAGAGAACCGGCCAGGTTCTCCAGGCCAGAGGACCGGCCAGGTTCTCCAGAGAACCGGCCAGGTTCTCCAGAGGACCGGCCAGGTTCTCCAGGCCAGAGAACCGGCCAGGTTCTCCAGGCCAGAGGACCGGCCAGGTTCTCCAGGCCAGAGAACCGGCCAGGTTCTCCAGGCCAGAGGACCGGCCAGGTTCTCCAGGCCAGAGAACCGGCCAGGTTCTCCAGAGGACCGGCCAGGTTCTCCAGAGGACCGGCCAGGTTCTCCAGAGGACCGGCCAGGTTCTCCAGAGAACCGGCCAGGTTCTCCAGGCCAGAGAACCGGCCAGGTTCTCCAGAGAACCGGCCAGGATAAATGGCTCCGCCCCTTCCTGCAGAGAAAGGGGCGGAGCTTAACCTGCAGTCTGAAGGAATGAAGGAAGTCAGCAGATTGGGTTTCCAGAGACGACATGACAGGAGAAGGAAACCTTCAGCAGCAGACGGCGCCACGACAACCATCAGCAACAGCTGAATGAAAGGTCCAAACAACCGAGACAAAAACAACCAGAACCCGGATGGACTGGACCCGGTCAGTAAAAGGTTCTGGTCCCTGCTTTACGTCTCCTGCCTGATGCTAATAAAACCATCTCTTGTTTTTTACCTTTCCTGTTTCACTCAGAGGAAAATCTTTCCGACACAGGTGTGCGATGATGCCTGCGGCCAGGGCGTCGCCAAGGACGTTGATCATGGTGCGAAACCTGTCGCTGCGGGGCCAGAAGGGGGCGCCGTCAGACTCAAAACACAAGGAACCGTCGCTGCTCGACACAAGGACAGTTACTGATATTCAGGACTTACAGGATCCAATCAATGGCCACAATCAGTGTGATGTCATCAGGCGGCAGGCCCACAGAGGTGAGGACGATCACCATGGTAACCAGTCCGGCCTGAGGGATGCCGGCGGCTCCGATGCTGGCGGCCGTGGCCGTGATGCTGGAAGACGAGGGCAGACGGTCAGAGAGTCCAGCTGCTTATTGGAGGAACAGATGAGAGAATCGTCTGCATACGGGCGAATCGCCTCGTCTGCACGGAGACACCCGACCTGTTCCTGCTCGGGCCAGGTGAGACTCCTCACCTGATGGTGACCAGCTGGCCCAGGTCCAGCTCGTAATCGTTGACCTGAGCGATAAAGATGGCCGCCACAGCCTCGTACAGTGCCGTGCCGTCCATGTTGATGGTGGCTCCGACAGGCAGGACGAAGCGGGCGATCTGCCGGTCGACGTGGCAGTTCTCCAGCAGGCACTTCATGGTGATGGGCAGCGTGGCAGAGCTGAGGAACATGGAGGTTTCACTCCGTTTCTATCAGAGCTCAGGACGGAGCAGGAGGCTGGAGCGGCACTGACCTGGAGGACGTGGCCAGCGCGATGACCATGGCCTGCAGAAGTCCCTGGATGTAGCTGAACGGGTTCTTCCTGGTGAGGAGGAAGTAGAAGAGAGGGAGGAGGACGAGGCCGTGGATGAAGAGGCCGGTGAGGACGGTGATGCCGTACCAGCCCAGCTTCTTCCCCAGCGTGCTCGGGTCCTGCATGTCCAGGATCTTCCCCGCCACCAAGAAGATGATCCCAAACGGGAAGTACCTGAGGAGACAGCGATGTCCTGAAGGCGGAGCCAAAAAAGGGCGGAGCCAAAAAGGGCCGAGTCCTGCAGAGGGACGGGCCTATGACATCACAGATTGCATCTTTCCAGATCAGATCAACCTCAGAAGACCGAGAATCGTTTTATTGGAGCTGAAATTCTTGGCAATTTTTCAGATTCAGGCAAAGAAAGGGAACAAATTCTGGTGACAAGAGATCCAAAGACCCAGACGTTCAGCTCCTGAGTTTAGTTCTGGTTACATCTAGAGTCCAAGGAGAAGCTCAGAGAGCTTGGACCCGCTGATCTGGACCGCTTTGACTCACCACACAGCAGCGTTGATGATCTTCATCACACACTCGTTGATGCACTGACAGACGTTGACCAGCGGCGCGCCGCGCTCTCCCATCCTGCCCAGCAGCAAACCTGCACAGCAGCCAAACAGCATTTACTCTCTGAGCAACAACAGGAAGTTCCCCAATAGTATTTTGGCCCTGATACCTTGCCATACTCACCCATGGTGGCGGAGAAGATAACGATGCCGAGGACATTCATCTGCTGGCTGCTGCCAGGACTCGTCTTGTAGATGACGTCTGGGGGCGGAGTCAGCTCCAGGTACACTGTCCGTCCTTTAGGGACGTTGTCGTCAGGAACAACGTAGACAAAGTTAGGCTGGATGGTTTTGGTTGGGACTCTGAGGATGGGGATCAGGTCCGTTTTGTACTGCAGAAGCAGAGTCGGGTGGTTAGAGGAAGGAAACGGAGCAGAACTGACCAGGTCCAACCTGAGGAGGTTTACCTGCTGGAACGTGGCTTCGATCAGGTTGGAGGGAACCATGTTTCTGTGGATGAAGGAGAGAAGAGCCAGCAGATAAACAGAAACCCTTCATCACAGAGACATTGGAGCTCCACTGGGCCGTGTGCTGCTCTTTACCTTTCTGCACAGCCCAGAACAGAACCAAACATCCAGGAAGTACAATAATCTGTGTCCTCATCTCCTCAGCCCAGCAGAGACTACATTTCCATGAATTACTGGAACCAGACCGGTGCTGCTGGTCAGAGTCCTGTCCACATCAATGTTGGACCCAGAGGTTCCCATCAGAACATGCCTTGTTCCACTGCTCTACGGTTCGGTTCTGACCCGTGTGTCGCTCTGTCCCCGGGTTCTCTGGCTGTCCTCTTGGATCCCTTCAGTGTGTGCTGCCCCCTGCAGGCCAGCGATGTCCTGACCAACTGCAGGAGCTTCCTCTGCTCTCTGGAACCGCAGGAAGTTCTTACAGCACAACAAAAACAGACGGCAGGCTGCTGCATGCTCAGAGGTCAGAGGTCACCAGGATGACGGTGAAGTGTTGAACCGGCGCGTGCAGCTCCTGTCAGACCAGGTCTGCAAACGTGCAGCGGCAGAGATCAGCGAGTCGGTTGATCTGCCTCTCATCCCGCAGGATTACTAAAAATACCGCCATGAGCCGGAGCTCTGAGGGGATGAAGAGCTGCAGCGCTGCTACGGTTTGTTGACCCTGGCTGGACTCATCATTTCTGGATAAAACGGATCAGCTCAGCTTCATTCATGCAGCTGCAGGTTGCTAGGTTACATCGTTAACACTGGTGACTGACTGGTTGGACATTAGAAGGGAGACGAATGTCTCTTCACATCCCAAACAGGACAAAGTTAAAACTAGCCAGCATGTCATCTGTTCGCTGATCAGATCATTTCAAAATGGGCTTTAATTTCAGGGCATCAGAGTAAAGGTGGCTGAACAACAAAACATTTAAGACTTTAAGCTGTAAACAACGGTCAGACCATTTTCTTTCTACTTCACAGGTTGGCCTCCAGTGCTGGGAAAGCAAATCACTCCGACAAATTATGCCACCTCCTCCGCACAATGAAGATGACCTTTGACCTCCCTCACCTGATCAGGTCGAGCAGGGCGTCGGCCGAGGTCATGACCGGCCCGCCGCCCAGACGGTTGCTCTCCATCTCCGTCCCCGTGCCGGGCTTGATGATGAGAACGAGGACGATGCCGACCACCACGGCGATGAAGGTGGTCCACAGGTAGTAGGTGACGGTGAGGACGCCCATCCTGCAGCACGCCTTGGACTCCATGGACGACAGGCCGGACATCAAGCTGCAGGACAGACAGGAGGACACAACTGTCAGGAACGCCTCCGCACAAAATCAGAACGATATTAGTGCCAAAATGAAGACTACAGCCAACTTAGCGGTGGCTACTTCCTTGCCACAGGAGACTAGAGAAACGCTGAAGCTAGCTAGTGATCTGACTAAGAACAGACTGGCACCGCTAACTGAGTCAGGCTAGTATTAGCCATAGATAGGCTAACGTTAGCCATAGATAAACTAGCATTAACCTTAGATAGACTAGCATTAGCCTTGGATAGGCTAACAACTAGCATGCCCAGGTAATATTACCTCTATTGAGCTTCCACTAATCAAAAATCGGTTTAATTAATCACAAATTGTTTTATATGTTCTGATTTAATATGGAATAATCTAGTCTAACTTCAAAGAGTCTGAGCACTGGAGTAGTTAAACTACGACAGATTAAAGATGCTGAAGGTATTGAAAAAGTATGTGGCGTTGCCCTTCAGCCATTTTATATGCATTATGCTGATTTCAGTAAACTCTATGAGAACAAACAGCTTCTGATTTCTGACATTGTAGCCAAACGTTTGTCTGTCTAAAGTTTCCTTTAAAGGAAAAAGCACAAGTCACTGGTGGTAGCCTAGCCATGCTAGCTGTTAGTCTATTCAGTGCCAATACTAGCCTATCAAAAGCTAACGCTACAGCACAGGAAGAACATGAAGCAATGGATGAGCAGCCTCGGCATGGTAGGCATCAGCCCCTCTAGGGTCAAAGGTCAAAGGTCATCCCCAGAGCATCTGAAGTCCATTGTTCTCATGACAGACAGAACCAAACAGCAGAAACATCTCCAAGCATGTGTGAAGCACGGAGGTGGAGGGATGATGATGAGGGTTATGAGGTCAAAGGTCAGGACAGATTCATCATCACAGCCCGGATCGTCTGCCAGCTGTTTGGGCTCCCGGTTCTACCGGTCCTAAAGGTTCTGGTTCTTCCTGCATTAGCGCCTGCAGTCGGATCAGAACCAGAACCGGACCATTCTTAAACATTGGATCGGACTGCTGAGCCGGTTCTGCTGGCTCCTACCTGGACGTGATGAGAGGAAGGATGAGCATCTTCAGCATCCTCATCAGCAGCTCTCCAGGGAAGGAGAAGTAGATCTTGGCCTGAGGACAACAGAGACGGAGCGTTTCATGGGTCTAGTCAAAGTAAAACCTTCTAATCAGCTCTGAATTAAACCAACCAGAATCATGTTTCACTCTTCTTCTGCAGATAAAAACACATTTTCAGCTAACAAATATCTAATTATCACAGAAAATGCTTTGACATGGAAAATGTGGAAAATGTTTCAGTTGACAGAAGATCAGGATTTCAGACAAATGTGTGGATGAAACCAAACTGAAGGAACTGAAGTTGTTATGTTTGGACCTAAAGAGGAACAATCTAGGGTCATAGATCTAGAGTTAATGCACAGCTTCAGTTATTACAGCTGGAAGCTAGAGATCAGGCTGACCTTTGACCTGAACCTCCAGAAAAGGTGGTTTTCCTACCAGCTGGATGATTTCCAGGATTAGAGGAAATGTTCTGAATCACTGACAAACAGATTGTTTCTGATTATTGTATTGAAACATGACAACCTGGTGTAAAGTGTTAAGCTGGACGTGCTGCAGTATGATCCAGTTCTGATTCATTTCTTCTTCTTTCACATTAATTCCTGCATGCTAGCGTAGCGCTGATGTTAGCCTTGTGTGCTAAACATGCTCCAGTTGCCTCTTACAGGGACAGATTACTGATGCTGGATTTGGACTGAGTGTTGTTACAGCTGCCAGCCAGTGGTTGGCAGGTGCAGCCTGTCCTGGCAGAGGTCGAAGGTCACTCGCCTTTACAGGGACAGGAAGAACCTCACAGGAAGTTAAAGCAGTGCAGAGAAATGAATAGGTCACTGATCTACTAGACAGTGTTCTGTCAGACTCTAAAAGTTAATAGTGTGAATAAAATCCAAACAATCTAGAGTTTTAGCTCCCTCCTTTTCTCTTTAGCCGAGTTTCAGTCTGGAGTTTAGCGGCCAGAGGGAGACGATCCAGAGAGGTTCTGTCTGCTTTCCATCCTGGCTTTAGGGACAGACGGTAAAACCTGCAGGGCTGCTGGAGCTCCTTCAGTACCAAGGACCCAAAAACACTTAAAAACTATCAATAAGACCTTCAATTGGACCCTAAAGCAGCAGGGGAGACCGACTGGAGACCGACTGAGACCGACCTGGAGACCGACCGGAGACCGACCTGGAGACCGACTGAGACCGACCTGGAGACCGACCGGGAGACCGACCTGGAGACCGACCTGGAGACCGACCGGAGACCGACCTGGAGACCGACCTGGAGACCGACCGGAGACCGACCTGGAGACCGACCGGAGACCGACCGGGAGACCGACCGGAGACCGACCGGGAGACCGACCTGGAGACCGACCGGAGACCGACCGGGAGACCGACCGGAGACCGACTGAGAGACTGAGACCGGGAGACTGGAGACCGGAGACCGGGAGACCCGACCTGGAGACCGACCTGAGAGAGACCGACCGGAGACCGACCGGGAGACCGACCGGAGACCGACCGGGAGACCGACCGGAGACCGACCGGGAGACCGACCTGGAGACCGACCGGAGACCGACCTGGAGACCGACCGGGAGACCGACCTGGAGACCGACCGGAGACCGACCGGAGACCGACCGGGAGACCGACCTGGAGACCGACCGGAGACCGACCTGGAGACCGACCTGGAGACCGACCGGGAGACCGACCGGAGACCGACCTGGAGACCGACCGGAGACCGACCTGGAGACCGACCTGGAGACCGACCGGAGACCGACCTGGAGACCGACCGGTTTCAGTGGCAGAAAGAATGGTTCTGATTGGAGCAGCTCCAGAACTTCTTTCCAGGTTCTGCAGGTTCCTGCCGATGACCTGTTCATTTGGTTCTGCTGATTCTGGAGCAGAAACGTCAGGAACCTGTTTGGTTCTGAACCGGGTCAGCTTGCTGTTTGAGGCTGAAGCTGTGCTTTAAGTGGGCCGGTATGCAGGTCAGAGGTCAGAGGTCAGATTAGTTATTTATTGAGAAGTGAAAAAAATACTTCTGACTATTTGGTCTCAGATGAGATGAAAGTTTGAAGTATTCAGTTTTTCCAAGACCATCACGTCTTCCTGGTTGCTATGGAAACCAACATGTCTTAACGCAGGAGTTGCTTAGAGTTCAGGAGATCCTGCCCAACTGGGAGAGAATCATTTTTAGAGCTTATAGAGACAAAATATTCAGTTTTGGTACAAAATACACTGATCTGTACCAGTCTTCTGGTTCTGATCGGTGTAGTATCCAGTAGAGCTGCAGCAGAACCAGAACCGTTTGGGCCAAGCGGAGCTGCAGTCAGACTCACTGGGTCCAGAAGTTCTGGTTCCGGCCTGGTTGGAGGTTCCGTACCTGTATAGAGAGCTCGGTTCCTCTCAGCATGAAGCCCAGCGTGCAGCCGGTAACCACGGCGATGACCGACAGCGTCAGCAGCCCGTTCCTCTGACAGAAGCCCCTAAGGTTCCTCCAGCAGTCCCCGCCCACGCCGGCCCTCAGCCAGGCCCTGACCCGGCCCGCCGGGTCGAACCGGGCCTCCTCCTCGCCGCCGCCGGGCAGCAGAAGTTCGTCCATGGCTTCCGAGGTGGTGTGGTCGTCCTGGCAACGAGGCGCGGGGCAGCCGGCCTCTTCCATGAGGGAGAAACAATCAGCAACAGCAGGCTGCGGGAGGCTTACCGCCTTAAGAGGCTTAAGGTGGACTGGAGGGGGGCGGTGTTTCCTCTTCACTCCTTCAGGAAGGTGATCAGAGGTCAATGAAATCGAGTCCATCAGCAGCAGCTCAACTCACCAACAGGAAGTGATGTCACGTCCGGTGAACCAGACTCTGGTCTCCAGGTTCCTGAAAGAAAACCTTAAATCAAACCAGGGGGCCCAAAGTGGGGGCCAGGGCCGTTTACGGCCCTCAACGTGTGTTTGTGCGGTCCTGGGTGAGAGTTAGAGACGGCAGAGTGAAGCTGATGGATGTAGAAACACGAAACATGAAAAACAAAAAACATGACAAGATGCTAACATCTGTTCTTAACGATATACTTTTATTTTATAGAGAAACAGAAACGGGTGATTTGAGTTCTGCTGTTCAGCTTCAGCGCTGATGCTAGCAGACGATGCTCTGGCTAAACACAGTCTGCATGATGACCAGAGGAACTGGACCTGCTCACCCAGTTTAAAGGGCCAGCATCATCCATTTCCACAGACATTTTATAGCTTAATAAAGTAACTCTGTTACTTTCAATTGTTATAAAAATGCTATATATGTCAAATATAACTTTTACTTCCTGATATATCTTGAAATTGGGCCTCTGTCTGGAGCTCCGCCTCCAGGAAGTCGTCCCAACATGGCTCCTCTATTAACCCTTTAATGTTTCTACCAGCGCTGCTCTGAGCAGCAGCTCCTATAACGAGCTCAGCACCTGTTTGCTAATTGTTGCTGGCTAGTCTGAAGGAGCTGAGAGGGGGAGGAGCTTCACCTTGAAGGTGGGGCTAGGGCCACCCAGGCGTTTTTAACAGCTGGACGGTTGCCATGGAGATTAATAGATTTCTCAATCATGAAAGAATCAAGGCAACACTCCAGGGAATAATAATGTAACATGAATATAATATTAAAAACAGTTGATTTTACACGATACTGGCCCTTTAAATAAATCAGTTCAGTTCTGGGCTCCAGGCTCTTGTGAAACCAAACCGCTAACTTTAATCTGAAAAACTTCAACCTCAACAGGCTGAATGATTTTATCACAGCTCAACGTGGCCAGAGTTCATCTCTGGATTAAACCTCCAGGTCCTGACAGATCGCACATCACAGTCTGGTTCTGATCCACTTACTTCACACAACACAAATCAGCACCGATCAGAACCCGAACAGATCTACAGGAGGGACAACCAGAAGTGATGTCACAGAGGGTGGAGGTCCTGGTTCTGATGGTGAGGGACCCTCAGTGGTTCTGATCAGGTTCTGGTTCAGATATGGAACCGGTTCTGATCCATTCTGGTCAGAACCTGCCAGACGAGGTTCAGGGTCAAAAATTCGATTCAATTAAAATGTTAAAACCGGTTCTGGTGACCCAGTCCGATCAGAACTAGAACATTAAATAAACAGCAGACCATATCAGGGTTCACTGCCCAGCGCCCCCTGCAGGAGGCAGCAGGCGCCGCGCCATCAATACCTGCAGGTTGTACGGTCAGGGGTCAAAGGTCAGGGATAGGGGTTCCCTCATTAGGTCTCTTATTCAAGTTGTAGTTCTTGCTCTCTGTGGCGGTTGGAGAGAGCAGAGGGCCCCCGCCCTGCCCTTCAGGCCCCGCCCCGTGGGCCCCGCCCTTCAGGCCCCGCCCCGTGGGCCCCGCCCCTGCCGTCACCACCTGATGAGCAGCAGCGCGGCGAGCGCGGCGTATCCCAGGACGAGGCAGAGCACCTTGAGCAGGCGGTCGTTCCTCTGCTCCAGCTCCGGACTCAGGACCTCCATGAAGGTGACGAAGAGGAAGGTCCCGGCGGCGAGGCCCTGCAGCAGCAGCGACGCCACGCCTGCCGCCAGCGTCCGCGCCGCCTCAACGCCCATCCCCGCCGCCGCGCCCAGTGGGATCGTCATGGCGACGGCAGCGGCCAGCTTGGCGGCGTCTTTCATGCCGAGCGCCGCCTTGGCCAGGCTGATGCCCAGCGCGGCGGCGGCCAGCGTCTCGTGGACGGCCACGCCCAGCAGCAGGCCGCCCAGCTTGGCGCCGTCCTCCTGCAGGCCCAGCGCCACGCCTTCGAACAGCGAGTGGGCCGACAGCGCCAGAACCAGGCCGGCCAGCCGGAGAGGCCCCGCCGCCCCAAGCTGGCCCCGACCAAAGTGTCCGTGGCGATGGCCGCCGCCCAGGAAGGGGGCGTCATACTCCGAGTCGCTGCCGGCTTCCGAGCCGCCGGCGTTGAACGTCTCCAGGGCGATGAAGGACGGCTTCTCCTTCCTGAAGGTCAGGACGGTCTGCTCCACAAACAGCGTGATGAAGAAGCCCACCATCATCATGGTCTCCGCCAGCGGGTAGTCGCTGCTGACCTGCAGCTGCTGCAGCACGCCGGCCGCCTGCAGGGGGAGGGGCCAAGGTTGATTTTTACCACTAAAATTACTACAATTAATCAGATTTTCAAATTTACCGATATTTGTGGAACAAACACTGGAGAAAATAGAAAAGAAGCATGAAAGACTGGAGCTGATTTTTGATGAGTGATTATCTTCACATTATGAAGTGAAGGGGCCACGAGGAAATGTTCATTCACTGCATCTTTTATCATTTACTGTGAACATTTCTGATCATTTATTGTCCTGAAAAAACTGCATTAATGTTAAAAACAAAACTGGCTTTATTAGGAATGTTGCGGACGACTTCCTGTAGGCGGAGCTTCAGAAAGAGTTCTTAAAGAGACAGACGCCCAATTTCAAGGCATTAAATATTGAAGTCATATTTAATATACACAGTATTTCTATAACAACTACAGGTAAAATAGTTACTTGATAGGCAACGTGCCTGGAAAACACCGTCCCTTTAAATATCTTACTGAAATCCGCTGCTTATGAAACCGTTTCCTCCTGGCTGCTGTGTGTGTGTGTGTGTGTGTGTGTGTGTGTGTGTGTGTACAACAGAGGAAATCCCATTTCATCATTGGGGGGACCTTACACAGGGAAACTTCTTAAGAGCAATTTTTTAGGAGGGGTTGAATGAAATGTAAAGTTACAATGAAATGTAACGTAAAATGTGGTTTAAATTTCTTTTATCGTCTTCAATCTGCAGGGCCAGAAATGACTAGGAAGTGATGCTGCATATCAAATATGTTTTTCTCAGTAAACAACCTGTTGAGACCCACAGAAATCAAACTAAGATTCAAATGTTTAGATGTGAGTTTGGTTCAGAGTCACTGATCTAATTTCTGAAACACCTTTACAAAACTTAAAGCTCTGAATAAATACAAGCTATGTGTTGTTTAAATTATAACCTAAGTTGCTTTAAACCTTTTTCTTTTTGTTTTTCCATGTCCTGCGTGGCTGAACCTATAAATATGTAAAAATGTAATATCTGGGAAGCTTCATAACCTAAGCTTAAGGATCAGCACCAGAAAAATATTAAGATTTTAATTTGAGGTTTTAAAGGCTTTACGTCGAAGAGTAGAGCCTTTAAAACCTCTAAAGGTTTTAAAGAAGCCTTTAAACCTTTAAAGGAGGTGTGTGTGTGTGTGTGTGTGTACCTTGTCTCTGACGGCCGGCAGTAGAGCGTTGAAGCACGTTGCCAGGAACACGCCTCCTCCGAAGCAGTTACCAAGCGCCAGGCCCCGGTGGTAGCGTCCCGCCTTCTCACTGTCGGCCAGCAGGAGGCGCACCGGCACCAGGATGCCGGCCAGTATCAGCGCGGACAGGCCCAGAAGGCCCAGCAGCTTCACCACCAGGAGCTGCATCCTGAGCTGCAGATGCTACCAGCAGCACAGTGACATCACTTCCTGTGTGGTGGGCGTGGAGGAGCTGCAGCGTCTCTACTGGTTCCACTGGTGGAGACACAAACAAGGTAGCTGTTACTGGGAGTCTGCTGGGGTTCTGGTTCTTCAACAGCAGCAGCTGATTACTGGGTTAATCTGGGTCACAACCAGAACCAAGGGCTCTAAACTGAAGCACAACCTCAAAGTTTCCATTAAATAATAAACAGAAAAATGTATTTATTCTGTACATTTTTTAGACTGATTCACCTCAACACGGAAACAGGAAGTGATGTAATTCCTGCCCTTTATGTCCAAAATAGGAAGGAAGAAGTGAATCGACTACAGGAAATTCACATTTCCTTGCTTTATTTATTTAAAGCTGAAGTATGTAACTTTTATAGGAAATATTTTCCATATTTCTACAAACTGTCACCATGTTGTGACAGGTTGATATGAGCCAGATAATGTGTGGAAAGATCATTGTCTTCCACCTTTTCCCTGAGCGGCTGTCCTAAGAAATGCACCAAAAACAGCAAATCAGAGCCAGGAGGCGGGTCTTAGCACAGTCAATCACCCTCACGTACTCGCTCCTCATTATGTTAATGGAGGAGAAACAACTTACTGTTACAGAAAAACCATTTATCTGCCATCATTGTGACCATGCTAACTAGTCTAGTATCCAGGACAGGCTATGCTAGCTGCAGCGTAGCAGAGAACAAAGGGGGGAACAGCAGCACCAAGCAGAGGGTGATTGACAGCACTAACACGCTCCTCCTGGCTCTGATTGGTTGTTTGTAGTTACCACTGGAAGAATTTTTCAGATGGATACAAACGGCCGAAATGAGTTTTCCCAGTAGGGTATCTGGGCTCTCCCTTAGAGGTACGTGAGAGACTCGGTAGAGCCGCTGCTCCTTCTCGTCGAGAGGAGCGAAGGAGGCTCGGGCATCTGGTCAGGACGCCTCCCTGGTGAGGAGTTCATGTCCCACCGGAAGGAGGAGATATGTAAAAAATATATTCTTTTATACACCTTTAATCACAAGTTAACCTGTTTTTTTCTCTCTGATTTATTTATATTTATCCTGGTTTATTCCCAGAATAATTGTTCAGTAGCTTTGCTCTGTCACTTTCTGCTCCGGGTCCAAATCTAATGTTTCCGAACAGAACCAGCTGGTTTCATTTCTGTTCTTTGGTTTCTGTCAGCAGCAGGTTCTGGTCCAAATGAGCAGGTTCTGGTGAATTAGAATCTGGTGTTGGTTCAGCTCTCTTCAATCCGGAAAAAAATCCAAATTAAAAACGCCACAACAACCTACTTCCGGTAAGCTGTCCTGCTAACACTAGCTAGCTAAAGCAGCCAACTGGACAGACCCGGAACCGGTCCGCTGGGTTAGAATAGCGGTTCTGGACCAAGTTACTGAAGGTCATGGAGCATCTTTAGAACCACAGGAACCGGCTCCACCCCAAACAGAACCACACCGTGTTTACCTGCTCGAACATCTGTCCTCTGCTCCGGCAGGTGCATGAAAACACTTCCGTTTCAGCGTCAGACTCAACGTGCGCACTGATTGGTGGGTTCCTAGTGACGTAGAAGCCTTTTCTAAAGCGTTTTTTCCCCCCCTGTATTTACACCTTAAAACGTAAATAGGTGTTTTGACGGTCCTTTTGTTCCAGCCCTTGTTATTATAGCAGAACTGGAAGTTTTTACTTCAACATTTTTTATTGAAACCTTTTTTCTCTTTTACAAACATTTACAATCAAATGCTCGTCCTCTTGCTGGATCCTGAAATCGGTTCTTTCAGATGGAACATTTTCTGCAACAGGCTCCTGCGGTTTTGATGCGAAGCGATGAAACCAAGACAAAGACTTCAGAACATCTGCTCCTCTTTTAATACTAACCTGTCTGCTGATTAGGCAGATTTAACTTAACTGGAAAATATGTTTGAAATACTTTGAAGGAAATGCTGTAGCCTCACCCCGATGCCCTGCCCTAACCCTAGTCAAACTCCAGAGGAGGAGTCTTGCCTCGTTTCCACTGAGCAGTACGGATCGGTTCGGCTCCATTCCTGGGCTAGGTACACAGGTCAAAGGTCAGGTTCAGGCAATGCCACTGGCGTTGCATTTCAGTCCACTGATAGGACAGAAAAATGTCACTGATGGCGAAACACTTTCCTGAGCATGCCAGACCACAAAACGACTTATGGAACCGTACCAAACAGAACCGCTGAGGAAACACGGCATTCAGAATCCTCCAGCCGGGTCGGACAGAAACCGAGGAACATCTGCTGTTCAGATCCCTGCTGATCCACCTCCTTGGCTTTTGCAGCTCCTCTTTAATAAACTATCTGCTCATACATTCAGGAACCAGGCAGAAACACTCTGCTGCGTTCTGCTTCCTGTTCTGAACGTCCTCGCTCTGCACTGATCTGCATTATAACTTCATTTTACTTTAGATTTTATTTGAGCTGTTGAAATGTCAATCAGCTGCTACCGGTTGTAAATATATCCATTGTTGTCATGGTTACGCAGTTTAGCAACTGCCCAAAAGAAAAGAGCAACAGCATACTGAGGCGATAAAACAACAAACAGAAATCTATATTTTATCAAGTCCATCTTCTGTCTGAACCAACCTGTAGGTTCGCTCCAGATCTTTAAACTCCTCCATCATGGCTTCCAGCAGGCATCACCAAACCAGGAGGGAGACGCTGAAACCGTCGGCCTGTTCGGTTACCATGGAAACAACAACCAGACCGCAGACAAGAGGAGGAGTAAAATGGTGAGATGCTCTTTTTAATACAGGTGTCAAACAGCCCGGCTCCTGCAGCTCCAGGTGGAGGAACTACTCTCATTTACAGCGGAGCTCAAACTGCCTCTCAGCCAGCCAGAGACCCAGAAACAGGCAGAGATGCTTCTTCAGTTACAGTCTGCTGCTTCCAGAGGAAATGAAACACATTTGAAGCTGTGGAAGGTGTGATGGTGGAAAACGCTGCCCTGCAGAAACACACAGAGCTGCAGGAGCAGAGAGGGGTTGGTGTTCCTGAACAAAGCCGACACTCGCTCATGCTGCCATTACACAGTTATTGGAAAACAAAACATTTCCTTAAAGTCCTTTGAGTTTTACAGTCCAATCAGAAAGGAAATCAAACCAGATGCTGCCTCCACCAAACCTGTCCAACCTGGAAGAGACAGAGAGAATCAGACCATCACATCGATACCAACATCAGGAATCTGGGTTATTTAGAGAGACTTGGAAGAGAAACAACAGAATTAATGTCACATTTTCTCCTTTTTATGTATTCATCAAATGTTTCAAAGTAAATCTGCAGCTTCAAAATAAACTGCAAATTAAACAGTTAGCTAGTATAGCGGCAGTAAAACTGAAGCTTGGTGGTGGCGCCATCATGATGTGGGGCTGACTAATTCAAAGTAATTAAATCTTCAGTATCAGTAATAATCTGATCAGTAATAATCAATGCGTACCGTTCAGAAGCGTCACTGTTGCTCCTCGTTCCCGGCGCTGGGCGTCCGGTTGCGGATCTGACTCCTCAGCTGTTCGATGAGTTCGGGGTTCTGCTGCTGCATCTGCTGGGCGAACTGCTGCCCCCTGCAGGCCGAGCAACAGACTGCAGTCAACAACAGCGCCGAGCTTCAGGCCTGACCGAAGGAGAGGGAACTCACGCCTGGATGAGGCCGGACAGATCCGCTGGTCCCTGAGCTGATGAGGCTCCGCCCACTCCTGCTCCGCCCACTCCTGCTCCTCCTGCTCCGCCCACTCCTGCTCCTCCCACTCCTCCTCCTCCTCCTCCGCCCACTCCTCCTCCTCCTCCTCCTCCTCCCGCTCCCGCACCGCCACTGACCCCCCCGCTGCCGCTGACCCCCCCACCTCCCCCAGTCGCTCCCACGCCGTATGCGCCTGACATCATCCCGGACATCCTGAGAGAAACCATGGAAACAGATCAGGGGTGGAGAGGAGGAGGAGGAGGGATGAAGGTGAGAAACTTACAGCTGCTGAACCTGAGGGTTGTTCATGAGGGTCGACGCCTGCAGAGAGAGCAGCATCAGTCAACACATGACAACATTCAAGATCAGTTCAATGGCACTACCCACAGAAATTCATAAACTGATGTCCTGTGAGCCAAGATGGAGCTGGCTCTGTTTTCATCCTGATGGAGGCTGAAGCACTCCCATTTCCACAGCTCATCATCATCTTCCTCGCTTTAAAAGGAAACCAGTCTTATCTTTTTGACATGAGAAATATCTGAGTATTTCTTAAACAGCTCTAAAGATGGATCTTCCTGCCCGTGTTCAGACTGATCCGGTCCGGGATCAGGAATATTCCCCATGGTGGATCATCTTGTCACCGGATGATGAACCAGAGCGCAGCCTGCTGAAGGTGATGTTGGCCAATCAGAAACAAGCAGCTGCCATGATGGACCAGGAAGTCCAGTGGATGTTGGAGAACAGCCAGAGAAAAATCTGGATAATTTTTCTGTTAAAAAAAGTTCCCAAACTGTCACCATGGTTTCTTGGCAGTCGGCCATGTTTGTTTACTCTGAACTCACGTGTGATCTTGAGAGGTTTTGTGAGATTTCTGACACCTGAATGTTGGTGTTGTGTGACTCTACGACCAATCCTGTTGTGGCTCAGATTTATTATCGTTGATTCGGCCGGGAGGAGGAGGAGTTCTCCAGCAGCTGTTTTCTCCTCCTTCCCTCAGATTATGACGCCGAGCTTCGACATGGTCCGAAGCTTCATGTTTTAAAACCACTATGAAATCCTTCATCCTCATCATCATCAACAGGCTGCAGCCCTGAACTCCTCATCTTCCTCTCTTCAGCTGGAATTTGTTTTTACTGCTTTTCTCAGCGTTTTTACATTTCAGTTCAGCGCCGACCCACTAGAGGCCGTCACAGAAACGGTTCTGTGTGTTACATTATTCTACCTTTCCGAGAATAATTCAAACATTTCCCAATGAGCGAGTCAGAATGCCTGAACTCATCTTGTTTTTCACATGCAAAGAATCGTAACGCTCCAGAAACCAGAGCAGACCCGGCCAGAACCAGCTGACCAGAACCCTACGTCCTGTTCTCATGCATGCAGACGATCAGCTGATCATTTCTTTACTTCTGTGCGTTCGGTCCGTCAGAGCTCACCATGTTCATGAAGCCGGGGTTGCTAAGCAACCCAGCCAGGTCGATTCCTCCCAGACCCGCCGACTGAAACGGAAGAAGAACAAGAATGAACCAGAGACAGAACCAGCCTAGGTCGGACCCGGTCCGGTTCGGCCCAGTTCCCCTTACCGGGCTGGACGTCTCTATCTTCTCCTCGGCGATCTTCATGTTGGTCTTGTAGGTGTCGTTGTCCGGGTCGAGCTCCAGAGCCTTCCGGTAGTAACCCACTGCCTCCGTGTGCTTATTGAGGCTGGCCAGCGCCAAACTGACACCAGAACCAGAACCAGAGAGAGGGAGGGGCGAGTCAGGAGGAAGAAACATGGCTGAGGAGGCGGAGCTTCAAACTGAGTGAAAAACTGTCTGAAACATCTGAATGTTTGGACGGATCAAAGTGGTTCTGAGGTAGAACTGCTGGCTTCAACCGACCAGTTTCCTCCAAGGATCATCAGCCTGACGGGCCGCCAGGCTTTACTCGCCCCGCCAGGCTTTACTCGCCCCGCCAGGCTTTACTCGCCCCGCCAGGCTTTACTCGCCTCTCTGTGCTGCAACTTGTTCAAGTTTATGAAAATGAGCCACAAACCCAGCCAATCACAGACAGGGGTTATTCATCAATAAAACTGAATTCAACTGAATAAATAACCAGAACATTTAAATATGATGCGAAGCTGCTGACATTATTAAACAAAAAATCAAATACAAAAAATAATTTTGAACCTAAAGAATATTTAGTTAAGCATACAAACACTTACTGTCAATTTTAGGTCATTTTTCTTTAAATTTGTTTTACTTTTAAATGTGACTGTGGCCAACCTCTGGTGTCGGAGGGCCTGAACTGGAATATCATTCACACTGAGTTCTTCCTGCTAAAATATCAGCACTTCTTACAGTTTCCATACAGATTTGGTGGAACCTGGGAGAAGGGGCGGGGCTTAATTATTCAAACTTAAAACCAATCAGTGGTAATTGGTCATTATGTGCTGGGATGCATCCAAGAACAAACTGAGCTCAAACAGAAAGATTCTCCTCGTAGCATCAGATTGTTGTCATGAGATTTATTTTTTACAAAGTGAACCATCCGGCTGCTTCAAAGCTCAGACTGAATATTGATGTCGAAGTTTCTGTTCTCACCCCATCCGGCCGTACGCCTTGCTGTAGTTCGGGTCGATCCTGATGGCCCGTTCACAGTCCTGCACGGCGCCGGCGTAGTTCCCCAGCTTGCTGTATGCCGCAGCCCTGAAACGACAGCAGGACATGGGTCAGAACCGGGCTGCTGGTGATCCGGTTGGACCGGGTTCTGGCCCACCTGTTGCAGTAGTAGACGGCGTTCTGAGGGTTCAGGGCGATGGCCTTGGAGTAGAACTCCACGGCTGCTGCAAAGTTTTCCACCTTCATCTGGTCGTTCCCTGCAGAGCGGAAAACACAAGAAAACAAATCCGCATGAGGCAGATCCATCAGAACCAGAACCACAACCTGACCCTGAACCCACCGTCAGTTTTCAGCCGCTCTGCCTCGGCTTTCTGCTCTTCTGTTGGTGAACTCGGTGCTGTGTTGTTGTTGGCATGGGACTCAGCTGGGAACTGGAAGACACAGAACCATCAGAACCATCAGGTTCCCCTGGACTTCCTCCAGCAGCAGGAACTGACCTTGGCTGTGACCGAGGCAAAGATCTCTGGTAGCGTCATGGGAACAGCCAGACTCTGGTCATCCGTGGAAACGTCAAAAGCCGTCTCCAGACATTGGACTGCAACTAGAAGACAACATGGAGATGTCAGGCAGCAGACCCGGAGCAGGACCGGTCTGGACCCGGAGCAGGACCGGTCTGGACCCGGACCCGGAGCAGGACCGGTCTGGACCCGGACCCGGAGCAGGACCGGTCTGGACCCGGACCCGGAGCAGGACCGGTCTGGACCCGGAGAAGGACCGGTCTGGACCCGATTCTGGTTGTTCTCAGGACTCACCTTCCAGGCTCTCCTGGGCGTCGGAGGTCAGGTCTCCGACCCGCAGCTGGTCATGGAGGAACTGGATGATGGAGAAGGCGAGGCGCTTGCTGTCCGTCATGGTGGACGCTCTGTGGGAGACGCACCTGGACAGGGGACAGAGGACGCGCCTTCATCACAGGACTAATGGGTTATTTCACTGGTGTGGATCGAGCTGATCCAAACGGGAACATGTCTCCATGGAAACAGCAGGGATTTTTTTTATAAATACTGCCCTGCTAGCACAACCTCTAACCCAGGGGTAGGCACTCCAGCTCCTGGAGGTCCTGGAGGTCCTGGAGGTCCGGTCTCCTGCAACTTTTAGATGTTTCTCTACTTCAACACACCTGAGTCACATAATGAGGTTGTTATCAGAACTCTGGAGAACCCGACTGCACTGAGGAGGAGATTCAGCTGTTGGACCAGGGAGACTCTAGAGCTGCAGGACACCCCTGCCCTAACCTGACCTATGACCCCAAAAAGAAAAACAATCACAGACTCCATGCTGGAGCTGCAGCTGAAGAAAATTCTAGAAAGGATCTGACCTGCTCTTTCTGCCCAACTTCCTGACGAGAGAATAGCAGGCGGATTGGCAGCTGCAGGAAATCATCTCTGTCTTCAGTCAGAGTCCTCTACAGATTTATTGAAAAACTGACTGCTACAGGAGATCACCATCAACTCTGAAGAAACTTTGATGATATTTAATGTCCTGGTTTTGTTTAGCACCACCTACAGGCAAGGGGGCGTAACTACAGCAGAGTTTTTGTGTGGACAGGGCCTCAGGTAGATGAGGAACCCTGAAGCTAAGCCTAATGAGAAATCAATATATTTAATTTATTTTGCTTTTTTTTTTAAAAAAAATATATATATATACATATATATATATATATATATATATGTATATATATAGCATGAAAGTCCCAGTGAATAAACATATTTTCTGTCCGGGACTCGGCACTGAGCTAGCTGCTAACAACATTAGCGCTCTGAGGACAACCAAGCGCTAAGGCATAGAAATAATATATCTTACCTTAAGTATGAATGCTTGTCTTTCTTAGTAACTGTCCAGTAAAATATCTGAAAATACTATTTAAATGATGTGATTCTTGCCTGTTAGAAACTCGGCGCTGCAAACTCTGCCATTGTTAGTTTCTGCACCTCCTGTTTTTAACTGTAGATTGTTGATCCACTCTCCTCTTCTTTTTTCGGTAAGTTTTTCAAAATTAACTCCCTTGTGATCCACTACATTCCAAACACAAAAATAATGTTTATCTGTCCCTCTATCAGAACGGTTGGAACAACTGTACAGGACTCAGACTTTAGGCATTTTGATGCTGGATCAACAGAAATAAATGGGCTGCATTTACTTCCTGCCCTCCATCTGCATTGGGTGACGTCGGTGCTACGTCATTTGAAACCCAGCAATTTAATAACGTCAAAACAGCAGATTTCATCTAAAGGAGAATTACGACAAGTCAGTGGGCAGAGAAATCATCTTCCAACTGAAAGGTTGTGGGTTTGATTCCAGCGTTGATGCGCCTCCGAGCAAGGCACTAAAGCGCTCAGTCTGCTGGGATTTAAAAGCGGCTGTTTCATCAAGTTTCTGACTCTCGGTGGGTTTATTTGATATTTTTATTCAGTTTCCGTGAGTTTTTCTGAGTGGGCTCTACGCCACGCACATCGAACCAGGATTAGCCGTAAGAATGTTCTGGCACCACCGGACCCGGTATCAGCATCAGGTCCCAGCTAATGATCTAGAATCAGCTGCTGGCTCTGAGCTGGACCAGAATCGACACCCGCAGGTGTCCCGGTTCTGGTTCAGTTTCGGTACTGAGCCGAACTCCTTCGAACCCCTTGAGCCAGACCCAGTTTCCATGTTGGCTAACCTTCTTCTACAAGCTGGAACCTGTAAATGTGAACATCTGAAAGTTTCCAGAGCCATCTAATACGCGCCGAACCGAGCAGCAGGTCCAGATCTCTAAATCGGGGGAGGAAACGGGTTCTTAGTTCGGCGCAGTTTTCTGTCCCGCGGAGTTTTTATTGTTTTTAGGTTGAGTTCGGCGCGAACGCCAGCTCACGATGCTATTACCCCCAAAGCTAACAGTCCCGTCAAAGTTCTGGTTCTGCCGTCAAACTAACACGGTTCTGGTACCGGTTCAGAGCCAGAAAGACAGCTGCGGGTGGTTCCTACCTGGTGTCTCCGGGAATCAGGTGAAAAACCGCCAGGTAATCCCGACGTCAGCCGCGCTGGGTAACCTCGCTAAGCTAGCTAGCTCTGGAGCTGCCGCGGAGAGATGACGTCAGCTGGAAGCGCCGTGACGTAGCGGTTTAAAATTATTTTAAATATTTTAATAAAAAAAAACAAACCCTGTGATAGACTGACGACCTGCCCGGAACGTTAACTGAAGAGGCAGCAGCACCTCCCGGCCCCACTAGGGACAAGGGCGTTAGAAAATGGATGGATGGATAATATGACAAATTTTCATTTAAATTTTCTTTCTTTTTCTTTTTTTACTTTTTTCTTATTCGTATTTGCAATTTAAATTATAAGCTTTAAACAAACACAAGTCAAACCTTTTTATACCAAAGACTGTAAAAATATTCTGTTCTCCAAAACCACAAGGTTCTGCAGTTACTAATCCACAAGAAGCACAAGCCTTTGAAAAACTGGCTGCTCATCCAAGGTGATTCATAGAAAGTTTAGTGGAAGGAAAAAGTATGGAGGGAAAAGTTGCACAAACAACTATCCTTGTTTTAAAGCATCCCTGAACCCAACAGGTCAAGGCCAACCATGAGCTGTTTCTCATGAAGTTCTTGAAGGGCTGAACTCGAGACATTAAGGACCTTCAACCCGAGTCTCATCATCCAGAACCTCCAGCAGAACCCTCAGGTTCTGCAGGGTCATTCCGGTTCTGATCCAGAGAAACAATATCCTTCACTTTACCCATAACTACCTCAGATGTGTCACTTTACTGGCAGAACATTATGACCACTGATGTCTGGATCATTAAGCTCCAATATTACAACATTGAAAAAGTATTTCACATCCAACAGATAACAAAAAAACAGCAAATGATAAAAACCTGAAATAAGAAAAAATATAAATACATTTAAATTGTCCATATTACAAATATTTCTTCATCTTTATTGTTTTTTGTTCTCTGAATCTGAGAATTTATCAAGATACAATCTGACATCTATAATGAAGAGGTCAAACATTGATTTCCTTTACATAATTTTACTTTTATAGAGATGAAACTTATCAAACAAATTCAGATTGATAAGAAATATTGAAGAGGAATTTTTTTTACCTTCAAATCTCTGATAAACATTTTAATAATAAAGAGGGGAAATCAAATTATTTTAAATGCTTTGAAGCTTTTTATTTAGATTAAAATAAAAAGTCAGCACTGTTCCTTTAATACGAGTCACATGCAATTCAACAAATTCTGATCAAATCAATAACAAAAAGCCCCTTTTTGTAAAGTTCGGGATGTTTAGCTATAACAGATTCGCTCCTCTTGTGCCTTCTGAGCTCCCGTAGTTCCCTTGTCCTGCTGCTGAGAGGTGAGTTCAATATGGAGCCTCCGCTGCTCCTCCTCTGTTTTATTTCTAAATGTCTCCGTTTATCTTCTAACAATCACTCTGAAATGGTCAAGGTCTGCTTCATTATCTAATCGGGGCCGTTCATTTACCATTTTAACGGTAAATATCAGTTTTATGAGCGGTTTTTGTGGAGCCAGTTTAAACGACATTTAACGCAAAGCCCCCTGGTGGCGCTTCGCGCTACTGCATGTGTAATGTAAGAAAAATGTAACAAGAAATTTAATAATATTTTAATATTATTGATGTATGTTTTAGTAATATAAGTTTTATACAAGTTAAGGGAGTCATTGTTCATAATATTGTATTTTAGAAAACAGCAGTAACTGAGTTAGAGATGTTGATCAGGTGTAGAAATGGAGACATGCCCTGTGATCTGTGGTGTTTGACCTTAGTGACCGTTTTTAGGAGTCTGAGGGCACCAACCTGTGAAGCCTTGGAGTGGCTGCATCATGCTGTGGGGCTGCTTCACAGCATAGATGTTACCGTGAGGAAAGACCATTCGATGAATGATTGATTCCACATCTAAAGACATCAGTCAGGATGTCCTCATGGTGAAGAAGATCCAGACGTTTACATAAACCCAGTAAAAGACACAAAAAGTTAAATCAGAACAAACTTTTCTTGTTTTAGATCAGAATCAACAAAATTATTTCTTTTTGTAAATGTGAGAAATGTAGTGAGAACATTTATTTGTACATTTGTATACATCTCCTCTGTATTTGTCTGATGTGGGTCAAATATTTTGGGTTGTCTTCCACAAACCTCTGACAGGTTAACTGACACCGAGTTAGTTAGCCGTTAGCCTGCGGATGTATTTTAATGATGCACCTGGAACTTTCTGCTTCCTGGTTCGACTCAATGGGAAAGTCAGCCCAGACATTACATGGTTCCATTTTTACAAAACAACATTTTTTTACTTGTATCATCTCATCTGTGAATTATCGGGGTGGAACCGTCACAGCATGGAAACTGCGAGAGGAACTGGAGACGTTCATTCACCAGAGGAGGAAAGAACCTAATGTGAAAATATTAAGGCAACATCTAAACTCATCAGTAGGAAGTGAAAACTCTGGATGGACAACAACCTCAGCATGCAGAGTGGTTAGAAAGTGGCTTCAGAAGAGGAAAGTCAGTGTCCTGCTGTGGCCGTTAAAAAGTCCTGATCTCAGTCCTGTGGAGAAGATGTGGACAGATATTGGATGGCCTACAAACCTGACCCAGTTCTACCAGTTCTGTCAAAAGTAATGGACCAGAACTCCAGTACACTATGAAGAGAAGCTTGAGGAAGGAAACCCAAAAGGTTTGACACAAACATACAGTTTAAAGACAATGTGACTAACCATTGAGGACATGTTTGCTAACTTCTGAATTTGAAGAGATACAAAAAATCTCTAGAAAATGTTCTCGCTGCTTTTCTGACATTTAGCAGACAGACAATGTTCTTGGTTCCATGTCTGGTTCTTGTTTCTCTGCAGAAGCCCTGCAGCACATCAGGAAGTCTTCCTGCTGCAGCAGACACAGGGCGAGGGTCTGCCATGGCGCCTGGTTCTGGACGGGGTGGATAAGGAGCGGTCCGGTCCATCAACCCGCAGGCACACATGGGGAAGGGGAAGGATCTGAGCGACTTTGAGAAGGGTCAGATCGTGATGGCGCGCCGCCTGGGTCAGAGCATCTCCAAGACGGCGTCCATTGTCGGATGTTCCCGGGCCGCGGTGGTCAGCACCTTCCAGAAGTGGTCCAAAGAGGGGAAGCTGGTGAACCAGAGACTGGGTCACGGACGGAGGAGACTCATCGATGAAAGCGGAGAGCGACGGCTGGCCCAGTTGGTCCAGTCCAACCGGAAGGCCACCGTGGCTCAGATTGCTGAGGAGGTCAACGCCGGTTCTGAGAAGAAGATGTCTGAATGGACGGTCCACCGCAGCCTGCTGCGTCTGGGCCTGAGGAGACGGAGAGGAACCAGGGGCAGGAAGGACGGAGGAGGACGTGTGAAGGAGGCTTCCCGTCCATCCGCCCCTGATGGGGCAACACAGGACCTCCACTCTGGAAGCTCTGCAGCTCCAGTGGATCAGGACGACGGACCTTCAGGAGGAAACGCAGAGCAGAAGGAGGAAGATCCGCCAGGAGGAAACTGATGATGATAATCTGGACAATATAAGTCTTTGGGTTCTGGTCGGGTTCTAGATTGGCTGCAGGAAGTGAGGAACGTATCAGTGGTGAAGGCTTCCTGACCTTCATCCACCGACTGACCATCAGATCCTCTGGTTCTTTTCTGAAGGCCTCATTTATGGTGGCCAGAAAAAAACATGTCTGCTTCCTCTCCGTTAATTCACGATAAAAATCCATTTTATTTGTGCTGCACTGAGAGAAAAACACAGTTAAAGTATAAATGATATAAACTGTATGGAAGAGATTCAGGTGGTTATTTCTTTCCAGAGATCAGGAGCAGAAAAAGCTCCGTCCTCCATGGCTGGTTTTGGAGGTCATGGGGTCAAAACTAGCCTGGCCACTTTCTTCCTACTCAATCCAACCGTCGTCCGTCCGATTGACCCGGATTCCTCTAGCAGAATTTCAACCAGGCCAATCAGAACAAGTTGATGATGCTGATTTTCTGTTGTATAATTGTGGTCTGCCTGTAGTTTTATCGATGGAAGAGAAGGAAGCCGTTCAGTCCGTGTTGGTCGTGTTTCCAAACACTGAATTAACATTAAAAGCCTCGTTTGGATCGGCTCTTCTGGTTCCGCAGTGGACGGTCGGCTACAGTGCAGGTAACCTTCACAATGTTGAACTGGCGCATTACATCCATCATGGACAAACGTTAGCAGCTGGGTCAATTTAAACTTCAACAGTTGACACGCCTCCAGGAAGCAACCGCTGCTCAACAGGTCTGAGCCTCTGGATGAAGCTTTTCAGTAGCTGAGAGGTAAGAAGCAGCATGTCCATTCTGATAACTGGAGGCAGGTTTAGGGCCCGGCCTGGCGGCCATCATGGCGGCTGCCTTGGAGGTCTTTCTGTTGCAGAAAGTTGTGGCAGATCCACATCTTCTCCTGCAGACAGAGACAGATATACAACTGTGTCATCAGTGTAGGGGTGGAAAGAGCTGAGAAGTGACTCCACTGGTCTCTCTCTCCAAGGCAGGTGCAGCATAAACCAACCCAAGGAAAAGAGTCCATCCGATGGTGAAGCAGATGAAGGTGGGTGTTGTGGAGCTGCTTCAGGGCAGGACAGAGTGGAAACCAGAGTTGTTTATGTCGCTTTGTCAGAGATGGTCCTTAAGGTCAGCAGCAATGACCTTTCTCCAAAGTTTGAGACAAGATTGGAAGACTGGACTTTAATTTGATCATGAGTGGGTTGGATGGTCTGATCCTGACCTTTCTAAGGCAGGAGGGCGGGTCCGTTTGGAGGGTCTGGTTCAGAACCAAGGTGAGGAGATTCATTCTGCTGCAAACGGGTGGACAGTCGTCTCTGTCTCTGGCCTGGAAGTTGATTAAACCAGACCAGCTCAGTTCATTTTAGGCTTGGACTTTGACTAGTCCATTCTTACATAGAATATGTTTTACAGCACATATAGATTTTTGGTAGAAAAGAACAACTGAACGTGACTTGAGGTTCGTCAGAGTTGGTACAGTTCAGAGATGCTCAATACGTCGATCCTGACAGGAAACCAGCCAGTCCTTCTGACGCTAACCGAAATATTCACCGAGATCCAAAACGATAATAAAAATAACCGTCTCAGTAATTATTGTTTCAACAAGTTTCAGTTTCATTAACAACAGAAAAAGGAACTGAAAGACCGACTGACCATCAGAGCAACATCAGCTCACCGTCCTGCGCTGAGTTCAGGGAGCGCAGATTAATAATCTGATTAATAATTAATAATCGCTTAATAATCTATCATTAATAATCAATTCATAATCGATGATTAATAATCTCTGATTAATAATCATCAATTATTAATTGCAAAATAAATGTCAAACCTGAAAACTGATATGGTGAAACTGAATGTTTTGTTTTTAACCCAATTTCTGCTCAGCTTGCAGGTGCAGGCTGTTGCCACAGCAACAGGTGAGCTAAAGGTCAAAGGGAGTAAAAAGGTCGTGGTGGTTTCCAGCTGATCACCTGTTCAGGTGGTTCTGTTTACCTGTGGCGCGTTCAGCCGCTGGAGTTTCTGAACGTTCAATAAACAAACCTGTACTGATGACCTGGTTCCTTTGTGAGTTTACATCACAACAAACATCAAATAGGACACATTTATTTCATTTAGTATTTAACAAACAAATGGCTCCTACGATTGTTTCATATAATTAATTTCATAATTATATGAAATTAAATTGTCTAACATTTTTTTCTAATAGTTTTCTGGCATCTTACTTTGAGCTCAGAGCCTAAAAGGAGCTGATTGAGAAATATCCAGTCAGGTTGAACTGGATATCATCCCTGTGTCACTAAACGCAGTCGGGAACAGTCAGAGATGCCGCAGCCTTGTAGCGCCCTCCGCAGGCCGTCTGAAGCATCTTACCAGGATGTTCAACTTGGTCAAACATCCAAGTGAAAGAGGCTCCAGGCTGCTGCTGGGAAAAACAACTAATGAAGAAAAGGATAAAGAAGCAGGTGAACAATTCACATCCATGTTCTCAAGAATGAGACCTGATGGTTTATTGATTTTGAATAGGAACTTTAATCATCAGATGCAAATAATCAACACACACACACACACACAGCTGACTGGTTATCAGGTTCAGCTAAGAACATTTTGTTTATCCCGAAGAATCATTCAGCTTATGGAGAACACCAACCGTAACATGTTGGTCCTCCATGTTAGAGGACGTTACCAGAGGAACTTCAGCAGCGTTAGTTGAACACTTTCAGTTTTCCTGAACTGATCATTCAAAAGGAATTCCAGTTTTGTTATTTGGGACTGGAGTCAGGACATTTGGGACACGGAGATGAAATGACTAGAAGCAGGAAACAGATTCCAACGACAGATGAACTAATATAAAATTTATATTATAACTGTTTGTCTCTGTTAAGAAGACTACTTTAATTAGTTCAGACAGGAAGCTAACAGCTAGTTTAAGCTAACAAAAAGCCAACAATAGACTGATGCTAACAGGATGCTATCAGTTAGCTGATGCTAACAGGATGCTATCAGTTAGCTGATGCTAACAGGAAGCTGTTATAAAAGTTTATAGGTAGCTGAAGCAACGTTGAAATTACTCCAAATGCAGTAACACAAAAAAACCTTTTTATACTAAAGATGCTGAAAACAGAAACACAAGAAATAAGTTGTTCATATATCAGTATATCGTATTTTCCACACTATAAGGCACCTCAAAACCTTCAGTTTTCTCAAAAGCCGACAGTGCGCCTTATAATCCGGTGTACCTTATATATGGACCAATATTGAGCCACAACAGGTCTCACAACTACAGTAAGCAGCCGCCGACTTCATTTTACCCCGTAGAAGAAGAAGAACTCCAGCCGCTAGATATCGGTGTCACAGGGCATCCAAAGCTAGACTGTGAACTGCGTGTGAACAGTGGATGACAGAAGGCGAACACATGTTCACCCAGACGGGGAGACAGAACCCGACGACATGCGCCACAATCTGCCAGTGGATCATAAATACCTGGGCTGATGGATCATTCTTGGTCTGAGGTTTCAGGAAGGCAGGAATTATCACTGAACTGCAGCGACACTGACTCCATTAATGACGACTTTAACGAGACGGAGCCGGACATGTTGGATGTTTTCACCCAACTGTTTAATTCAGACACTGAAGAAGAATTGGAGGGATTCATGGATGAGGAATAAATTAATAAAATGAGCTTCACATGTTTATTTTGTGTTTTTACAGCTGAACAAGGTTGGTCATATTGTAAATATGAAGATTAACTTTTGAACAACGTTGAGTTATTGATATTTTGTTATTGCTTTGCACTATTTAGAGTGTTACTATATAGTGATTGCACTAAGGTTTAATTTACCGTAACAGTATCAGATTGTTTTTTACGTGTTTATTGAATCAAGGAAAAGTTCCCCTCCACTATGTGAGATAAATGTTGCTCTACATGTTACCATGTCACTGACTTTACCTCAGGGAAAATAATAAAACAGCTGTTTATTCATTTAGGAGTGAATGGAGTTGTCAGAACGCTGGTTTGTAATCTATTAATAAAGTTTGACTGACTTATCTGACTGTTTTGTTGACATTCCCTTTAGCGGAGCTCCATTTAATGGATGCATAACAAAACCCCAGCCTCTACTGGAGCCTTATAGTGCGGAAAATACGGTATCTTGTTACCTTGTTATTTATGGATTATAGGCACCCAGAGAGCTACAAGAAAAACCTTTTCAGGCCCCTGAATCTGACAATTAGTCCATCTCTGAACCACAGAGACATGGGAGGTTCTGGAGACCCACCTATCGACCAGTCCAGTCAGTCATAGCACCTCCAGGTGTTGCTGAAGAAGACCTCTCCAGGAGGAGCAAAGTGTTCGAGGGGATAAAGTCCTCGGCTAGCTGTGTGTGGTCATGTGAGCCATTAAGTTACCTTTCCTCTGGAAGCGCTTTCCACAGGAGAGACATAGGAACGGCTTCTCACCTGTATGTGTCCTCATGTGAACGTTCAGATTCCCTCTCTGACAGAAACTCTTCCCACAGGTCCCACACTGAAAGGGTCTCTCTCCAGTGTGCGTCCTCATGTGGGCGATCAAGTTAAACTTATTGTTGAAGCTCTTTTCACAGGAGAGGCACTGGAAGGGCTTCTCTCCTGTGTGGGTCCTCATGTGAGTGGACAGGTCACAGTGTTCGCTGAAGCCCTTCCCACAGACATCACAAGCGTGGGGTCTGGCGCTGCTGTGGGTGCTCAGGTGGGCCATCAGGTTGCCCTTCTGGCAGAAACTCTTTCTACAGGTCAGACATTCAAAGGGCTTCTCGCCTGTGTGTGTCCTCATGTGAATGGTTAGATTCCCTCTCTGACTAAATCGCTTTCCACAGGTGAGACACGGGAACGGCTTCTCACCCGTATGGGTCCTCATATGAGTGGACAGATCGTGGCTGTCACAGAAGCCTCTCTCACAGACGGAGCAGGGGAACGGCCGGTCACTGCTGAGAGTCCTCAGGTGGGCCGTCAACTGACCTTTCTGGTAGAAGCTCTTCTCACAGGTGGGACAGCAGAACGGCTTCTCTCCACGGTGGATCTTTGCATGTCTCTTGAGGTTGTCCCTCTGGCTGAAGCACTTCCCACAAGTGAGACACTGGAAGGGTTTCTCTCCTGTATGCGTCCTCAGGTGACACGTCAGGTTGCTGCTGCTCAGGAAGCTCCTTTCAGATACCTGGCACCCATATGGCTTCTCACCTGAATGGACCCTCTGGTGGAGACTCAGACTGAGCTGGTGGGCGAAGCGCCTCCCGCAGGCTGCACAGGGAAAAGGTTTCTCACCTGAGTGACTCCTCAGGTGGACTGTCAGGCTCAACTGGTTCTTCAGGCTCTTGCTGCAGGTGGGGCAGGTGAGGGGCGTCTCTGCGGCGTGGACCCTCATGTGTTTAGTCAGATAGCGCTTCTGGGTAAAACCCTTAGAGCAGGTTTTACAGAAGTGCTGGTTCTGATCCGTTTTGTGAGTTCTAGCCTCCCTACCTGGATGCCGCTCTTTGTTCCTGCTGGCTCCTTCCTGATCTTCAGCCTCCAGAATGTCTCCAGGGAGATTCTGTGCTCTGGTTGGGTCCAAATCAACGAGGTCCGGTTCCTCACTGGCATCGGCCTCCTCCTTCAGGACGACCTGCACGTCATCCGGGCTGCTGCACTCATCATCTGGCTCCTCCTTGATCTGCAGAGGTTCTGGTTCCTCATTCAGAGGTTCCGGTCCAGAGATCCTCTCGTGGTTCTGGATGGAAACGTCCTCCTGACTGCAGAGACGACGCTGCTGGAGGCCTGAAGGAGAGAAGAAAAACATTTGATTAATGGGTTTGACCCATTAATCAGATTAGTTGCATTTACTTCTAGAGCAACTTTTATTTTCTTAAAAGTCATGAATTAATATTAATAAGCACATTATATCTGATATGAGGGGAAGTCTGTATTTCTTTCATCTAAATACACTCAATTATTTCATGCTGAGGTGTGTAGAAAATTTGTTATTAAATTATCTTTGTTGGATATTATACTGATGCATAATCACACATTTACATTGTTAGTTACATGGAAAACACAAGTGGGCCTTGCTCTGTTCTGCGTTCCGTCGCCCTAGCTCCGTTAGCATTTCCAGCAGTGATAGCTCCGTTAGCATTTCCAGTAGTGATAGCTCCGTTAGCATTTCCAGTAGTAATGGTTTTGTTAGCATTTCCAGTAGTGATAGCTCCGTTAGCATTTCCAGTAGTAATGGTTTTGTTAGCGCTGCTTGTCTTTTTCTCCCAGTGTCTTTAGCGCTGTGTCCGGTTCGGCATCATCAGCTGTGTAGAGTACAGTGTGGTGATAACAGCGACATGGATCTGTCAGTACCGCAGGCAGTATAGCTCCTGTTAGCATCTCAAAGAGCGTCCAGCTCTGCCCGTCTCAGCACGGCATTTATTTTTAGCTCGTTAAGGTAACGATCGCCTGTTAGAGCCTTGTTGGTTCTGCTGGTATAAATGGTTCAAAGTGTTGTGGAGAAATACAGGATCCAGATCAGGTCCATTGTTGTTGTTCCTCTCCGGCTTTCGCATTGCGCTCTCCTTTCTCTCATGTGGAAAATTAACCAGATTAGTATCAATTTTTATTTATTTATTCTTTTTTAATTACAGCCGATAGTAACACAGTGTGAAATTAGATAAAATGACAGCAGTCAAACTCAATATGATAAATAACTACTGGGGTAAAGTTGGCCTTGCTGAACAGAACGGACCTCTGAGTGTAATCTAACAGGTCTGATGTTTCTTACTTTGGTATTTCCCTTTAAATGCAGATGAACATCAATAAATCAGTCAAAATGTGAAATGACGAGTCAGTTATTTTGATCTGGTGTTTGGGTCGAACATCTCGTGGTTCTAGTGAAACCTTCTAACATTCAGAATAAAATCAGAACTCAGAAAATGAAATCTTCCTCCCACGAACCTTTCAGCCCGGTTCTAACTTGAGTCCAGAAGCAGCCCGCTCCGCGGCCGGACCTACCTGCGGGGTTCTGCTGGGTTCGGGGTCTCCAGGTGAGGTCCAGCAGTCTCCGCTGCCGGTCGATCTCCTCCTCGTACCGGACGATGGTTTTCTCCAGCTGGGTGAAGATTTCTTCAGCAGCAGCAGTTAGTCTCTCTCTGATAAACTCTCTCAGAGGCTCAACGGAACACATTGTTGCTGCGCAGACTCACAACACACCTAGACACTCTCTGGGAAACGGCTAATCATGCTAACCGGAAGTTAGTGACACGGGTACTTCCTGTTCCGGTTAGAAAAAGCGTCCCCACCGCCCAGTGCTGGTGAAATGGCTTCCGTATTTTTAGTTTATAGCTCACTATGCTGTATTTATAATTTGTGCCGTTAAGCTTTATATTCATTTTGGGTTCTTTATTCTTTGTAACTGTAGCATGAACAGAGAATGTACACTTTACTGGACCTATTTTTGTAATAAAAACAAAAAATAACGTCTTCTTCAGGTTGGCTGAATATTGCTACTCCATGTTTCAAAAGGCCCGCGTGGTCTGGACAGCAATTCTTTAACGTATTTATTTTGGTGCTAAGCCGTTTATTGATTTACAAACTAAAAGCATTTTAAAATCCGTTCTCTGAGCGGCCAGTGGATTCTGTTTATGGCCTGGCAGGTAAACCCAGTAGGTTGAATCTGTTGGATCCTGCAGTGCGCATTCCCGACACAGGGGGGCAGAATTTGTCAGGAGACCGGAAACAGACTCGAGCTTCCTGCGCTAGCTCTCTGACCAGCAGCGCGTGGTGCGGATCTGCCGAGGAAAACCTTTCAGGTTCTTGTTGGTGGAGGCAGCTTTCTGGCTCTGAATCTTTACTTTTGGAGCGTTAAATCGGAACATTCTCTGACCCGGTTCTGGTGACACAACTTCTCCCTTCCAGCACCAAGCAGTGACTGCTACCCAGCCGCATCGAGGACCAATCAACCGAACCGAACGGAACCAGCAACTGAACAAAGAGCTCCTTTGTTCGGCTGACCATTGAGAGTTTTGCGCGGTAAGCTGAGACGCCTCGGCTCTTTTTCTCTGCTTTAACATGATTTATGTGTGACAAAACAGTAAATATGAATATTTAATAAACATCTCAGAGCAACATCTCTGATCTGAATATGTTTTTCAACCTGATGAAATCTTAATATTTAAGTTATTTTAAGCTGAACTCGATCTGTAAAGGAGCTTAGTATTAAACCCAAAGCAGAAAAATACGAATCCGATGTTTTTTAAATCAGAAATAGAAAGTCGGGGCCGTTCCTGCCCTTTTGGGGCCTCATGCGAGGCCTGGCTAAAGCCCCTTTGTTTGTCCAGCCATGATGCTCAGCAGCCTGATGATCTGCTGCAAAATAAAACGAAATAATTTAGCTCCTGTGCTACAAAATTCAAGATTATTCAAACTGTGTGTTAGGATGCTAGTTTTTATATTTTTAAACAGTTTATAATGACTGAATAAGTATTGAGACAGTTATTAACAAGGGTTTGTCTCCAGCAGCAATTTGCAGTTTGGATCCAAGATGGAAGATCTGGTGGAACCGACTCTGCTGCAGATAAAGGAGGAAGAGGAAGAAATGGTGCAGATAAAGGTGGAAGAGGAAGAAATGGTGCAAATAAAGGAGGAAGAGGAAGAAATGGTGCAGATAAAGGAGGAAGAGGAAGAAATGGTGCAAATAAAGGAGGAAGAGGAATCTTGGGAGGAAGAGGAGGCTCGGGAGATAATGGAGGAAGAGGTGGAACTCTGCATTGAGCAGGAAGGAAGTGACGATGAAGGCTCAGGATCCAGCAGAGGTAACGGTTTTTCCCAGAGTTCTTTACTCTTATTTAATCACCTTTGAAGAATCTTGACTGACTGCTAGTCAGTTAGCGTTAGCCCCAGCTAACTAACTGTTAGCTGAGGCTAACTAGCTAGAGTCAGCTAGCTGGGGGTTCCACCATGAGTTCTAGTTGTGCTGACAGAGACCAGTTAAACAGACTGGGTTCAGACCATTAAGAGTTTCAAAACCAGTTTGGGAGCCGACCGCTAGCCGGTCCAGATTTACCAGTGTCCACTCCGCTGTAAAAACAAGCCTGTTAGTCAAAGCATTTACATTAGTGCTGCAGGGCGGCGGCGCAGGGCAGCCCGCCCAGGGGGCCCCAGCTCACAACCACTGCCCTGCTTACACACACACACACACACACACACACCTCTATGGACATTTGCATGTTATCATTTACATCTGGAAATTTTGTGATGTAAATGATAACATGCAAATGTCTGGAAATTTTGTGATCATAACGCTGGAGGCCACAAAGTCGATTCATTTCCTTGCCGTCCTCAGCGGCGGCGCTGCACTCTGTCAGCTATGCCAGGGGGGCCCAAAGTGGGTCCTGGAGGGCCGGCATCTTGCAGGTTTTAGTGTCTCCCTGGTTTAACGCACCTGGATCAAATGATGGCTGTTGGAGGCCTAAGAAGAACATTGACCTGCTGAAAAGGTTGTTACTACCACCAGGGAGAGAACTAGAACGTGCAGGATGCCAGACCTCGAGGACCAACTTTGGGCACCCTTGAGCTATGCTACACAGAGACTCGTTACCATAGCAACTGACAACAACAACAACACACTCTATGTATCAGGATTAAAGCCAAAATCACTCAAACATTTCCCACACAAAGAACAGAACACTCAGTCTGTTACGGTTCTAACAGGCTTTATGTTTTTGCAATTATCTTATAGCTAAGTTAACACAGCAGTGGTGGATTAGCCACTGCTGCTATTAGCTAAGCTAACATGGTGGTGGTTGGTTAGCTAAATTAAACACCGATTCTTCTGATCTGTCGGAGTTTGTGTGGGTCGCCATTTTAACATCTTTTTAACTGAACTGAAACGCTGAATTCCACATCACATCTACCTGTTCAGTAGTCATAGTCAAGCTAGCTTAACTGAGCTACGTTCCTCTCCCTTAATATGTTTTTCTCTTGATTAAACTTTTTCCTAACTACAATTATCTAATTGTAGTTTTGACTACAATAAGATAATCAAATTAGCATCAAAGCATCAATTAGCTTTGATGCTAATTGTTTTTGACAATTAGCATCAAAGCTAATTGTCAAAAACAATTAGCATCAAAGCACTGCATCTGTTTCCCTTTTACATATCAGGCGTAAGTTTTAGTACTTTATTTTGATAATGGCTAAAACCAATGCTAGTCGTCTTTAGCTAGGAGCTTTTTGCCCTCCTGCAGGGGCATGAGGGGGGGGGGTCTATTGTGCTTGATGTCATTCTTTAGGGGATCCGTAGAAAGAAACAACTATCGTTTAGGATAAAGGTTAAAAAAGAAGCATTTAATGTAAGACACGTAGAACTAGTTAGTGCTGACGATGAGTTCTTCATTTCCTTCATCCGTTTAAAGTGTTTAAAAGGAAAGCGCGTCGGGGCCAAAGCACAACCCACATATCGAGGCCTTAGACCTCATGGCGGTGGTCACAGGTTCGACTCCCGGCCTGGCGACATTTGCCACGTCTTCCTCTTCTCTCGTTACCCTCTTTCCCGTCGAACTACTTTCAAATAAAGGGACCTGGAGCAAACAGAACCTGAAAAAAATCAAGGTACAGCGCAGCTTGAGGAGCCCCAACTCGGGACAGTGTCTGCTCCGGTACCGCCGGTGGTTTCATTGATTTCAATTGCAAAAGCAGCATCATTCTGAATAATGTCCAAGTCTCCAGGCAAGCAGGCTAATTTCAGTAGATCTTCATCTGTTGATTCTAAGACTTCTCTGCACTATCCAACAGTAAGTAGTCAAATTATATACACATGTATGCATCTGATACTGAAGTACAGAGTGAGTGTAAAACTGTTATTTATTACTGAAAGCAGGAAACAAACTGTTTGGATTTTTTCAGGAAACTAACTGATTTTTATTGTTTGTCTGTTTGTCTTGCTGTAGATTTAATCCGTAATGAGAACGCTGAGGCGGCTGGAGACCCAGCAGCACTTCCAGCCAATCAGGCGTCTGCTGGACCGGCACCAGCCAGACAGAACCGGCCAGCAGCTGCTGGTGGACTGACCAGAACCAGAACCAGAACCAGAGCTCCTCTATGGAATAAATCAAAAGGTTAACTTTAACTGGAGATGATGTGTGTGTGTGTGTGTGTGTGTGAATGTGTGTGTGTGTGTGTGTCTGTGTGTGTGTGTGTGTCTGTGAATGATAGAAACTTCTTTGCTCATGTTGATTCCAGGCTGTTGCCACTTTGTGATGTTTTTAACAGAAGCTGTTTCTACTTAAATCCTCTCTCTGTGTAATAAAAGTTCTGAATGTTTCTCAGCTTCCAGGTCTGTGAAAAAGAGGAAGAGAGCAAGGAAACTGCACAGAAGACTGTCGTTGGTTAACGGATTAATCTCAGGTGTGCTATTTCAGTTTATATTATTTAGTAAGATCAGAAGTTGTAGCTACTGGATGTTTAATTGCATTAATTTATTTAAATGTATTTTTTTCCATCATGTAGAGTCTCTGCTGCTGTTGGGGGAAACTCCAGGAAGACGTTCAGCACACAGAAGAAACGATGTCCGCCATCTTGATAGTTTTGATAAAACTAAGGCTGCTCTGCTGCTTCATGCGACTCAGACTGTGTTACACAGCATCTCCTGTGACCTGCATGTCATTTCAAGGGATTCGTGTGATTCTACCTGCTAACTCTGAAGTGGGAGGCCCAGAGGGTAGAGCTGATTCAAATGAAATGAGAAATGTTGTAGAAGAATTGAGAGAAATTCTTGATGCTGTTCAGATTATTTTAGACCAACACAATGGGCTCTTTGTGTGAATCAACCTCCAGCTTCTCCTGAACATCTCAGGGATTTATGGCCGCAGAACCAAAACACTGCAGAACCAACCAGAAAACAAAAGAATCTGACTGATCTGACTTCACAGCATCGCTCGGATGCATCGGTGGATTCTGACGGCGTCAGAGCTGGAGGAAGTTCCTGTTGAAATACTTTTTGATAAGAGAAGACTTTTTACTGATGGATCAACTCTACACTCTGGTTTTTAGGGTTTAAGAGAGAAACAGAGAGAAATCTGTTTTGATTTAGATTGAAGAAACCTGTCTCATGTATGATTGTGGGACCAATTGGGTCTGGAAAAACTTTCATTGTATTTTACAGAATTGTAACTGAATTGTGATGAAGGTTGTACCGGATAGCATTGTTTGGATTTATACTCTTTTTCAACATTTTTGTCTACAATTGTAGAGGATGAATAAAAATATTAAATTTGTTGATTCTTGATTCTTTTGAAAATCCTTTTCCAGTGAATTGAAGCCTCGTGGTCATTTTGATCATCGACTGACCCCTAACCCTGCCCAGAACGTTCCGGGTGGGGAACAGGAATCCTGGGCGGTTCTGAACGTACCTGAAACGAATCAGGATGTTCAAACGCAGAACAAGGATGTTTCTCTAACATGAAGATATTCTGGCGCATTGCTCAATCGACCTTCAAACTTTGTGAGAGAATGTTTTGAACATTATAAAGGGTAACACTCTCAACACCTTAAATTGAAAAAGCAACAAAAGCTCATCAGACTGTTTGCTGGTAAAAGAACCGGTTTAAAATGTAAACAGCTGACTCTCCAAAGTAAAGGCGGAGGGTTTATTCCGTTAATTATCACATAAACTTTACCTGCTGGAGCTGAGATGGAGGGAAAATTAGTGTTTGCGGGATTCATTATCGTCAGAGGAGGATGATGAGAGACGTGACCAGGGACTGATTGAGGAAGAGTTCAGGTGAGCTGCTGCTGCTGCTGCTGCTGCCGGTGAGGAGAGGAAATGTTCATGAAGAAACAGCGTTTCGTGCAGGGAGCAGGCCAGGTGTGTGAGAGTGAGTCCGGGAGGAGGAAGCTAAGCTAACACTAAGCTAGCAGGCAGACTGAAAAACACTGAATGTCAATAAAAACCTAATAAGAGGGAAAACAAACAGGAGAATTAGAAAACAGATCTTGATACTGTTTAAAAAACATCTTCAGTAAATACTATCTGGGGAATTGTAGCCAAAATGTGGAAATGTCCAACATAGGAAATGATTGCAAGAATGTTTGAGTTGTGCTGTTAGTAATTACTTCAAGTGAATTTATGGCGCTTCACCTCTGTTAAGGTGTCCGTGCTTTAACTTAAATTAGTCTGTACCTACATATGTGTGGTAAACTTATTGTCAGTAAATCGGTTTTCATAGAGTTAAGAATATAAAATGTATTTTATATAATTTGGGGTTTGTAATTATAAAAAACAAATCAGTGGCGGGTAGAAAATGTTCTCTCCCTTCCACAGCAGCTGGAGGACATTTTTCATTTCCACCCCTGAATTAAAGTTCTGCATCTTGTTATGACTCTTGTCACGCCGAAAGGTAATAAACAAGCAGAATAAAGTTAATTAACAATATTTAATCCATCCATCCATTTCCGTTCCTCTTTGTCCCTGTGGGGCGAGAGGCGAGGTACGTAATAATATTTATTTTTGCATAAATAAATATGTAAAAAGGTTTATATGTTAATTTCTTCCATTTGTTGTTAATCCAATAGCTCTGACCCAGCTTCCCTTTTATGGCAGTGTTGGCTCTAAGGACGGTGCGCCACCTTGTGGTGCCACATGACTGATGCATCTACCACCATTATAGCCAGTTTCTCCCACAGAGAAACTGGTGGATGGTCAACACCATCTACCTGGCTGATGAAAAGTCAAAGAACAGGACAATGGTGTCAGGTCTGTCTAGGGAGGACTAGGCCGTCTGCAGCAGGACTATAATCACATCATCACTCCTGAATGGGGCTGGTCTGCATCCAGCTGTGACCCCAGATGTACCAGAACCAGCCTCTCCAAAACCTTCACAAAGCCAGAAGTCAGAGCAATGGGTCTATAGTCGTTCAGTGTTTTTGAGCCATAAAGTCTTTCCTCTGCCTACATCCCCCAGAATGCTTTATGATTCTGGACTGTAGTTCAGTGAAATTATCTCTGCTGGTCATATTTCTGGTTAAGATGAACAGTTCGTTTTAAGATGAGGTCAAAGAGACAATGTTATTTGATTCTACTTTTGCGCATTTCAAAGCATTTTACATTTTAATTGAATAAAAAGTTTGAGTTATTACTTTCCCAGTAACAAGCCCTTTTATCCCTTCAGGACAAAACCAGGATTTGAACTCCAGTTTGGGTCAGAAGACACCAGATACTCCAGAGACCAACAATGAAGAGGATGAATCTGAACCTCAGCAGTTAAAAATGGCGGACAGCAGGGTCTGCCTCATGAACAGTTTGACTCTTCAATTGAGTTCTCACCAAGGCCAGAAGAATTTAGTATGTCAGGTCTGTGGAAAGACTTTTCTCTACAAATGTAAACTGAATTACCACATGAGAACTCACACGGGTGAAAAGCTGGTCTCTTGTCAGACTTGTGGAAAAACGTTTCTCTGGCAAAGTAAACTGAAAGAACACATGAGAAGTCACACAGGGGAAAAGCCTTTCTCATGTCAGACCTGTGGGAAAGCTTTTACCGAGAAAAGCAAATTGAGGCAGCACATGAGAACTCACACTGGTGAGGGGTTCTCATGTGAGACCTGTGGAAAAACCTTCATGTGGCATAGTCAGCTGCTAGGCCACGTCAGAACGCACACAGGAGAAAAGCCTTTCTCATGCGAGTTCTGTGGAAGAGCTTTCACTGTGGAAAGTAAATGGAAATACCACATGAAAGCTCACACAGGTGAGACTTTCTCTTGTGTGACCTGTGGAAAAACTTTCACCTTGCAATGTGCTTTGAAGGACCACATGAAAACGCACACAGGTGAGAAGCCTTTTTCATGTGAGACGTGTGGGAAAGCTTATATCAGGCAGAGCACTTTGAGGGACCACATAAGAACTCACACTGGGGAGAAACCTTTTTTGTGTCAGACTTGTGGAAAAGCTTTCAACCGGCAAAGTAGCTTGAGTCTGCACATAAACTTGCACACAGGTGAGAAGCCTTTCTCATGTCAGATCTGTGAAAGAAAATTCAGTTTGAAAAGTCAATTGATTCTTCACATGAGAATTCACTCTGGTGAGAAACCTTATTCATGCCAGATATGTGGAAAAAAATTTAGTGTTAAAGCTCGGTTGACAGTTCACATGAGAATTCACACAGGTGAGAAACCTTTCTCATGCCAGATGTGTGGAAAGACTTTTACCCACCAGAATTCTTTGAATTTTCACATGACTTCTCACACAGGCGAAAAGCCTTACTCATGTCAGACGTGCGGAAAGGTTTTCAACATGCAAAATGGTTTGACTCGTCACCTGAGAATTCACACGGGCGAAAAGCATATTTCATGTCAAACCTGTGAAAAAGCCTTCAACCAACAAAGTCATCTGACGTATCATATGAGGTCTCACACCGGTGAGAAACCATTCTCATGTCAAACCTGTTCAAAAAAGTTCAGCAGAAAAGATCTGTTGAATGTTCACATGAGAACTCACACAGGCAAGAAACGTTAAACGTCTGTCTTGTTCCTTTCTCAGACATCGGCCCATTTGAGAATAAGCAAACATGCAGTAGATCTACTTTTAGGTAGATGGTGACTGGGATGAACTTTTCCTTCACAATATGATTGGAGTTACTGTGGTAATAGATGTTGCTAATATCATTTAGTGATATCATTTTGTAAGCACTCTTGTTTGGTACATTGAACCATTCCTCCTGCTGGGTTGTCAAAAGAATCAGTTGTATGACACAAAGGCAGCTGTTTCCATCCATCCCTCCCCAATAAGCTGCTGGGGAGGGAGGAGCAGCTTTCCCAACAGGGAAACAACGTCCAGAAGAAAAGTCATTAAAGCTCCTTTATTTGCAATTAGTTGATGGTCCCTGATTGATATGGTGAGTCAGTCACATTTGATTTTGTGATATTTGCCATCAAAAATCGTTAATTTCCTTGTAAATATTTCTAATGTACCACCATAAAAATGATAAAATCCTGAAGAGTCTGTACTTAATAAATTCAGACAGAAATGAAACAGGGCTGCATGTTTACACCAAAAATACGTTTTGAATGCTCATGATTCATGTTTGTTTTGAAAATTAATTTGTTTAGTGAAGAATGAGTCTTTATTCATCCCCCAGTGGTAAAAATGTATTTATATCAACAATAAATGTAAAAAGAAAAAGTCAATATATGCTATTATAAAATAAAATAATTGCATAACTGAATCAAAGGTAAACACTTTCATAAAGATGATTAACTTTCATACTTGCTACTTTACCAGAGGGGAGATTTTTAAATCAGATATTTTTATAAATAAGGCTCCGTTCTCTCAGACTTCTAAGTTTTACTCTAATTGTGAAAAGTGAAAATGTTAGAATTATTTGTATGTTTTTGTTTTGCTATAATTATTACGATTAAAAATGGTAGATTATTTTTCTTGGTATCAAATTGGATATTTTATTATTGTGACAACCAAACCTTTTTTTCTTTCAGAGAGTCTGTGTTGGTGTGGGAGAAACAATAATATTGTTTAAGTCTGGAACATGAATTACAATGAATAATAATAATAATAAATTTTCTTCCTGTGTTTGTGTTTTGTCCTTAAACTTGACGTCACCTAAAGTCTGGAATGATGTGAGGAAGTCGTGATTGGACAACTTGTCCCACTTTACTGTCATTTCTCAACATCACCAGAGTTTAAGGACTTCCTGTGGAAGCAGGAAACAGAAACTGATTTATTTTTAGTGTTGCGGTCCGATTAGAGTGGAGCTACTGGCATCCCAACACCGTCTGTTACTGGTGTCTCATGTTTAACGGCTGTTTTACCAGGTTTTTCTGTCATTAAAATTCCTGAGGTTTTTTTGTTTTTTCTTTGTGTTTCTGGATTTCCTTGTGTAAAAATGCTGCTGTATGAATAAATTTGCCTCTTGGAGGAGAGTTCCTGCCTCGTCTCTGAATCTCTCCTTATTTCACCGTTGTTAAGCCGTTTGATATACTTTATGTATTTCTCATTTTTCTCAGCTCACTTCGTGCTCCGGACACCAGCCTCACATCGCCACCGGGGGCAGCGTTCGGCGTGAGGCTGCCTTCAACTGGAAGGTCAGGAATTAGAAAAGCTCGAGCCAGGATTCTGTATTCATAACACAGGATTTTTATTTTCAGTTTGTTTAAATATCCTGACAAAGTGAAAATGATGCACTAAAGTATATGTAGAATATTACAGACTGGTACCATTTTTAGGTCGGCTGATCCAAACAGTAGAGGAGAAAGAAAGGAATTCATGGACATGATAAATAAATAGTATATTGGAAAATACAGCAGTGTTCATAATACACCAGTATTTAAAGTTAGGTAAAAGTTTTTTTCTCAGTTTGAAACTCCTGTGTACAATTTAATAAATCAATCAATCTTCTCTAAGTTTTATCTAATTATTTCATCTACACCTGCTGATGTTTAATAATTACAGAAGCTGCAGGAAAGTCTTTCCTTTTGTTCATATTAGGAAATAAAAGTGAAAATATTAATACTGTAAATAAAAAAAGAACCATTACTCCTTCTGGGTTTAATGTCCATGAATAAATGTGGAACTTTTAATGCAAACAGCTGAAACCAGAAATTTACATACAGCAAACAAAAACACTTCCACTATTTTTTTCAGACCAAACTTCTGTTGTTTCAGGTCAGAATCACCAGAATTTTTGTTGGTATTTACTAAAAGCCTAAATGATAAGAGAATCTGTCAGAGATTTATCTGGATGAGTTGTTGATGAGGATCCGCATAGCGAGCTAACAGCTAATGGTCATCCAGAACATGCTACCATGGAACAGTCATGTGACCGTCACACAGCAACAGTCTTCAGTCAGAGGCCTCTTCATATTCGCTGCAAGATGGACTGCTACTGCAGATCCTTTCTGCCCACAGTGTCACCATCCACCAAGTTTCTTTGAAGATCCTTGGAAGACATGAGTTACGACAAGAGAAAAATATCAGAATTAGATTTTTAAAATGTAATTTCTAAACATACCAATAACATGTAAAGCATTTCAGGAGGCAGAAATACATTTTAAAAATGTTTTAATTAGCATTCAGTTGTATTCGGGCTCCATTTCTCTCCGGCAGGGGGCGGAAATGCACACAGCTGCTTAAAGTAAGTTGTGTCGTAACTTCCGGTGTAGCGGTTAGCTGAGTTAGCTTCTGGTGTGTCCCAGAGAGTGTCCAGGTGTGTTCCGGTTCTGTTCAGCAACAATGTGTTCCGTTGAGCCTCTGAGAGAGTTTATCAGAGAGAGACTAACTGCTGCTGCTGAAGAAATCTTCACCCAGCTGGAGAAAACCATCGTCCGGTACGAGGAGGAGATCGACCGGCAGCGGAGACTGCTGGACCTCACCTGGAGACCCCGAACCCAGCAGAACCCCGCAGGTAGGTCCGGCTGGGTCCGACCTGAGAGCAGCCGTGGCTCCAGACATCACCTGAAATCAGCGAGGTTGCCGTGATGCCGTGATGCTAACTGCTGTCAGAGTGACGTATATCCGCTCATTGTGTAAGTCTGATAGTGAAGAATCGTGTTCACCAATAGAACCGGTTCAGTTTACCGAGTCTCTGCTTTAGAGACTCGGTAAAGTCTCGTCATAAACTGAAAAATAGTTTATATCTGCGGCTGCTGGTGACTTCCGGTGTGTTAGATCAACTGGTGCCCAGATCAACTGATGAAATCCACGCGGCTGTTTGTAAAGGCAAGGTGGCCGCGTTGATGCCTGATCAAAAATACTGCCAGTGTGACGAAAACGGTTTGGAAATGGTTCTGAATCCTCTGAGGAGAAGATTTCTGAAGATGAAAATGATGCTTAAATTACTGGTGTTTACCACAACCAGGTCAACTTACACAGCGTCCTGTTCACATCCAAGCAAGCCAGTTTATTAATATATCACATTTTCACTAACAAGGCAAACGAGTTCGCATGATGAAAATTAAAATAAAACACAAAACACTTTACATTAAGTTGGCAGAATAAAGGGAAACAATGATATGTTTTAATCCAGACTAAAGTGAATGTATTTTTCAGAGCTCTGCAGGTTTTAAGCCTGTTTTTAAATCAGCAGTGGGAAGAGAAGCCAGAAGTTGTACAGAATTAAAGCTACTGGTTATTATTGACTGGGATGTATTTATGAACTAACCAAAAGTCAAACACTGAAAATAGTAAGCTTGTAGCATCAGATTATACCTATATCAACTCAGGCTGAAACGATGAATCGATTATTGATACAATCAACTAATTTAGTTATTGATTAATCACTAACTGGAGTCATTTCCATGTATCAGTGGGTTTAATGTCGGCGTTCCTCTGGTCTCCTCCAGAACTCCAGCATCATTTCTTCAGCGAGGAGCTTCCCACTGAACGGGACAGCAGTTCCAGTCCGGACCGGGACGCACCAGAACCGGCGCCTGATGACGTCTGCTCCAGGCAGGACGCAGCGCTGGTGCTGAAGCAGGAGACCGAGGCCATCATGGTGACTGTAGACTATGATGATGAACCTCAACCAAGCAGCTACCAGCTTCTCTGCCAGAACCGCCCAGAGACCCAGAATCGGAACCAGGAGGTGCTGAAGCCAAAGAAAACCAGAACTCCCAGCGACAGACTGGACCTTCTGTCACAGAACGCAGATGGGAATCTGTATTCCTGTCCCATTTGTGGGAAATGTTTTGCCAAGAACAGCTACTTGACCAAACACAAGAGGATCCACACTAGTGAGAAACCGTTCGTCTGCAATCAGTGCGGGAAGGCCTTCAGCAACACCAGCTACCTGGCCAATCACAAGAAGACTCACAGTGGCATGAAACCGTTCGCCTGTCTCATCTGTGGGAAAGTTTTCACCCAGCAGATCCATGTCACCGACCACATGAGGATTCACACTGGAGAGAAGCCCTTCCCCTGTGCCACCTGTGGGAAACACTTCAGGCAGAAGAGCAGCTTGAACAAACACCTGAGAACTCAGCACCAGAAGCTGGAGGCATGATGGGGTTCTGAACTGGTTCTGAGTTGCTGGCTGGTCCTGGAGGCATCAGACTGCAGTGGGGCATCGACAACTTTCCTGCTTTTAAACTCTACTTCCTGTTCTTCAGCCTCTCTGAGGAACACTCCCAGCTGAGCGGGAGACCATAAAAACCACCAAAAAATATAGATGTTAATCTCTGTGTAAAGTTGGAGATTCTAACATTTACTAAAAAGACTTAGTTTTGAAAATAATGGTGAGAATTCTGAGGAAAAAGTCTGAAGTTTGAGAGTTTGAATTCCAAGAATGAAAATATGGGTGTTCTGAAAAAATGTTGGATTCTGACTATTTTTCAAAGAAGGATGAATTCTTAAAAATAAAAAAAAAGGCAAAATGAATTCTCATTTTAAAAAGTGAATAAAGCAGAAATTTACCAAAAAGGTAGAAATTCTTTTTAAAAATTACTGCAAGAAAGTTTATATTGTTAAGTCAAAATTCTGAGGAAAAAAGTCAAAAGGCTTAAAAACCTACAAAATGTTAACAAAAGAGCTAAAGTTCTTTAAAAAGAAAAGAAAACTGAAGTGGTCGTGGTTTTTGAGGGCGAGCGTTGTGAAGTGATGCCAGGAATCACTTTAAAACCTGCTGCAGGGGGAACTCTGGGAACTCTGGGAACTCTGGGAACTCTGGGAGCTCTGGGAACTCTGGGAACTCTGGGAACTGTGTGGCTCGCTGTAGCTGCAGTCACTCAATCCTTGGTTATGATATATTTGCATGTTTTTCAGACTGACAGAAGCTTCATGGCCGTGTGGACTGTCATGCGTTTCTTCTGTAAATGTTTTGTTTTCTCAGACTGTAAAACCGAATGTGCTGCAGCAGCAGAAATATTTATTCATATTTGGTATTAAAGGTCTGATCTTGAATTGAAGCTCCATGTTTCACATCATAAAACAATAATTATTTATGCCACCAAACTGACTTAAGACCAGAATCATTTAAACCAGGGAGATTTAGGTTTAAACGTATTTAAATATTCAGCCAGAAAACAGAAATTATGAGCAGGAATTAAAAATAAAAGCTTTTATATTTGTGGTTCATAGCTAATAGCTAAGGGAAATGAAAACTGAAATAAAGCTTTTATTTCAGAGAATCTGAAACATCTGTTCAAAAATGGATTTAAATGTTATTTTAAGCAGGTTTCTGAGTTCCCCTCCAGGCCAGAAGGTGGCAGTGGTCATGGTTAAACAGCAGAACCGGTGTTACGTGGATTCGTGTTTCCCCATCAGATATGGTTCCCCCTGCGTCTCCTCGCCGCGTCGCACCGCCAGGCAGTAAAATCAGCCTCTTTTCTGGAGAACTACGGAAACTGTGAAGGGTCAAACCTGCTTCAGAGACGGTGTCTCACTTTAATCACTTTTTGCAACTGCACTTTCAGCAGACACACACACATAAATACTACATATGGTGTGTTATATCAGTACTACTGTATCGACATGTAATCTCAAACTGGCTCTTAATGCTCAATATCAGATTCTGTTGCCCCAATTTAACAGGGGGAGCAGAATCTGATGGGTGAATTTTGGCCACCAGATACTGTTTATGCACATATTCATAAAACATAAAGAATTACTAAAACAAGTCTTTCTTACAGAAAGGGAACGAAGGGAAAAACTGATTTTAAACAGATTTTCACAGACAAAATTATTTTAAATGTTTTATTTACAATTTCCACAAAAGAAGCACAACAGCCTTTCCCTCTATAAACTTTTATAAAACTGTTAAACTTCTAAGGCCTAACATTTAGTGACAGTCAGAAGCCTCTATTAACTATAGTTGTTGTTTGTTACTTAATGTTAAAACCTTTAAATCTCTTTGTATTGGGAATTAACAGCTTGGCTGATTTTCCTTTTAAAACTTCAGTTCAAACATTCAGAGCAAACAATGCAAACTACATTTTAACGCAAAGTTTGTAAAGCAACATATATATATATATATAAACCAGACTCACATATATATATATATATATATATATATATATATATATATATATATATATATATATATATATATATATATATATATATATATATATATATATATATATATATATATATATATATATATATAAATATATATATATATATATATAAATGGTAAGCTGCTACTTTAAGGCCAATTTCAGCTGCTGCATATAATCATGTCTGCACCTCACACACGGCTGCTTGTGTCGTGACGTCATCTCCATTTACTTCCTTCTAGTTTGTTAAACTGTGCCGGGTGAGATTGATTGATTGATTGATTGATTGATTGATTGATTGATTGTAGCCATTAATACAAGCTGGTCTGATCTGTTTAGCCTCCTTTGCTGCACCTCCAACATCTGGACGGCTCTGTGTGTTTGTTGGTTTGCTGGTGGGAAGGAAAAGGTTAATAACATCCACCCCATGTCAACAAACCTCATTTTGTTACGGCTGCTCTGCGTGGGCAGGATTGTTGCTGTTTAACTCAACAAGCCACAGGTAAGCAGCTGCACTACGTTATATTTTCCAGTGAAGGTTTCCAAACTCCAGGTTTGCGGTGATGATGTGATTTCAACATCGATCGGCTCTAATGTGGTTTTATGCAGTTTGAATCCCTAAACTCAAACTATTTGAAAGCTTTCACAGATACAATACAGGTTTCATAAATCACAAACTGCTTTGTTTTTTATCAAATGATCAATTTCAGGTTTAAACTTTCAAAGTGTTTCTAGTTCTGATCTACAGTGAATTAAAAGTTGTTCAGATTCATTAACTAAAAAAATCAAGATGTGAATCAGAAGCTAACTTCAGCAACATGTCCAGGTTTCAGTAAAGCCTGAAGTTCCCAGATGATTCGTGATTCCAGCCGTCAGAGCTGATGATCCATCTCTTGTTTATGATGCAGTTGAATATTTTTCAGTTAGTCTCTCTGGTCATAAACCAGAGTTGTTACTTCAACTCACAGCAGAAACCTGGAAGCTAACGCTGCTAGCCCATTGTTGTTTACTTCCGCCAGAGGTGCAACGCTGAAATGCACCCCAGAAACACGAGACCAAACGCAGAGGATTATGATGTCCTAATCCTCTTCCTCCTCGTCTCCTTCAGATGGCTTTCAGAGGTCAGAGGTCGCAGTGTGTCCCACATTCTGCACATCCGACCTGAAATTCTTATAAAGTGATGTAAAACTGTTAAACTACATACATGTAGCTGTTCATACATACAGCTACATGTATGACATCTGAAAGGTTTCTGTTTGTGAGTTTTGACATCAAACTACTTTTATGATGGAAACTTTTTTCCCAGGTTCCACATACGAAAGGTTTCTCCCCTGAATGAATTCCTGTGTGCTTCATCACTAGATGTTTTACTGAAACCTTTTCCACAGGTTCCCTCTCAGTGTGAACTCATGGCGGTTCAAAGCCTGGAAAAACCTCGCTTCTCTTCCTCTCTTCATGTCAAAAGTCTTTGAGAACTTAAACTGCAACCTGCACTATGTGACACATGTTGATCCCCTCCAAGGTTTATTCTGTTCATTGTTTTTCTCAAAAGTCTTTTAAATTTCAGAAAAACAGTCTGAAGAGATAGGAGAACGTCAGTCACTGTTTGGGAATAAAATGTTTGAATGAGTTAAATAGAACAAAAAGCTGCTTCTAGAAAACAAAACGTGGCTTCAGTCACTTGAAGTCGAATGTAGCTGAAGGGAGACTGAACTCTACATCACACATATTAATAATATCCACATAAAATAAATAAACCTCCAGCTCAGCCTGGATCCTCCTGGTTACTCTGAGCTGGTTCTGTGGAGACGTAAAGTTCATTTCATGTAGCTGAAGTTTTCCTGGCTTTCAGTCGATTTTTCTGCTGCTCAACTGAACTTTAAGTTTAGTTTATTTTCCCTGCAGATGTAACTTTGCTTGTTCAGGCTGACAGCTGAAGGTTGTGGTCGATCTTTGGACGACTTCCTCCCGTCTGCTGTTGGTGAGAAACTCACAAATGATTCCCACTTCTTTTTTTTGCTCCCTATTTAAATTGTATTTTATTTTTCACATTTTCTCTCTTTGTAAAAGAAAAAAAACATTCAGAAGGGCACTTTTTTTTGTCCAGAAGACTGTCTATAGTGTGTGTTAGTAGTAATGCTGTGTGCCAATAGTGCAGCATTTCCAGATGTAAAAGCATGTGTGTATTAACAATTCATAAGTTACTAAAATACCTTTAATAAAGTTCTGCTCAGTTAAGGCATGCAGAATGTATTTTCTAATTCTATGTAAAAATGACAATGTGACTAAATATTTTCTCATCTGCAGTCAAAGCGGCCCGGTGGTAAAGGAACCGGCGATGGTTGGATCTACATCTCTTTCCTCCACACCGACCCAGCTGCAGCAGTGAAGAGACGGAGGACCAGACTGGTCTCTGATGCACATCGATCTAATTTACTGCAGCATTAATGAACTTCAATAAATACAGAAAGTCATTTTATCACTTCACAACAGATTTGAGCCATCATTTAAACACAATCTGTTAATAAACAGATCAAGCAAAAACATTTGTGAGAATTTATTACAGTTTTCATCACATTAACAAAATGATGTGACTGCAGCATTAATCCACACAACACTCAGTGTTAATGCATTTCAATAATTAAACAGAGAAATTTGTCCTTTCATCATTTCACATCATGCATGATTTCAACTCTATTGGAAGAATTTAATCCTTTATCAACTACAAACCATCAAACATGCCATTAATGTTAATGGAGTATTTTTTTCTGGACACTTTGTCCAACTTATGAGGAACATTAAATTGCTTCTTTGAAACAAAATCTGGCCGCATATCAAATTGGAGCTGGAACAGACATCATTAGGACAAGTACGATGGGTGGAAGGTTTCTCTTTTGTGAGTTCTGATGTGGTAAGTATAACTATTTTTATGGCCAAAACATTTCCCACAAGTTCCACATATGAAAGGCCTCTCACCTGTATGAATTCTCACATGGCTATTCAAAATCCGCTTTTCACGGAAACATTTTCCACAGGTTTCACATGAGAAAGGCTTTTCTCCTGTGTGAGTTCTCATGTGGGTATTCAAAACATGCTTTTCACGGAAACATTTTCCACAGGTTTCACATGAAAAAGGCTTTTCTCCTGTGTGAATTCTCACATGGTTATCCAAATGGATTTTTTGATTGAAACATTTTCCACAAGTTGCACATGAGAACGGCTTCACACCAGTGTGAGTTCTCATGTGGCTGTTCAAATTGGCTTTTTGATTGAAACCTTTTCCACAAGTTGCACATGAGAAAGGCCTCTCCTCAGTGTGAACTCTCATGTGGGTATTCAAAATATGCCTTTGACGAAAACATTTCCCACAGATTTTACAAGAGAAAGGCTTCTCACCTGTGTGAGTTCTGATGTGCCTAATCAAAGTATTTTTTTCACTGAAACCTTTTCCACAGGTTATACATGCAAAAGGTTTCTCACCTGTGTGAGTTCTCATGTGATTATTCAAGCTACACTTGTGACGGAAAGTTCTCCCACAAGTTACACATGAGAAAGCTCTCTCCTCTGTGTGAGTCCTCATGTGGCTAATCAAAATATATTTTTGACGAAAACATTTCCCACAGATTTCACATGAAAATGGCTTCTCACCTGTGTGAGTTCCCATGTGGCTATTCAAATTACATTTTTGACTGAAACCTTTCCCACAGGTTACACATAAGAAAGGCTTCTCACCTGTGTGAGTTCTCATGTGGATTGTTAACTCTGTGTTTAATTTGAAACTTTTCCCACATACATTACACTGTTTAGATTTTTTTAATCTGTAAATTTCCTTGTCTTTCACTCCTTTCTCTGCATTGTCACTTTCACCTCTGGTTTTCTCAACTCTCTTCTGGTGCGAGAACATCTGGTTTCCACTGAGTTCTGGTTGTCGGTGATCCGTTTCATTATTAGACGCAGTTAGGATTAATGTTTCCGTCTCCTGCTTCAGTACTTCCTGGTTATAATCCTGATCGATGCCGTCAGCCTCAATCTTTACCATCTGCTGGGATTCTGATTGGTGATCATCTTCCTTCATTTGTTGCAGCTCCAGTTCTTCTGGTTCTACTTTGATTTCAAGTGATCCAGAACCCGTCACCATAAATGTATCGGTCTCTTGCTTTGGTACATCCTGGTTTTCATCCTGACTGACGCCTTCATCAGTCTTGATCATCTCCTGAGATCCTGATTGACAATCTTCTTCCTTCATTTGTTGCAGTTCTACTTCCTTTGGTTCCTCTTTGATTACAAGAGATGCAGAATCTGTTTCTGTTAAGTCATCTGTTACCTGCTTCAATATTATCTGCTCTCCTTCCTTTACCATCTGCAGAGGTTCTGATCCGAACTCCTCTGCTTTGACTTGTGGAAGTTCTGGTTCTTCTTCTCTCTCTTTGACTTTTTCAGATCCTGTTTCCCTGGGATCCACAGCAGAAATCTGTTGTTGGTTGAGGTTAAAAGGAGCAAGAACATCTTGTTTAATGGCAGACATAATGTGACAAATCTGGGAAAAAAGGAGAAACAAAATATAAAATTAAATTTTTTAGCTTAACAGCAACAACAGCAGGTTTTCTGTCTGTTTTCAGCGAACCAGTTTCTGAACCAGGAGCCCCTCAGCTGAAGGAAATCAACATTTTGAAGATACAAATAACGGTTGGCGCACGCTGTTCAGTTGAACCTTTTGTGTAAACATGAGGGCAGACCAAGTCTGTGTTGTTTAGAGTCAAAGTGACCAGAGCAATAAAGCTACTGGTGATGCACAACCTGAAACGGATGGACATGGATCCAGGAACACTGAGGTGCAGGAAGCTTTGAGATGATAAAACTAGATAATCTGTTTAGATGGGCCTCATCAGAACCACCTGGTTCTGTAAGTGAACTCTGAGACTGAGGTCCAGACATTAACTGTCCCTCCAGAATCCGTCTGAATTACTAACAGGATTCAAACCTTACATTTATCCTCAAATGTCCATTTTCTGCCGGCTCTACTTCAGGAGAAAGGCTCGTCTCTGCAGCAGGCTGCCCCCTGCTGGTGGGGGTAGGTATAGCGCCCCGCCTCCAGGGCCCATGCGCTGCGCTTCGTTACTTACATTGAAGATTCTCAAGGTCAGAGTTCAAACCCGCCGTGTTCGCTCTGGTTGTGCAGCTCTATGAACCGCAGGAATAACTGGAGGAGAGTTGAGACTGATTTATCTTTGTGAACAAAGCATTATATGCAGCGTTTCCATCTCTACATGCTGCCCAGACTAAATGCTTTGTCCACTTAGTCAGAGTTAATGTGGAAACGATCTGAAACTCTGGTCCCAGAAACTGGAGCAACCAAAACAGTTTCTGTGTTTTAAAACTCAACAGACAGAAATGTTAGAGCTGCTGAAGCCACATTGAATTAAATCTCAGTTTGTTGCTCATCTCTGCATCAGTGCAGCAGATTGAACTGATCCTGCAGGGCCGGTCCAAGGCTGCATGAGGCCTGGGGCAGAATCTGACTCAGGGGCCCCTCTTGCTGCTAAAACATCAGCAGCTCTAACAGCTTCTGGGTTGATTTAATCTGGGAGGAGGGAGGAGATTAACTGACCAACCTGAAAACAATCAGTTAGAATTACAGTTTATTCATTTGTATTTGTCAACAAAACTCACAGCATCAGATTGTTGCTATGGTAACAAAATAATCTAACTATGAAGATTGTTTTTTCAACTTTTACAAAGTAAACTTGGCAGCTCCATAAAATCTTACATTTAAATGTTAAACAATTTAAAATCTTTGAATTTATGTTGAAACCATGAAATCAAATTCAGCAGCTTTGATAAACAAATGTTGCATTTTTATATCTGTGTTAACATATTAACATTCCTGGGGGCCCTGAAGCCCTGGGGGCCCCGAAGCCCCTGAAGCCCTGGGGGCCCCGAAGCCCTGGGGGCCCCGAAGCCCTGGGGGCCCCATGGAGCCGCTGACTTCATTTGGATTAAACAGAAGTGAAAATAATTAATATTCATCTTAACTTTATGTTTTGATTTGTTGTTTTTAGGATTAGTTGTGGGTTTAAATATCGTTTCACTGCCCATGTTTTCCTCTAACAGTGATATTTTTACATTTCCTGTCTACTTAACATCTTCAATACAGCAACATGGCGGACGCCTCGGCGCCCCGACCGCCGGGCTGAGCAGGTTCACTGGGGGAAACCCTGAGGGGCGTTTTTATGAAATAAATGAAACTCGTGAAAAAGCTTGTTCAGTCAAAGTGTCATTAAAGTTTTGGGCAGCAATGGATGTAAACATGAGTTATATTCATCTATCAGCCAATCAGAGGAGCGGCGACATGCTGCGTTTTGGGGAAACTGTAACCGATGTTTGTACGTTAGAGTTACGGATCCAAAGGGTTGGAATGAAACAACTTTATATGAACTGATCAGTGATGTCAGAAACACGTTACCAGTTCAAATCCAGTAATCAGTTTACTGGATCAGAAATCTAGTAATTAGATTAGTTTTCTTTAGTAATTTCGTTGGATTTCCTCTGTGTGTGTCTGGGGACGCCGCTGCCGTTTCTATGCAACAGAAACATGAACCGTGGAGAAAGATACTCATTTTGTTGCTGGAAAAACAGGAAGTTTCTGTCGCCAAGTCCGATTATTACAAGCAGCTTTGGACTCGTTTCTTCTAAAGTCACTAGCAAATGTAAGGAGTCGCAGGTTGTGGGTTCAGCTGGAAATAAGCAGAAACACAATTTGTCTGACATCCAGGTAGTTTTAGTCAGGCTCTTCCTGTCCTGCGTCTTTGTTAACATCAATATATTTATGGCGTGTGAACGACATCGAGCTTCACGCTGCAGAAAACTGCAAACATCCAGACTAACATGAACGACGTAAGAAACACGAAAACGAATGAAACTGTCCATAAAGTTGCACAACAGCATTAAAATCTTTAATAATAAGATGAAAAACCTGCAGGTTTTCACCAGTGGTCACATCCAGCTGATGATCATGTGACCTGTGATGCAAACAAAGGGTTTCCACTGCACTTCTGCAAAATACATCTATTATGAAACGCCTCATCCTGCTGCAAATCTTTTGATCAAAAACGGGACTTTTCTCAACATGAATCTGAAACATATTAATTGATAGATTTTTTCAGGCTGAAGTTCATCATCAACAGATTCACAAACCCTCCTGGGTCGGAACCACCTGAACTCCAGGCTGAGTGAATCTGTTCACTGCTTAGCAGAGAAAATGAGAAACATTAGAGGGTTAATCTGCACATCAACAGCCTGAAACAACTCCAGAGAAAACGGCTAAACTCCACCAACTCCACCACCAAAAGCCAGAAGACATGAATCCATTCGGCTCCTCCTGCCATCGGTACCGGCTCCGTTAGCGCTGCTGCAGAGAGGAGCTAGCTGTTAGCTGTTAGCTGTGGCTCTGCAGCACAAACAACAAACCCTCCAGCAAGTAAATACTTACAGCAAAAAACACGAAACACCTTTTATTTACTTTCACTGCTCAACAGGAAGAAACATTAATAAAAATCCGACAGCAGTTTATTTTGTTACTTTGGCTGAATCTTGATAAACTTTCTCGTTGTGCTTTAAATCAAAATGAGAAAAACTGACATACAGTGTGAAAGTATTTGACCCGCTTGAACTTTTCAACCTTTTTCATCTTTTCAGGCTTCAAACATAAAGATCTGCATTTTTATTATTTTGTGAAGAATCAACAACAACAAAACTTATTGGATATTTTAAACCTGCAAAGTGGGGCGTGTAATATTATTGACCCCTTGTGTTAATACTCTATAGCGCCACCTTGCTGCGATTACAGCTGCAAGTCGTTTGATTTGGTCTCCATCAGTTTTGCACACGGAGAGACTGAACTTCTTGGCCAGTCACGTTGGATGGAGAGCTAGTAAACAGCAGCTTCTCCATTGGATTCAGGTCTGGACTTTGACTAGGCCATTCTAACACCTGGATACATTTATTTGTGAATCTTTGCTTTGTAGGTTTTGCTTTATGAACGTATGTACATTTTTGGAAAAGTGATGTAACTAACACCTTGGATCACGTGTCTGATATTTTAATTTATCATAACTGCACAGTAATAATGTTGTACAGAACATTATTACTGCTATTGTTGTAATTGTTAATTTGTTTTCTATTGTTTTTAACCCTTTAAGAACTTTTTTGTATGAACCTTTTACACCTGATGCTGCAGAATTCGCCCTTTGCGGAACCATAAAACTGGTGCTATTCTATTTAGTTTAGATTTTATAGATCTAAAGTACTGAAGATTCATTAATATGAGCAAAACAGAGATTTAAACCAGGTTGTAAAACAGAAACCAACGACACGTCGAAGCTCCAGTAAAGCCTGGACCAGCAAACTGTACCTGGAGGCTCCGAGATGATCCGGGTTTCCCAGTAGTCCGGGCTGATGACCGATCTCTTCCTCCTCCGGTGCTGTTGGACGTTTCCGCAGCAGCAGCAGCAGCAGTTAGTCTCTCTCTGATTGATTCTCTCTGAAGATTCACCGAAGATATCGTTACTACAGACTCTTTAACATTCAGCTCAACCAGCAAAGCCGTTTTTTAACCGCCGATAAACACAAAGAAGCCTGGAAGCTAACGCTGCTAGCTCAGTGTTGGTTACTTCCGCCGGAAGTGTCACATGAAGCTCTACCCCAGAAACGGTCAAGTCGTTTTAACTAATGGTAGGGTTTTACAGTGTTTACGTTGTTACCAGGAAACATTGACAGCTTATTAATTAATGAATCAATGTTGGAGAAGTTGCTGGTTTCGATCCTCACTAATCTGGATGATTGGAATGAACAGAAATGTATCGGCGAGACTTTAGAGCAGACTGAAATTTAAAATCTACCCACCTCAGGCATTCTGTATCTGTATTGGCTCTGTATATGTTGTGACAAATCTGAAAATATTAGTGCTGAAACATTAGGATAATTCCTCCTTTGTTCATCTTCCATTGGATAGCTGCTGAACCAGGAGCCCCACAGTTAAAGTATGTTAACACTTAAACTAGAACTGTTCAACTGTTAGAACTGTTGGATGGTGTGTGTGTAACACTGCTTCTAAATATTTGCTTCAAATAGACGAACAGAATAAATGTCTCTTTACATCTTGATGATGCTTTAGGCTCTTATTGTTTTATGTCACCAAATGTTCTCTGTTGAGAAAAAAATAAAACCTTCAGTTTGTCACTGGAAGTACCTGTCGATTATTTCTATAAAATATTTTCATAACTATATAAACCACATGATCAAAAATAGTCCATGAGGCGTCGCCTCTTTATTTTGTCCATGTGCGCGCAGTTTAACCTTTAACCTGCAGCTTTTTGTGAGTCACATTCATGACATTTCAAAGCTGACAGTTAGTGTGGCTGGTTCCTGTTGCTCCTGCTGTTGACCATGAGATGAAGGCGGCCATTAATAACCTGAAAAGATTCAGATTTTAAAAAGAATCAGTTACCTCTCTCCAATCTGGGAGGATTCATGTGTGTCTTTATGTTTTCCTCTCCAGACCTTATTTAACACTAAGAAATATTTCATAAATAAACATGTAGCCTTTTGGTAAAGTTTGGTTGAGTAATTCTACTGTTTAAAAGTTTTGGTTTTCTTACTTTATTTCCCAGGCTACAAATACGTTGGACATAAATACAGAACTACGTTTAAAATATTATGCCAATTTAAACATTTCATTGTTACAAACTAAAAATTTAATACACATTCTACCGCTAATTAAATTATGCAAGTTCAATGTAATCTCACACAATACCTGTTGAAATCATGTCAGACAAAACCATAACAGCCTAAATAACCTACAGTACTATTGTTTTTACATCTAAAATAAATATTTACCAAATAAAGTTGAATGTTACAAATAATACTGGATCCTTTTAACATCAGTGTTGCTCTACTGCCATCTTGTATTTTACTCCGTACGGCTCCTCAGATCAGGATTTTTTTTTTAAACGAAATATTCCTTCTTTTCCTTTCCCCTCATTACTATTCACCTGACCAACAGCTATTTTCAAATATCAGTTCCTTATTAAAACTTTCCATATTCAGTAATCTTTATATATTTCCTGCAATTAATAAAACCATGTTGCATCGTGTCTGTGGCATTATATGAATTCCATAAACCAGTTGGGTGATTCCCAGTCTTAAATAGTGTCATTTAAAAATCTCTGACCAGAGATAAGTTAGAATGATCTCCTCACACCTGCTCATTCCTCTTCTTACTGGAACATCAAATGTTTATTGTATCCTATATGTGGGAGATTTTTCTTTATTTTCAGTTAAATCTTAGAATTTAGATTATTTAGCTTATTTTTATTTGCTTATTTTCTGGTTGATTTATAACTGGAATTTTTGTTTAATTCTATTTATTTAGAAAAAGTCTTTGGGTAGTGACTCACTAAATTAGTTAATTAATTTCAGTTTGGGTCGTGGGTGTTTGACAGTTAAATACGTAGATTTTAGGCAGCTCATTATGGACGTTGGTGGTCATGATTTTTCACCAGTTACCAGTCAGAGAACAGGAGCAGGAATCAGAGCAGGACAGCCAGCAGAATCCTGTGACGCCTGTAACATGTTTTACATGAATATGGAATAAAACCAATAAAGAACAGAATTTTTGACTTTTTGATCATTTTGGACTGAAACCCACAGTGCATCAGGTGACTAATTGAGTTGCATTCACTTTTTGTTTTGATCACCTTTAATTCTTAAGTTTTTTGATTTTTGAATTTGAGTTTAGGACAAATAGTCACTACACTATATAAATATTTTTCATTCCGTTCATTTTGTATGGAGAGTGGAAATCCTTTTTTCCTTTTTTATATGTTTTTAAAAATAATTAAATTCGACTTATTTTTGTTTCTCAATCTTCCTGTGGTATATTTATTAAATTAAATTCTTTCTTTTTTTCTGAATTTCCACAACCTTAACCTTCTTTCTATCTAATTATTTCATATTGAAATCGCATTCTCATGTTTCAAGTTCCGCCAGCTGGAGGCGGAACTTGAAACGTATTGTCTGTTTCTGGGGTAGATCAACATGTGATACTTCCTGCGGAAGTAAACAACATGGCGCTAGCAGCGCTAGCAGCGCTAGCAGCGCTCGATCATTAGCTCAGACTGATGGATACCGGCTGGAAACCCAAATCATCTCCGAACCTCCGGGTTGGGTTTTCTGATCCAGGCTTTGTTGAGGCTTCGACACGTTGCTGAGGTTAGCTATTAAAACTACATAGAGAGATGGGATTATTTACTAGCACTGTAGATACATATGCTTCTCTTTGGCCTTAAGGTTTAGATATTCTATGAAAATATTGCCAAAAAATAATAATAATCAGAGATCCAAAGACAGATATGTTGTTTTTGCTATAGCGCCCCCTGCTGCTTGGGCATGAGCACAGATGACATTAGGGAGATGGACAACTATTTATTAATGTCTGCTTAAATATGCATCGTGTTGGAATCACAGGTTTTCATCCAGTTTACTGACATTAAAGAGAAAAGTAACGTTCACATTCCAGTAAAACAGAAAGAAACCCAACAGGTTTCATTAGGTTGTAGTAAATGTAAAATAGAAAAAGACCTTTTAGTCTACTGATGGAAACTCGACTATATTTAAAATAAAATGGCTGAATATTAACAGTTTTAGATCATATCACTGTTGGATCGTAATAGTTCTTTAACAGAACTGTAACTAAATATTAGTTTGCTGAGATGTGGATTACATTTTTTTTCATTTAAGTTAATTTTTATTTACAGTTAATCCTAAAATATTATTTAAGTAATAAAACACTATGGTATAAGAAAAGTAGATCAACCTTCAGTCATAATTTTTGGACATTGTGGCGTCGCCACGCCACCATATTGGGACTAAATTGGTTTCTGTTGTGCATATAAATTAGCATAAATATAAAGGTTTGGAGTATTCAGTGAAATTAATTTCAGTGGTTATCAGAAATGCACAGAGGTTAGTGTTCTAGGTAAATACTGTCATTTATTCAGAAGCAGATGAATAAATGTATCTGATCTGAAATGGATCCACAGTATGAAGGGAAAAGTGAGTCTGCAAAACCAAGTGAGTCATAGATAGCAGTTAAGATTTCATTTAGTCTACAACTTTCAGTGTCAGCATGATTGTTAAAATCCCCCACTGTAATTATCTTATTAATATTTAACACAATCAGATAAATCTAATAACAGAGTGGTGGACAGTACAACACACAAACATGAGCTGTTTTAGTTCTTTAGGGTTAAATTACATGTTGTGTTTTTCCCTTTTTCAGATTTGCCACAAAATTATGTTTATTATTAAGCCAGATGTTCTTGCTCTGCATTTTATCCTCAACCATCAAGAGATTTCTGTTCTTGACCAGAGGGGAACCAAATCACCAAAACCCAAAAGAGAAGAGGAAGAGGAACCTGAACGTATACAAGTAAAAGAAGAAGAGTATGAATCAGAACCTCAGCAGTTTGTAAAGAAAGAAGAAATGGAAACTCCAATTGAAACAGATTCTGGATCTCTTGAAATAAAAGGGGAACCAGTAGAACTACAACTGATACAAATGAAGGATGATGATCGCCTGTCAGAATCTCAGCAGGTGGTAAAGGTTGAGGTAGAAGGCATCAGTCTGGATGGAAACCAGGACGTAACACAGCAGGAGACGGATACTGTAAAGGGAACTGATACTAAATCTCCAGAACTCAAACAGAAACCAGCTGAACTAGAACCTAACCAAGTGAAAGCAGAGGATCGTGGATCAGGACCTGAGCTGATGGGAGAGAAAGAGGCTGAAGGCATCAGTCAGGATGAAAACCAGGAAGTACTGAAGCAAAACGTTGATGCAAAGACTCACAAGGCATCAGATTCCAGCAGAGATGATCAGCAGCAGAAGAGACAATGTCAAAGTGACAATGTAGAGAGAGGAATGAAAGGCAAGAAAATACACAAAGGTAAAATGTCCAAGCAGTGTAAAGTGTGTGGGAAAATTTTCAAATGTATCAGCGATTTAACTATTCACAAAAGAATTCATGTAGCTGAGAAGCCTTTCTCATGTGTAACTTGTGGAAAAAAATTCAGCCAAAAAGGCAATATGATTAGTCACATGAGAACTCACTCAGGTGAGAGACCTTTCTCATGTGAAACATGTGGGAAAGGTTTCAGTCAAAAAGGTAGTTTGAGTAACCACATGATGATTCACAAAGTAGAGAAGCCATTCTCATGTATAACCTGTGGGAAAGGATTCAATCAAAGGAGTCATTTGACAAGCCACATGAGAACTCATACAGGTGAGAAGCCTTTCTCATGTGAAACCTGTGGAAAAGGTTTTATTGAAAAAACTAATCTGCTTAAGCACATGAGAACGCACACAGGTGAGAAACCTTTCTCATGTGAAGCTTGTGGAAAATGTTTCAGTCAAAAAAATATTTTGAAAGGCCACATGAGAACACACACAGGTGAGAAACCTTTCTCATGTGGAACCTGTGGAAAGTGTTTTAGGCACAAACATAGCTTGGATGTACATATGAGAATTCACACAGGTGAGAAACCTTTCTCATGTGGAACCTGTGGAAAAGGTTTCAGCCATAAAAGTAGTTTGAATTACCATGTCAGAATTAACACAAACTAGAAGCCTTTCCTCTGTCATATCTGTGGTAATCATGTCTGTTGTAGCTGTTTCCTTTTTTTCTGACTGTTTTTTGACAATTTGTAAAAGTTTTCTAAATCAGATCTGAAGCCCTGTGTTGTTCTGGTTGATAAAACTCTTTATTCTCAGGTGGATTTCCAGTTTTAGCTGAGTGGAGAACGTCAAATTTTTTTGTTTTTGTTCTTTTGAGCAGTTTATCAGGAGTTGCATTGTCACAATAAATGCTTTACTTTGGGTTTCCACACATGATGCATGAAGTGAAATATCAAAATAACATTTCTCTGTATTTGCTATGTGACAACCATTAAAATCTGTTAACAGTCTGGATGTTGTGTGGATTAATGCTCCAGTAAATTAAATGAATGTCCATCAACATATCAGTCTCATGATCTATAGAATCACAACTGAATCAAAACTTCTTAAGCCAGGTCTGCATCAGAGCAGACCAGCTGCTTCGATAAATTATGAACCTAATGTGACCATTCTTCCTGCTGGTCTGGATCTTCACTTTAATTGAAGCAACAGAATCAATTTGGACAATTTAACTTCAGAATGGGGATTATGTAGACATCAGGTTTGCTAAGAAGTGAATGCCTGTCAGGATTTGAATTCCTTGTTTGATTATCTTTGGTAGAACAGGAGGAACATATTTCAGTTCCAGTTCCTCTGGAACCAGCTCTGTTTTAGTCAGTGAGGCAGAAACTCTGAATACTTTTAAAACTCGGCTTAAAAAACTTTCCTGTAAGAAAAAATGGCTGAAAAACTCAGTTATCCTGCACTGTCTGTTGCTATGCAGCTGTTTGCTTAGACCAGAGGAAATAACAACCACTTTGAGGCTTATTAGTCTCTTTATCCAGTAAAGAGACTAACGAGGCTGTTTATTGTTTATCACACAATAAACAAACAGCCTGGTGGCCCGCCAGGCTGATAATACTGAAATGTGCTGTCTTTCATTCTATAGGTGTGAAAACTAACTAATAGTGTTCCTCTCCTATATGAAGCTCATAATGCAGCTACTGCTATCAATAAGTACTTTTTCTTTTTAAGATAAGATCATTTTATTAGTCTCCCATAGGAGAAATTTATCTTGGAACCAGGGGCAAAACTGCAACACAACAAAATAAATAAATACACAAAAACAAGAATTACATAAGAGCATAAATATCAGATCGGCAGGACTATTTCCACTCACATACAATACATCCTCTACATGCTACTGCTGGACATCGTCTGGACCGCCTGTCACTCTGTCCAGGCCCTGCTGGTCGGCCATTTATCAGGTTCATTCAGGTACAGATGAATGTTTCAGACGGTTCTATTTACACAGAGGAACCTGAACCTTCTCCCAGAGTTCATATATCTCATATACAGAATAGAAACTTCTGAAAGTAAAAGGCTCAACATTTTTGAAGAGAAAATTAATGAACGGATCTCATGACTTCAGTCTGAACAGCTTGTAGGATTTTTCCAAGTATTTTCAGACAGAAAAATGTTCCTGGTCCAACAGTCGTGGCTTTTATTTGTACATCCTTTGAAATCATGAAGATCCTCAGATTAACGTGTTTGGAGTTCAGATTTTCTTTGAGAATATCTCTAATCTGTCTGAATATGTTTAGTTAAGATTTTACAAGCATTTTTACCGTATGTTAACATCATTATGTTACATTACATCAAGACCAAAGTTTTGTTTGAAACTTTCTTTTCTTTTTAAGTTTTTTGTGAAATTGAATGTGTTTACATTAGGTTTAAGCTTTAACTAACAAAAATTACTGGAATAAACATTTATATAAGTTCTTAGGTTTAGAAATGAGTTTAGGGATGGATATTTGTTTAATCATTTATCACTTCTCATGATTTTATAAAAAATTAGATTTATTGTTTTATTACATTTCAGTTTATGTTTAAAAACCTGTATTGTCTGGATTATTATTACTATTAAAACATCACACTTGAAGATGCTTCTTATTTTCAAACTATTTTTCAATAGGTTGTTCTGCTTTCATTGTCTTTTTTAAGGTTGACTTGAAACTACTAAACACTAAATAAAACACTAGAACTAAATTATAACTACATTCAGATGCTCAAAATATGTAGTGAAATAACATGCACTTAAATATATTGTAAATAACAAAAAATTATATTTTACTGAAGGTATAATATTTTGCACAAATTGCGTGTTTTATTTCATATAATTTTTTCAATGTATGTAGAATATTTGCTCAAATAAAGATTAAAATGTTTTATTATTTCTAGTAGATGATTCTTTCTTCTTTCAGAAAATACAATCATGTCTGGAATGAAAGCTAAAACTTGAGGGAAAAAAACAAACGTTTGCAGCTGAAAGCGGAACTAAAAAGGCCACAACTGTTTCCGCCGGAAGTCTCACAAGCGGAAAAGAGGCACTAGCAGCGTTAGCTCTCAAGCTAATTTCTGTTTATCGTCGTTTTAAAGACGTTTTCTGCTGTGTGAGTTGAATATTTCAGTGTCTGTAGTAACGACGTCTTAGGTTAATCAGCAGAGAGAATCCATCCGCCCAGAACCGCCAGGTGTTTTAGCTGTTCGGTTCTGAATGAACCAACACTGAAAACAGGGGACTAGTTGATATCGCGGAGGAAGCAGGACCCGTCCAGCTCCATTATTTGCGTCGTTTATAGCTATTAGTTTTCTTTCATTTATAGTTTTGCGAAACTGGAAACAGTAGATCAAAACCGGTGTGAAAAATATTCATCAATGACGAAAGAAGATTCTCCGGACTTCCGGGTATTTTATTTGGCTCGGACCCAGCATTGTTACTCTGACTGGTCTGATCAGGTTCATTGGTTTAACCAACACTATTTGTTAGCCAGCATCTCTGTGATTTTGGTTGCTTTGTGCAGACAGAAGGCACATAAACTTCTGTTGTTTTCGGTCAATGACTGAACGTGTCAGATTTATTTCTTACTGTCTTCAGAATCAGAAGTTTACATTCGTGCCCCAGGATTCCCGTTGACCTTTATGACACTTGGGTCAAACGTTCTGGTTTTCTTCTTCAGGAACAAAAACATTTTGTCAACCCAAACCAAGAATGATTTAATCACTATTAGAGGAGCTAATTGGTAAAATACCATTTGGTAATATCTACCATTTTAAACGTAAGGGTCATGTCACTGCAAGGCACCTTACAAGAAGAAACCCAATCTAATCAAACCTTACAGACAGATTTTAAGTTGATCCTGGCTGTTAAACAATGCATTAAGTTTGTTTATTATTCAATTTGGTTAAACGTTTTTTTGACTTGCAGCGTCCACTCCAACTGGAAATGCATGTAGCGACAGTGGAGAGGAAAAGTCTCCTTTAACTGGTAGAAGCTTGCAGCAGAACCGAGCCTGGTTCATTGACCGCCAGCCAGGGTTCATTGGGGGTTTGAAAAAACAAAGCAGATTCAGAATTAGGGCTGTCAAAATAATCATAATCGTGATATAATTGGTACTGGAACATTGTGTTCATATTTGCCTAAATTGTCGTACTTCTCCCAGCAGCATCGTTCCAGTAAGAGCAAGTGGAGATTTTCTGAGGCGGACAGACAGGAAACGATGCAACACTGATGTTTGGGAAAAACTTAAAAAGGTAAGAGAAGCTGCTGTTTCTGCATCAGATAATGAAGCAAAACGCTTGGTTGACATCAGCTAACGCTAGCTGTCTACATGTCATCGCACGTTCAGTTTTTGGATGGATTGGAACCTTTTTCATCTATTATAACAACCTGTAAAATGTTTTTAGTAACAAAAACAGTAAGAAGAGTCAGACACTTTTTTTGTTAAAGCAACTAACAGGTTTAACTTGAGATAAAACAAATATTTAGAGCTGAAATTAAAGGGCCAAATATCCATTATTTATCAACCAATATTTGTTTTTGCAGCTTATCAGGGGAAATTAAAGACACTGAAAATAATTTAATGATCATAACCGTTCAGAGGAAAATACTTACAGTAGGCAGTTTAGTAATAGTGTTACTTAAAGAAGGAATTCACTTTAAGAAACCAGGTAGAAAGTTGCTCCATTCAAATGTTGGTTTTCAAAAACCTGCAAACAGAAACTGGAAACTAATAAAATCAACTCAAGTTTTTACAGTTCTTCTCATTGTGTGAGAACAGGATGGGATTCATGGTCAACTTCTAAAAACGTTATCAGGAGGGACACATGTTGACTTTATTTTGACACAAATAACCAATAGTTTTCTGATCCTAAAAGCCAATAACCAATAATCAATAACATACCTAGAAATAAGAGAGGCTGGTAAACAAAAATATAAATCTGTGACATGAAAAGTCCAATCAAAACAATTAACTCTTTAAAAAACTTAGAACACTGAAAAAAACTATTAAGCCACATTTGCATTAGCTGGGGGCTAGCAGGCCAGGCTAGTTCAATCACCGTTGAAGCTTTCAGCATCAGAAAGAACATTTTCCGTTTTAGAGGATACAGTAATCGATTCACTGACCTGGGTCAGCAGGACAGGTGACGGTAGCCGCAGGCATCACAAGAACTTTATCCCTCCAAAAATCATAGCAGTCCAGTTTTCCAGTAACTTTCATAACCCTAACCCAAACGCATTAAACTATTCTTTAAGCATCAAAAGAGAAACAGAGAAATTCAATAAATCCCCCTCAAGAGAAAATGTGTCTTAACGTCATTCTACAAGCAACGTTTCTGTAATTAAACCTTATTCACATTCCTGAGCTTGTAACTCTTTCTAGTCATTATTTAACAGCATTCTGCTGGTCTGGATTTCCTCAGGTCTTCATTGCATCATGTCTGTTGCTGCCTGTGAAGAACTTCCTGATCGGGTTCTGATAACTGGAGACAGAAACTCCATTCCCGACGACGAGATGCTGAACGATGTACAAATAAAAGAGGAAGAGGAAGAAACAGAACCACAGCAGGCGAGTGATCCAAACGAGGAACCAGAACCTCAGCCTGAGAAAGTAGGACATGTTGAAGTGTGGGTCTTTCAGGACGAACAGCTTCTAGTGCAGCAGGAGACCAGCGTCTCTACGGTGACTCCGGCTTACGGGGAAAAGATCCACAACGAACCAGAACAGCTGCAGATTATAAAGGAGGAAACGGAACCTGTGGAGATTAAAGCAGAACCGGAGGATTTCTACAACAGCCAGGATGAAGGTCTACTTGACGTGAAGCAGGAGCCTGAAACCTCCATGGTGACTCCAACTCATGACAACATTGATCCAGAACCAAGCCCCAACCAGCCGGACCCACTGAGCTCCCCTGAAGAACTGAACCCACAGCAGCAAGGAGGCGGCCAGAACACATATTGTTGTGACGTGTGCAAAAAATCCTTCACAGCTCGTAAGAATTGGATTCATCACCTTAAAACCCATAAAGAGGAGAAGCCTTTCCTATGTCTGACTTGTGGAAAAGGTTTCATTTGGAAATCAGCCTTAACGCTACACCTTAGAACACACACAGATGAGAAACCATATCCCTGTGAACTGTGCGACAAATCTTTCAGTAAAAAGAGTTATTTGGCTCGTCACATCAGGGTTCACGGGGATGAGAGGCCGTTTCCTTGTGACTTGTGTGGGAGAACATTTAGACACAGCAGTAATCTGGCCCATCACCGTAAAGCTCACACAGCTGACAAACCTTATTCCTGTGACTTGTGTGACAAACAGTTCAGCGAACAAAGTAGCTTGGCCAACCACCTTACGACTCACACAGATGAGAAACCTTACCCTTGTGAACTGTGTCACAAATCTTTTAATAAAAGGAGTTATTTGGCTCGTCACATCAGGATTCACGGGGATGAGAGGCCGTTTCCTTGTGACTTGTGTGGAAGAACCTTTAGACACAGTAGCAATCTGGCCCATCACCGGAGAGCTCACACGGGTAAAAAGGTTTATTTTTGTGACTTGTGTGACAAACCTTTTAGCAAACATAGCAGTTTGGCCGATCACCTTAAAACTCACACTGATGAGAAGCTGTATTCTTGTGAACTGTGTGATAAATCTTTCAGTAAAAAGAGGTATTTGACCCGTCACAGAAGGATTCACGGAGATGAGAGGCCATTTCCTTGTGACTTCTGTGGGAAAACCTTTAAACACAGCAGTAATCTGGCTCGTCATCATAAAGCTCATGCAGCTGACAAGCATTATTCTTGTGACCTTTGTGAGAAACATTTTGTGGACCATAATAGTTTGGCTGATCACCTTAGAACTCACACAGACGAGTTGGAGCATCCCTGTGATCTGTGTGATAAATCCTTTGATAAAAGGAGTTATTTGGCTCGACACAGTCGGGTTCACAGGGATGAGAGGCCGTTTTGTTGTGATTTGTGTGGTAGACACTTTAGACACAGTAGTAATCTGTCCGAACATCGTAGAACTCACACAACTGATGAGCATTATGCTTGTGATCTGTGTGACAAACATTTTATCAACCAGACTAGTTTGGCTTGTCACCTTAGAACTCACACAGATGAGAAACCGTATCCTTGTGAACTGTGTGATAAATCCTTTAGTAAACGGAGTTATTTGGCTCGACACAGAAGGATTCACTGGGATGAGAGGCCGTTTTGTTGTGACTTCTGTGGTAGAACCTTTAAGCACAGCAGTAATTTGGCTCGTCACCGCAGAGCTCACACAGGTGAGCCTCTTAGCAACCCGAGTTGTTTGGCTCTTCACAAGAAGACTCACAAAGATTTCAGGCCTTATTCTTGTAAATTGTGCAAAAAATCTTTTAGAAAAAATATTGATTTGATTTGTCACCTTCACAGTCACACAGGTGAGGAGCCATGTTCTCTGTAGTCTTTGTAGGAAACGTGTCCAGCCCTTTCCTGGTGACGGACATTTTGTCGACTGTAGTGATGTATCTCCTAATAAAAACACAGAGGAGACTTTGGCCCCAAACCTTCTACACATTTAAACTGAACTGGTGTCAAACGTTTGTGCAGCAACATCTTCTTTTTGTGCTGCTACCTTTTTAAAGATATGAATAAACTTTTCCAGAGGTCATCAAAGGTCAACCAGTCCTATGATGACCTCTGGAAACATTTATTAATATCTTTAAAATACAGCAGCACAACCACAAAATGTATTTAATGTAGTTTGAAGAAGTTGAGGGAGAAACTTCCTTCATTCTTGTAAATTATGCAAGAAATCTTCCTCAAATTATCGACTTCAAACCCAAACAAGATCCTTGTGATAAAAACCTTGTAGACAACGCCAAGGAAAAACTCAGGGTTAAGAAACCTTGAGGTTATTCTGTTTACTTTATAATGTAGCATTTTACAGCACATGTAGAGCAGAAAGCAGATATTCATGTTCAGCACAGAAAAGATGCAGAAACATTTAATGTTGCTGAAGTTCAGTGGACCAGACGTCTCTGTCCTCAGGGTGAGGACGCTGCTGCAGCTGGTGAAAGAGTCCCGTCAAAAATCACAACCACTGGCCCGGGGAAACTTCTTTGGTTTGGAGAGGAAAGTGACTGATCAATACCTGATCAATACCTGATCAATACCTGATCAGAGCGTTCAGAGTGGAGACGTGAAACAAATCTCCTCACCACTGTGTCTCTTGTAAATTCCCTCCTCTGGTCGTCACTAAGGCTGTTTAACTGTCTGAATGTTCTTTGATTTCAGCCAGAGTGTTTACTGTGAATGCACTGATCAGCTAAATTATTAATTATGACTCTTTCTTGTTAAGTTGTGATAAATAACAACCATGTTTTATCATTTGCCACTCAGATCATCTTCCACATTCTCCTAACTTGCTGCAGGACTCCAGGCAGCGGCGGGTAAAATGTTTCTGCCAAACCAGAGCAGGAGGTTCAAAACGTCTGAATAATTCAAATCGGTTCTGTTGCTTCAGCCTGGATGAAATCCCTTCCTGAATGATTCAAACTCCAGTCGCTCCCTGCAGGTTTTATCTGAGCCGCAGGTACAAAACCCTGGAATCAAACGGTTTAATTTCCTCCTCCTTGTGTGGATCGTTGGATCGGTTCTCCAGAACCTTCATAATCTAATTATTGTGTTCAGGTGCTGCAGCAGGGGCTCATCTAAACGTTTCAGGGCCTCCAGGGCTGGAGTTTGACCCCCTGTGCTGTAAATCAACTGATACGGTTTTTTGATGCAGTATTTGGTTTTTATTCAAAGTATTAACATTTGTCAAAGTTCCTTCTTAATAAATCTTTACTTTGATCACAAGAAACTCTATTTGCTATTCAATGTGTTCAGTTTTAGAAGACTTGGATCTACTAAGTATTTAAAATGTAACTTTGTGAATAAACTCTTATCTTTTTGTTATATTTTCCTACATAACTTTTAAAGTTACAGGAAAAACATTTCTTTAAAGGATAATTCTCAATTATTGCTTAAAGTCCTTTAAAATTCTGAAATATTTTTTGCTGAATATATTTGTGTTTTAATCTCCAGTGAGAACTGATCCATTTTTCATAAGCAGCGTTGAGACAAAAGGAGATAATATTTAATTAATGGATACAAACGTTCAGCTGCATGGTTAACCGTAAACATTCATTTTATAACAGGTAGTTTTAGTTTGATGTTAAGAAGTTTCAGACGTTTATAGAAACCGGTCAGAACACCTGGAGGTTAAAGTTGGAGAAGTTAAAAATCTTCATTCATTCAGATAATTTGCATTCTTATTTTCACCCTGACTAATGTTTACATGTAATCTGTTTCCTAAACTGGTTGGTCTGTGAAATGATGAATCAGATATTTATTCTACATGAAGGGATCAGTATTTGTTCCAGATGTAATCGATTCTACCGAGTTCTGATCAGTTCATGTGTTATAACTAAATACTGTAATCCTTATGGTATTCACTACAACACTTTCTCATGAAATGTCTGCAGTTTTATATCTTTTTCTTTAGGATGGAAATTCACCACAAACCTGTGATAGAAACAGAAACTTTCCATAAGAAAGGAAGAATTTTTTTTTCTGAGTTATTAAAGTCATTTGACAGTTTTGATTGTCTTTGATTTTGTTGGTCTGAATGGTTTAAAGGTTTGTTTCCATCTCAACCTTTTACAAATATAGGACTAAATGTATAATTTAAACATACACCAAATATGTAACATAGTTCTGAAAAAGAAGCATTCTTTATATTTATAAATATTTGATTGTCTTTTAGTATTATTTTAATGTGCCAGAAAGTAAGGAAGCCTTCAGTCTGTGTGGATGGGACACTCTGGTCAACAACCAAAAAACCTTTTTGTTGTTTAGATGAAACAAAAACAAACAAATAAACAATTAGAAATCCTCCCTCTCTCCAAATATTTCCAGCCCGCGGCGGAACTTAAATGATGTGAACTGTTTCTGGGGGAAGTCTACGCGTGAGACTTCCAGCGGAAGCGAACGAGAAGTTAGCATCGAGCTTCCAGACTTCCTCGTTTATCGTCGATTCGGAAGCGGTTTCTGCTGCGTAGCTGAACATTTCAGTGTCTGCAGGAAATCATCTTCTGTTCAGCATCAGACAGAGACTAACGGAGATAAACAGCGTCGTCCTTCACCAGCTGGAAACCCGAACCATCTCGGAACCTGCAGGTATGCTAATGAACGGCTCTGAATGAACAAACACTGGGATACGGAGAATATAATCAAGGAACTAGTTTGTACCGCGGAGGAAGCAGAAGGCTTTTACAAAGACAAAGTTCAGATATGAGAGGTGATATTTCCACTCAAAACCACTATGGAGATTAAAATATGCACAACCAGAGGTCGCGCTAGACTTTTCTGTCATTTTGACGGATAGCATAAAAAATCCGTCATATGCTATTTTTATCAGTCAAATTATAATCATATCAACATCAGCTATTGAGCCGCATTTTTATGCGGTTTAGTGGAACCGAATCCAGATCCATCACACATTAAGCAGATGAACGCATCTGACTTTTTCTCCGTAGTAACAGAACCACTGACTGTGGCCCCGATAACTTACAATAAATGAAATTAAACGGCTCCCCTTTAATTAGCAACACTTCTCCTGCTGCGGTCTGAAGGCTCAGCCTCACTGATTCCTCCTGGTCGCATCTGCAGAGAAATCTGGTTCACCAGTCAGTTGATCTGTCTGATCCAAACCGATCAACTGACCTCTGAGTTTTTGACCCCGTGCGGTCCGGGCGTGTGTTTCATCAGGGTTTTTTTGGGTGGTTTCGATGTTACATCTGCCGCTCTCTTTCTGAGCGCAGGAGGGAAACGTCTTCAGCTCCGTTTGTTAAAACCTCAGGGTGAGTTCAGTTTAGTTCTTCATCCAGCGCACTGCCCATGTTACGGTCTAATTAACTTCTGCAGCTTTATTTTCTGGTGTTCTGACTATATGAGCTACCTCATCAGATTTTCCTACCATAGCATGGATAGAAAGCTAAGTCTGTCTGTTGGTGCTACCCGTCCAAAACTGCTGCTGTGATGTTTACAAAGAGAAAACTGCAGCAGGTTGTGTTAATGTTAACATTATTTCTAATGTTATCCAATAAAACTGAAGTGGAAGTTTAGGAGTTATAGTTAGCTTAGCATTGGAGCAATTTCTATCCATGACGAAACCACAAGAAGATCACTTCCTGTATCTGAATATCCTACCAGTTTAAAATGAAAAGCTGTAGATGTTTGCACAAATCCTTTTACTGGAATATCCTACCTGTTAAAATATTTTAGATACAGGTGTTTGTAAGAATAAAACAGCATCAGACAGGAGAAACAGGTTTTTATTGGAATTAAATTAAACACAGACAGATCCAAAGTATCCGGTCCAGAACTCTTCAACACGCCATCAGCTCCTGCTCATCAAAACGCAGTTAGTTCATGAGGTGATCTTCAAAAAGATTTTTTATTGGTTGACTTTAGTTGCCTCTGTGATGAAGTCTTTGTAAAGTCTGTACTGTCTGCCCATGTCAGGGTGTTAATCACAACCTGTCAAAATGGCCGACAGGCTTAAAATGCTCCCGTCATTTAAAAAAAAACACGATCAAATACAGAAAATATTCCGTGTGCACTATAAATTAGAAGCTTTTTAAACTTTGGATTCTTTTGGATCGGGTCAGAACCGAGTCAAGATCAGATCCTAGTTTCCTAAAAACCAGCAGAACATCCAGGCAGCGCATTTAGATGCACTAAAATCAGCTGTCAGAATATCACAGCTGTTTAAAGGTCATCAGAATATTTGACCTTTAGAAAATAAAGAGGAAGCTCATGTTGGAGTTTCACGGTTCATTCATCCAGCAGCCCATCCTGGTTTTAAGTTAAAAAATGTTTAAAATGGATGCAAAATTTTAACATATCACTTGATAATTATGTTATTGAAAGATTGTAAGATTAATACAGGAACACCAACTATAAACTCTTAAAAAATTCAAACATTTTAAAAAGACTTAAATAGATAAACAATGCCTAGTCTGGTGGGGGCCCAAGTAAAGCCTGGTGGCCCCCAGGCTTATAATACTGGGGGAACCTTGTGTACTGAAACCCCTAATAGGGAAAAAGAAGCTTTAGGTTTTGATATAGATATAGATATAGAGCCGTCATCACAAAACCTTTTAAAAATACAGTCATCAAATGGTAAATGTATCATTTCCAACCTGAAATTCAACTGTAATATGAATTTTGCATGATGATGTGGAGCAGATTTGCAACATGAAGCAGCTGAAGGACCAGGAGTCACAAAATGTGTTAAATATTTTAGACTGTTGTTCTCAACAACCTGCTGTTCTGTCTGACCGATATCATAAAGATCACTAGAGCCGAGAAAACCTGAACACTAAACTAATAACGCTCGTCTCCTTCTCATGCAGCTTCTTCCTTCTGGCCTCGCAGCCCCGTCCAGCCTTCTGCAGGTCAAGCGTTTTGTCCCTGACATCTTCAGGCAGCTTTCTAGTTTTACCTCTGGTGGAGATGTTGGAGTGTCACTGAGTCTGTTCTACAGGTGACTCCACTGAGGGAGTTAATGTTGGGTTAAATATACTTTGGCTGGTTATTAGAGGATCAAATACTTATTTCCCTTAATTAAATGTAAATGATATTTTATTTAAATATTACTTAATTTTCTAATTGATCTTCTGTCTCTCACTGTTGAAATGAAGCTGCCATAAAAATCATAATTATTTGTCACAGTACAAACTTTCATATTTAAATACTTATTTCCTCCACTGTATATTATGGCATTAAGCAAAAAACTGCCCAACAATATTCTACGGCCATATTAGATGATGACCAGGAGAAAAGCCAAAACTTTAGTGTCTGAAGGTTTGGTGAACTTAGTGAAGGTTTCTGCTGAGCTCGGCGCTTTGACTCTCCTCTCCCATCGTTTCACTGGTAACTCTACATCCTGTTATGGGCTCAACATGCAGGATGTGACATCGATCCCAATCCATTCATTTCCTGTGGAACTTTGCTTATCAAATCTCATCATGACAATAACGGTAAACAGGATGTTGCATTGTTGCAGCAACCAATTACTGCCCTTCAACATCGGACTGGTTGCAGTTGTCCCGCCCTCAGTCTGCAGCTTCCTGCAGCCCTACTTCCTGTCTCTACTCCGGACTGAAGACGCCTCTATAAAATAATTTGCTGGCTCCCTCCTTGAAGTGTTTTTCTCTTTTCTGTCAGTTCCTTGTTGTCTCAGGCTGGCTGGAAGCTCCTGCTTGTGTCCTCAGTCAGTGATGTCATCGCCAGGCGGCTGGCACAGTGCATCACAATCTGTAACCTCCCACCATTTTACAAGATTACCCTTAAATATACATTTTCTGCTTAAATGTATTTTGTTCTTTTTAGTGTTTGACTTCCAGTCTATTACAATTTAAAAATCTAAATTTAAAAAAGAAGTTGCTAAAACTTAAAAATTTATATTTGAAAGATAATTTTACATGATTATTTTTAAAACCTATTTTTGTACATTAAAGTAAAAATGTTATTAAAATCTCAACCCTTACAGTGTTTCCAGATTTCTTTTAAATAGTTTTTACAGAAATGTCATTAATGTTCTTCCCTCAGGTTCTCCACAGCATCATGTCTGTTACTTCTGAGGTTCTGCCTGATGACCTCCTCATAACCAGAGAGAGACGGATAAAAGAGGAAGAGGAGGAACCAGAACCACAGATGATTGAGACAAACTGGGAACCAGAACTTCAGCCAATCAAAGCAGAACAAATTCAGCTGTGGGTCTTTCAGGATGAAGGGCAGCTTCTAGTGAAACAGGAGAGCAGCTCCTCCATGGTGACTGCTGCTGCTGATGAGGAAATATTCCACAATGACCCAGAACTGGAGCAGAGGATGGAGACAAAGCAGGAACCAGAACCTGTAGAGATTAAAAAGGAACCAGCAGAATCAGAACCTGTGAGGATTAAAGAGGAACATGAGGATTTCTGCAGTGATCAGGATAAAGATGATCTCGTGGTGAAGCAGGAGCCTGAAACCTTGATGGTGACTCCTGCTAATGAGCAAAAACACCTCAGTGATCCGGAACCAAACAGGAACCAGCTGTTCTCTGGAAACCATCCTGCAGATGTGAACCAACATCAGCAAGGAAGCAACCAGGAAGTTTCAGGATCCAGTAAAGACCTGCAGCTGGAGAACAGACCTCAGGACTGCAGAAATTACAGGGACAATGTGGACATTTCAGAACTAGAAAGGCAAAGATCTGCTGCGTCCTGTTGTAGCGTATGTGGTAAATGTTACACCAAACCTTACTACCTGACTGCTCACATGAAAACACACACGAGGGAGAAGGTGCATTGTAAAATTTGTGGTAAATCTTTCATAAAGCACAGGAACTTGACTGTTCACATGAAAATTCACTCAGGTGAAATGCCCCATGTTTGTGAATCATGTGGTAAATCTTTCAGAAAGAGTTGTGAGTTAACCCATCACCTTGCAACTCACACAGATGAGAAGCCGTTTAGTTGTGAATCTTGTGGTAAATCTTTCAGAGATCGTTCTTATCTGTCCTACCATATAAAAATGCGGGCAGACGCAAAACCGCTTGCTTGTAAAGTGTGCGGTGAATCCTTTTACTCTTCCTGTCTTTTAAGTAGTCACAAGAGAACTCACACAGCTGAGAGGTCTTTCTCATGTCTGACCTGTGGAAAGGATTTCGCCATGCAGTCTAAGCTAACTGCACACATGAGAGTTCACTCTGGGGAGAAGCCGTACTCGTGTAGCGTTTGTGGTAAGACTTTCAGAGTTGCCAGTCAGTTGACTGTTCATGTAAGAACTCACTCAGGTGAAAAGCCATATTCATGTAACGTTTGTGGGAAAACGTTCAGAGTGGCCGGTCAATTGACTGTTCATACAAGAACTCACACAGGTGAGAAGCCGTACACATGTAATGTTTGTGGTAAGACTTACAGGCAGGCCGGTCAGTTCAGAGTTCATGTAAGAACACACGCAGATGAAAGGCCCTATTCTTGTGAGCTGTGTGATAAATCTTTCAGAGAGAGATATCATTTAGCTAATCATCTAAACACTCATGCAGAAGAGAAGCCTTATCCCTGTGAGCTGTGTAATAAATCCTTTCGATGTGGTGGTCGTTTATCTAAACACCTTAAGACTCACACAGCTGAGAAGCCTTTCTTGTGTTTGACTTGTGGGAAAGATTTCACCCAGCAGTCTGACCTAGATGCGCACATGGAAACTCACAAAGCTGAAAGGCCATATCCGTGTGAGCAATGTGATAAATCTTTCAGAGAGAGTAGTCATTTAGCTAATCACCTTCGGACTCACACAGCTAACAAGCGCTTTCCTTGTGGATCATGTGAAAAATCGTTCAGATGGAGTTCCGAGTTAAACAATCACCTCCGAATTCACACAGGTGAGAAACTCTTTAGTTGTGCATCTTGTGAGAAGTCGTTCACGCAGCAGAGCGAACTGACCTGCCACATGAGAACTCACCAATGATGGGAATAATGGAGTTAAATTAAACAACTTTCCATATTTCAGGAAGGGGGTAGTCAAATTACTATTTCAATTGTTACATTGTTGCCATTACTGACGATAAACCGCGGCTGTGAATCACCGCACTGAAGGTTCAAATTGTCATTATCTGCCAGATAATGTAAATGAATGTTTTTAGATGTGATTTTGGCCTGGAAAAGATAAAACGCATGAATCTGTAAGTGAAAAGTAATGTATTCCCTAGTAGCAACGTTGTTCTTTATGTCAGTTACAAGGAACCTGGAATCTCATGAACGTCACATGCTTCAGAAAAACAAGGGGCCATGATGGCGGCGCTGCTGCCAGCGGGCGGCGCTGCTGCTAGCGGCCGGCGCTGCTGCCAGCGGGCGGCGCTGCTGCTAGCGGGCGGCGCCGCTGTCTAAGCCCAGTGAGGCTAGCATAAGCTCGATGTAAAAAAGCTGACGCAGTCGGAGACGTCAACGCTTGGTTTTACACAACGCAGCCGCCATTATTGTAGTTTCCTATTTTTAACTCCTTCTCTTCAGTGTCCATGTATTGATTCAGTTTTATGATGAATGTTTCAATATATATTTTAAAGTTCTAGTAAGACAAGATCAAAAATGCGTTTACAGTATTATGTGTTTTCTAGCCACATAGTATCATTTTATAGCATAATCAACTAACTGTGAAATGTTCGGTTGTTATAAAAATGCTGTATATATCAAATGACTGAACAATTTAATGCCTTGAAATTGGGACTCTGTCACTTTAAGAAGCTCCTGCTCTTTCTGCTGCCAGCAACGTTCCTCTTTTAATCCTTTACTAATATATGAAGAGGAAGCTTGTAAATATTCAGGTTAGCTTTCAAATGTGCATTTACAATATAATGGATCATGAAAAATAAAGGAATGTGTTTGTGGTTATTTTGTTGTTCAGACAGCAGCTGTTTATTTCAGTCGATGGTGAATCATCAGAAGGATAAATTATGACTCACCTGAGTTTAACTGGTCAAAATGTTTCAACGCTGTTGGGATGTCCAGTCAGCATATAACTGTAAATGCACTAATTTAAGAATGTCAGTTGACGTTTTGTAAGTTGGTGGCACTATTTCCCAGCCCCAAGGAGGTTGTGGGTTTGAATCCCAACCTGGGGTCTTTCAGTTCATGTCTTCTTGGGAACTTCAGCTGCTGCAGTCAAAGTTACACCTTCAGGTTGGACTGGAAACCTCCACATGGTGTGTCCTGCCTCTGACCCAGTGATCAGAGGACAAGGTTCCAGTTCCCACACCGATAAAGGCTCAGAGCATTTAGCCCCGCCCCCCAGGTCACTCCCCCTGCATTCGCTACGTTGCTAAACGGTCACCTAGAACGGAGTAGTAGAAGCAAAATATCATCGCTGTCTTGGATAAAACACGGCAACAAACTAGTGACCTGACTTCAGCCCTTCAGGTGTGATGTCTGAAGAACTTTTCAAAAATTCAAACATGGAGATTTCCTCAAGTTCATGATATAAAATAATGTAATAACTGTTTTCCCTCAGTGAGAAAATTCAGATGCACCAGCAACAACAGAAAATGTAGATTAATTCAAAAAACAGTAAAACCAACAGAACTGTTCAAACAAAGGAATATTACTTACTGGAAATATTAGTTTCATAACCTGGATGTTTTTACTTCCACTTTAGTAAATATATGCTGAGATGGTGCTACTTTTACTCAGGGCCGCTGCCAGGAATCCTGGGGCCCCTGACAAAAAATGTAATATTTGCAGCTGCTGTTACAATTTCTTCAGTCTATCTGAACCATCAGAAGCGTCCCGATTTTAAAGCCCTGCTTTCTTTGGTCCAATACTGATAACTAGCACAATATTTACTGCTCATGAATTTTACATCCATCATTCAGTTTGCAAATAGGTTCCTTTAATTTGTTCTATTAGTTTTAGATACTGAAATGTTTCTCCCCACCAGCAACAGTCAGAGGCAACGTGCAAAATACACATGAAGCACTCCAGACTTCTCACAAAATGCTACACTGTTGCATTTTATTCAGGTTGCAGTTTATAACTTTAATAAAAAATATGTTTTCTCCATAATTGTTAAAGCTGTCACCATGTCAGATAATCTGTGAAAACAATCAATCTCCTCCACCTGAGCTACTATTGCTAGCTAAAGTAAAGCAATGTTCCCACCAAAACAACCAATCAGAACCCGGAGGCGGGGCTTAGTGCTGTCAATCATTCTTATTCACTCGCTGCTAAATGTGCTAATAGTGGAGAAACAATTTATCATTACAGGAAAAATTTTTATCTGCTGTCATTGGTAGCTGTGCTAACTAGTCTGAGCGTTAACTACAGGCTGCGCTAACTGCAGCATAGGGATGAGCAACACCATGAGATAGTGATTGACAGCACTAAAACTCTCCGGTCTCTGATTGGTTGTTTCTAGAGAGAACTGGGAGAAAGCAGAGGAAATACATTTTTCACAGATTGTTTCTATACAGTCACAACATAATGACAGTTTTAATAAATATGTAAAAATGTATTTTTCTAAAAGTTACTGCAGCTTTAATTTGACCAGGAGAGGAGAGAGGACGGGTCAGGAGGGACTGGACCTGCTGCTGACTGACTCGCCTGTTGTTAAAGTTCAATATATGAATATGATGCTAATTTCGCTCCTTCATTCATTAAATGTTAGTGAAAAGGAGGCTAACAGTCTGTAGCTAAGCTAACTATGCTAAATGGTTGATAATCTCACAGTCTACCCACCTCAGAGAAAAACTGGGTTATAAATTGACACTCTTGTCTTTTTTCTCTCTATGTTTTGAAAACCTACTTTATTATCTTTCTTAGCAGCAGAGTAACAGCCACAGCCGTTCTTGATTTCCACTGTCTGCTGCTGAACAGCTGAAGCTCCAAGCAGGAAGGAACCATTTCCTGCAGATCCAGGAGGTTCAGGGTGAATGGCAGCATTTTGGTCTGGGAGGGGCAACATTACATTTTACTGCTAAAACAATCTTAGAAAACACAATATGATTCATTTTGTTATTGACAGGGCCCAAATTTAAACATTTTTGGCCTTTTGTTTAATTTCCTAAAAGCCAATTTAAAATCCCAAATAACTTAACAATAGTATTATTGTCCTATGATAAACCTTAAAATATGAAAATGTTTGTTTTTAGAAACTGGTTTTTATTTGCTGGCATCAGTGGGTTATCTTGTTGATTAATCGAACATTGTTCGATTACAAAAATCAAAGAATAGCGAGTTCCGGTTCTGCTTCGTCACTTTAGGGATTATTTGACTGTCATGTTAACCACCTCTCTCCAGCAGGGGGCGGTAATGCCGCTGCGTTCTGGCTTCCAGTACAAACAGGAAGCAGCTCCTTGGCTAACTTCCGGTTAGCTCAGTTAGCTCGTGCTTGTCGCTGTGTCCAGGTGTGTTCCGGTTCTGTTCAGCAACAATGTGTTCCGTTGAGCCTCTGAGAGAGTTTATCAGAGAGAGACTAACTGCTGCTGCTGAAGAAATCTTCACCCAGCTGGAGAAAACCATCGTCCGGTACGAGGAGGAGATCGACCGGCAGCGGAGACTGCTGGACCTCACCTGGAGACCCCGAACCCAGCAGAACCCCGCAGGTAGGTCCGGGAACTGGATTTCAATTGGTGCAAAATCCTGTTTTGCTGCACCTGAAAACATAATTTTTCACCCGGAAGAGGCTAAGATCAGATCACAAAACCTATGAGACATTCTGGCCCAGAACGACCAAAACACAGTTTGATTGCTGCAAACATCCGGTGAAGAATCTGATGAACGTTCAGTGTCTTTAAGGCAGGAGTTCAAACTGCAGTCCTGGAGGTTCGCTGTGCTGCAGCGTTTAGACGAGCCTCTGCTGCAGCAGCTGAACAGAATAATCAGGTCATGAAGGTTCTGAGATCTGGTCCAGAGGTCATGAAGGTTCTGAGATCCGGTCCAGAGGTCATGAAGGTTCTGAGATCCGGTCCAGAGGTCATGAAGCCGTTTTGAACCTGTGGCTCATCTAAAACCTGCAGGACAGCGATTGGAGTTTGACGTCTGTGTTTTAAGGACGTTTCTAATTATTTCAGCTGAATTTGACTTTGTGGAAGAACCTCCAGTAGCAGTCAGTCTTCCAACTAGTCTGAAGAGGCCTCTGACTGAAGATTGATGCTGTTGACATGCTAACAGCTAAATATCCAGGCAGCAGAGATGATCTACAGCAGGGGTCCCCAAAGTGGCCCCCGAGGGCCTCCTGCATGTTTTAGTCTCCCTGGTTTAACTCACCTGGATCCAATGATGGATCTTTAGAAGAACTTTGACCTGCTGAAAGGTTGTTGGTACCAGGGAGAGAATAAAACCTGCAGGATGCAATCGGCCCTCAGGGACCCACAGTGGGGGCCCCTGGTCTACAGTATGGTTAGCTAGCTCTGCTAATCCACCTCGTTTGCTCTTGATGCTCCTTTTTAAATGATTATAAATCCTTTTCTTGGTCGTTTTCAGACTTTTCAATGTGAAGAAGGAGCTCCTCCAGTTCAGCACTGGCCTGTAATAAGTAATAAATAATAAATGTTCATCATCAGGTTAACCAAAATGATTTAGTGAGTAAATAAAAGTTTTGATTAAAACACAGCAAACAGCAAAACCAAGATAAAAGAGTTTAAAAAGTCAATTCTGGTTATTAAAGTGTCTCTTTGGCTCGTTTATCATCAGACTGAGAAATTTTATTTGTTTTTTAACAAAATAATTGGATTGAATTTCCACAAACAAACGACACTAAAAACTACAAAGTAAAATTTTCTCAGTAACAAATTTTGTTTCAGTTGGAAACAGGAAAGTTGACTGTCTCCATGGTAACGGACTGACGTCGACCCCTAGCTGTCCGTTACCATGGAGACGTCCAGGTTACGGACAGAAAACGGATGTAATCCTGGTTCCTCCTGAGCGGGCCTGCGGGACCAGAACCGCTCTCTGGGTCCAGCGGTTCTGAACTCCTCTCATGATTTCCTCTGGTTCCCTCCAGACGTCCAGCAGCGTCTTCTCAGCAGGAAGCAGCAGGTTCTGATGGCGCCGCTGCTCTCCAACCAGGAGACGCTTTCTGGGCCGGCGGAACCAGAACCAGAAACTGTGGACCGGGACCCAGAGGCTGTGCAGGTCAAAGAGGAGCCGGATGATGAGCTTGCAGGTCGGGATGAAGAGCAGCTCCATCTGAAGCAGGAGGCCCATTCCTTCACGGTGAGTCCAGCTGAGGAGGACGGAGACGACAGCAACCTGGACCCGGTCCCATCAGAACCGGACCCCGGAGCCGAGGATGAAGAGCCGGAGGCGAGCAGCCACGACGAACTGAGCCGTGATGAAGCACGGGAACAGAACGGGAAGCGGACGGAGCAGAAGCCTCGGCAGAGTCTGTTTTCCTGTAAGACGTGCAGCAAGACGTTCAGCCAGAAGGGAAGCCTGACCAAACACCTGCGGCTGCACGCCGGCGGGAACCCCTTCACCTGCGTCAGCTGCGGCCGCAGCTTCCGCAAACACTTCAGCCTCATCGTCCACATGAGGATCCACACCGGGGAGAAACCCTTCCCCTGCCTCGTCTGCGGCAAGAGCTTCTGCCAGCGGGGCAACCTGAACGTCCACATGCGCACACACACCGGGGAGAAGCCCTTCCCCTGTCTCACCTGCGGGAAACACTTCCAGAGGAAGAGCAACCTGACCGCCCACACGAGGATTCACAAGAGGAACGCGTTGTGCGTTTCCATGGCAACGAAGGAGGTGATCTGACCAGAGGAGGGGAGACAGATGCCCTGCCCGTTTCCAACATGGCTGCCGTCAGAAGGCGTGGAGTTCCCGCTGCTGTCAGTTCTTCCCCGTTGCTTCTTGTCTCTAACTGGTTCAGGATCTCAGTTTTACAGTTTAACATCGGAGAACTTCACAGTGATGGATACACAACAACCAAACGTTTTCAGAACTACGTTTCCATCGTTTTTATGCACAGTTTGAAGAACAAGTTGATGTAAAATAACTTCCTTGGATGAACGATGATGATGTCACAAAATACAGCAGATTTAAATATCAACAACTTCAGACAGATATTAAGACCCTTCAAACAGTCCGAGCTCTTCCTCACTTTTAGTCCATATTTGGTCATTTCCTTTTGTTCTGGTACCACCGGACCCGGCAGGACCCAGACAGGCCAGCCTGAGCATCAGGCTTCAGAAATGACTCCCAGAACTGGGGTCAGAGGTCAAGCTTCAGCTGCACAGACTCACAGTGTTTAGTTCTAGTTGAACTGAATTTTGTTTTTATTTAACATTTTTATTTTAACATTTTCTGGAAGTATTTCATGTTTTAGGTTATTTTCCTGATGTGCAATTCTTCATCTGGTTTAGTGATCCTATAAAACTTAGTTAAGTTTTGATGTTATTTATCTTTTTGTTATTGAGATCTAACCTTTGAACTCTTTGAACAAACTCCTGTTGGACCCGGTGCTGATCTGAATCTGGTTTTCAGGTGAGAACAGTTTCCTGCTGTCGTCACGTTTTAAATCAAGCCTGAAGCGTCAGAGTGGAAAATGTTTCTGTTGCAACATTTCTTATTTAAAACAGAAGGTAGAACTTAGAAATGTTCTGATTTAAATCTTGTTAAAACAAGAACGTTTTCTCAATCTAAGGAGATTCTGCTGCTGAATTTATTTCCGTTTCTGGCGGTTAAGCATTTCTGCACATCAACCTGATTTATTATTCATCTTTACAGTAATAATTCCTTATAAACAGACTCTTTAAATCAGGGGTGGTCAGTCCTGGTCCTGGAGGGCCGGAGTCCTGCAGCTCTTAGAGTCTCTCTGGTCCAACAACCTGAATCTCCTCCTCAGTGCCGTCGGGTTCTGCGGAGAACCGGTCGGGTTCTCTTGAGTCCTGCTAGTGACCTCATTATGTGACTCAGGTGTGTTGAAGTAGAGAAACATCTAAAGGTTGCAGGAGACCGGACCGGTTCTCTGGAGTCCTGCTAGTGACCTCATTATGTGACTCAGGTGTGTTGAAGTAGAGAAACATCTAAAGGTTGCAGGAGACCGGACCTCCAGGACCTCCAGGACCGCCGGCCCTCCAGGACCTCCAGGCCTGGAGTTAACCACCCCTGGTCTAAAACAACCTGCACAACGCCACACTGCTTGGTAAATATTTATAGTTTTTAAGAACAGAAATACAGAAACTTCCTTGACTGAAAAGTAGAAATCACAGCTAAGAAACAAAATAAATCATGTTTAATTCTCACCTTGCTTAAGATTAAAACCTCTCTTTGCTTCTTTTTACTCTTATTATAAATTATGGAAGAGTAAAATAAAGTCCAGCTCTAGTTTTTGTGCTGCAAAACTACAATTGGGCAGTTGAGGTTAAAAATATAATTGAGCCACAAAATTCCCATTTCTGTTTTTTTTTTTTTTTTAAGATTAAAAATTGCTGCAACGTGTTTTAGCTTAACATCCAACATGCAGAGATTTTGAATATTACATGTGAAAATTAACCTAAATATAAATGTTCTTGGTTATTTAATCGTATAAAATTATTTCATTTATTTGAAATATTTTTTTCTTTCATTTTCTTTGACGTTCTCTCACGTCCCTCCAGCAGGGGGCCATGAAGCCCTGAGATTCCGCTTTCTAACAAATAGCAGCTATGTGGCTAACTTCCGGTTAGCCCAGTTAGCTCGTGCTTGTCGCTGTGTCCAGGTGTGTTCCGGTTCTGTTCAGCAACAATGTGTTCCGTTGAGCCTCTGAGAGAGTTTATCAGAGAGAGACTAACTGCTGCTGCTGAAGAAATCTTCACCCAGCTGGAGAAAACCATCGTCCGGTACGAGGAGGAGATCGACCGGCAGCGGAGACTGCTGGACCTCACCTGGAGACCCCGAGTCAGCTTACAGCGAGCAGGTTCGGAGCCGAGCGGTACCGGTCGGGTTCTGCTGGGGGAAGGGGATCAGAAAGTAAAGTTTATATAAAAAAATGTCAGAATATTACTGGACAGAAACATCATTCAGGCCGACTGGCAGCCGAACCGGGCCCAACCACAGCATCCTGTTAGAAATATTAGAAAATATATCTATATTTATTTGTGACTCGGTGAATAATATTATGCAATGTTGTTTTCTTTTGGTTTTTTTGGACCTTGTTTGAGTGTGGAATAAAGATGAGATGTTGATATTTAAAGGCAGGATTATGTCTCTGCTTCCAGTTGATATTTCTGCTACTGAAGCCGAACTCTGACAAATATATAATTATTTTTTCTTGGTGTCTTTGCTTTAATTGGCAGCTCCAGCTTTATTATTATAAGTATAAATGTTTGCTTGCAGCCCGTTTGGGCTGATGATATTTCAGGTTTGTGTTTCCCGGGTCGAACTTTCCTTTAGCCGCCGAGGTTCTGCAGAACTGACTTCATTACTGCAGCATCTCCAGTCACCTTATAATAACAGTGAGGTCCAACAGAACCAGCACTGTGCTGCTTGCACTGTCCATATTTATGCAGACAGCAGTCAGTCTCACAATGACAGAAAAACTTTCTTAAAGGGACAGCGTCATCTAAAATCATGTTATGTTTTTCCCTGCAGTGTTCTCTTGATTCTTTCATGTTTGAGAAATCCTTTAATTTCCATGGCAACCTGAGCTGTTGTAAATGCCTGGCTGGACCTAGCCCCGCCTTCAAGGCTCAGCTCCTCCCCCTCTCAGCTCCTTCAGACTAGCCAGCAGCAATTAGCAAACAGCTGCTCAGAGCAGTGCTGGTAAAATAAAAACGTTAAAGGGTTAATAATGGAGCCATGTTGGGACAACTTCTTGGAGGCGGAGCTTCAGAAAGAGCAGGAGCTTCTTAAACAGACAGAGGCCCAATTTGAAGGAGTTAAATCAGAAAATAACATTTCTTTAAAGTCATATTTGATATTTATAGCATTTTTATAACAACTAAAGGTAACATAGTTATTTGGTTGTGTTATAAAATGGCTTTTTGTGATTTCAAAACACAGGAAACTGGCCCTTTAAAGAAAGCTGTGGGACATCAAAACAGCAGCAGGAGAAGCTTAGCTGATCTATTATGTCTTCTAAAGTTTTTTGCTGATATTGATTGGGGAAAACTCAATCTGATGTGCAGATTGAGCGAAATGACTGGGAAGATTTTAAACTACTGAAAAGAACCTAGAATGGAGCTTTAATATTGATGAAAAGATGAATTTCTATTAAGGAAACGTTTCTTTCTATTCGACTGTTGGTCATTTTTCTACATTAAGCAGGACTGTTATGGCTGTGTTGTTCTGAATGAAACCAGAGAGCCACAATGAGGAAGTAACACAAATAAAAAGGCCGTCAATTTGTTAAAGAGTAAAGATTGCATTAAAATGGAACAGGTTGTTTACAAGTTGTCTGCATTGTCTGACCTATCATAATGTTTTCTCTCAAGATGGGGCGGAGCTACAGGAAATTAGTGTCATTTGTTCACAGGATATGCTATATTTTAGCACCAGGTCTAAAGTGATGAGGTTTGTGTTTGAGAGAAAAGTCAGATGATCCCAAGAACGCTTTCAGTGTCGATATGGATGTAAAAATCCAACCAGTACTTTACGAATATTTAAATAATTAGAAGTTGACTTATTAAAACTAATATAATCCTTTTGCCGCTGTCAGCTTTATGAAACAAAGAAAACCACAAATCAGTAACTATTAACATTTTTGAAGAGATCTGATGTTCTAGAGAAAACTGAGCAGATTGGAAAGTCGTCAAGTTTCACCTTCGTCTTATTGGTTGTTGAAAGGGTGGAAAGACGCTTGAAATGATTTAAGTGACCATTTCTTTGTTTACAGTCACATTAACAGTGATTTTGTTTTTCCAGAACTTTCAGGTTGTGATGCCAGTGAGGAGAAGGACGTCCAGACAGGTCAGCAGTCTTCTGACAGACAGACTGACTCCAGTTTGGACCAAGAGAAACCAGACCACTGGCAGAGGAAGATGGAACAAAACGACTCTGATCCCCTTCAGATGAAAATTGAACTGGAGGAACCAGAACTTCTGCAGTTAAAGGAGGAGGATGATGAAATCCGGATCAGTCAGGTTGAAGAGCAGCTTGTTCTGAATCAACAGACTGATTCTCTCACGGAGAACGGAGAACCAGAACCAGACGGAGACCAGCGCTCGTCTCAGAGCTATCATGAAACTGAGAACCTAAACCAGAACCAGAGCAACGGTGGAGATAAATGTAGAGATCAAGTTTTGAAACAAAATAATAGTGATAAAACCAAACTAAAGAGGCACAGAGTTGAAAAAAGGGCGTTTTGCAAGATTTGTGGTAAAAGTTTCAACCAGTGTTACTTATATGACCACATGAGAACTCACACAGGAGAAAGACCTTACTTGTGTCAGACATGTGGAAAAAGCTTTATCCAAAAAAATAACTTAGTTACTCACATGAGAATTCACTCACGTGGGGCACACTATCCATGTGACATTTGTGGGAAAGATTTTTCTCGCAACGATGTGTTAGCCTCTCACATGAGCACTCACTCAGGAATTAAACCTTTCTCATGTCAGACCTGCAAAAAGAGCTTTAGTCGGAAAATGTATTTAACTCGTCACCTGAGAACGCACACAGGTGAGAAACCATTTGAGTGTCATGTCTGTGGGAAAGCTTTTATCCAAAAAGATTATTTAATTACTCACACAAGAACTCACACAGGTGAGAAGCCGTACTCTTGTGAGACGTGTGGAAAAAGTTTCAGTGACAGGAGTAATTTAAAGCATCACAAGAGAACTCACACAGGGGAGAGACCTTTCTCATGTCACATCTGTGGGAAACGTTTTATTCAGAAGAATAACGTAGTAACTCACATGAAGGTTCACAGATGAGAAACGCTTCCCCTGTGAGGTCTGTGGTGTGTGTTTTTCTCACAGTGCTAATCTGACTCGTCACATGGCCGCTCACTCAGAGGAGAAACCTTTCTCATGTCAGTCGTCTGGATGAGGCTTCAGCCTCAGGTTGTTCACAGGTTAATAGTGTGAACATTCATGAAACTCATGGCTACATACAAGTTAAAATCCAAAACAACAATCAAAAATAACACACAAACATGATCAATCCAGTTTTTTTGTCTTTCTGCATAAATATAAAGAGTGAAAATAGATAAGACACTTCAAAGAATTTGAGAGTGTACCTGAAGTAAAAGCAGCGGAGGAAACACTGATTCCCTTCACACTCCACTCAGTCGAGACACCATGAACGTGGCTATGAAATGTTTACATCTGCGTTTGTATGAACTGAACAGTTTGTAATTTCAAAATCAATGTTGGTGTTCATAAATGCTGGGAGTTGTAATTTATTTCCTCTGATAACAATAAAATAGTCAAGAAGTTAAAGTTCAGGAACTTTAACTTCAGTAGACTGAAGATCCTAAAACTCCAGTGTTAAAGGTGAATGTATTTAACCGACGTATTTATGTTTCAATATGGAATTAAATGGCAATAAAATTGTTCATCTGGCATCTTCCACATTGAAAATACAAATAAAGAAAAAGATGAAATACATGAACCCTGTAAAAAGTGAAATACAGAGAAATGTTTAGGGTTTGAGTTTGTTTCATTTCTAAAAACTTTCACATATTTTTTGTATTTCCATCCAGAACATTGTTACCAAGGAAACGAGACCAAAACATAACATAAAATTAGTGTTTTGCTGTGAGCTCATCTTTTGTTGAGTATTCCCTGTGAACTTCAGAGGTCAGACTTATTATTGAAGCTTTGGTCAGGTTTTTGGTCAGTTTTAGGATTTAGGACAATTAACTGTCATTCATCGATGTTTATTTCTTAAAACATATTAACACTGGTCTGATTAAAAAACTAGTAACACTGGTTGTCAAAACTGGATTCTTAGACATAATTGACATTAAAAAAATATTCATTCGTGTCGGTCGCTATAAATGGACCTTTTCTGAATCACAACACACAGATCAGAATATCCAGACATGGAAACCAGAACTTTTCTCAGTGATTTCTAGATGTGAAGATGTTTTTTTACATGAAGTTTCCACAACAAATCAGGTTTTTATCATAAAATATAACAATAAATCAACCTGAAAACAGAATACACTCGTCTCAGTTTCTTGCTATGTTGTGTCACAACAAACACAACACATTTATTATTATGCTGTTAATGAAGGAGCCATTTTTAAAGAGTCTCAATGATGAGTCTCTATTCTGTTTTCATTATCAGTGCAGTGAAGCATCCAAGGAGTTCAAAGTGAAATAACTTTAAATATGTTGCTATGGCACTCTATATAATATTGTATCAAACATTAAAAAATTATAACTTATGATGTGTGATGAGATAAAAATATCACAAAAAATAGTTCAGGTTTTATAGAAATAACTTTAAACCAGGTTTAGCTCTTTGAGTTTGATTCTGGATTTCAGGAAATCTTTAATAAAATATTTCTGTTTTCTTTTGACGTTCACATGTTTGAGCTTCTCTTCTGTCCAGCAGGTGGCGGCAGCAGGCTGCATTTTACCGCCGTTACAACAGGAAGCAGTTGCGTCGGTAGCTTCCGGTTAGCCCAGTTAGCTCGTGCTTGTCGCTGTGTCCAGGTGTGTTCCGGTTCTGTTCAGCAACAATGTGTTCCGTTGAGCCTCTGAGAGAGTTTATCAGAGAGAGACTAACTGCTGCTGCTGAAGAAATCTTCACCCAGCTGGAGAAAACCATCGTCCGGTACGAGGAGGAGATCGACCGGCAGCGGAGACTGCTGGACCTCACCTGGAGACCCCGGGTCAGCTTACAGCGAGCAGGTTCGGGGCCGAGCGGTACCGGTCGGGTTCTGCTGGGGGAACGGAGCACGGACAGTTTTCAGCTCAGGCTCTTTATTTCTGGAGTTTATGAGTAAAACTGATAATAAACCAGTCAGGAAAACATTCCCGCCTTTTGGAAGCTTCTGTCAGAAACAAAAACATCTTGATAAAATCATTAAACTGATTCTGGTTCTAAAGCTCCGAGTTTAGATGATAAAACTAATAAAACCTAAAATATGTAATATTACCTGAGATCCACTCAGCAACCTGGAGCTCTAGAAAATAAATCCGGATTTCTAATTTAAAGGCATGATGGTCTGTTTGTTGTTCCTCCTCCTCTTCATGATGATTTTCCTGCAGTGACAAAAAGATATTAAGGGTTAAAATTTGAATTAAATTGGAAACGAGTTTTGTCATTTCAAAACACGCATCAACCTGTCCTGAAGTTTTTGGTTAGCAAAATATTTTAGATTTCTGAAATAACAGGAGACAGAATTTAATTCTAATTAAATTGCAAATAATTACCAAGTTAAAGTATCGATATTAAATGGGATTTGGAGTAATTAAGAACAGGTTATTAAAAATGATCAGTTCTGTTAAGTGTTAACAGGGTTCAGAGTATGAAGACAAACGTTCAGGTCTGCTGATTATTTGGACAAAAACAAGTTTAGTCTCAGCTAACAATAAAAGCTCCTTTTAGCTTTCATCCACTTTAACAGCAGGGGTCCATGTGGGATCGTTTGGTCATGTGATGCTGTTGAGCTGAAGCACAAAGTTAGCTAGAAAACACATTTAATATTGGTTAAAACCTGTTATCTACAGTTACATGAATATTGGCTCTCAGCTTTCTGCAGGGATCCTTTTAATCAGATTAATGAGGATTTTGTTTGTCCAGAACTCTCAGGTCAGGAGAAGGACGTCCAGACGGGTCGGCAGGATTCTGACTTCAGTTTGGACCAAGAGAAACCAGAACAATGGCAGATGACGACAGAAAGAGAGGAATCAGACCCACCACAGATGACACTTGTTCTGGAGGAACCAGAACTTCTGCAGTTGAAGGAGGAAGACGGTGAAATCTGGATCAGTCAGGTTGAAGAGCAGCTTGTTCTGAATCAGCAGACTGACACAGACCAGCGCTCGTCTCAGAGCTATCATGTAGCCGAGAACCGAAACCAAAACCAAAGCGAGGATGGAGACTCCGGGCCAAGCAGAGCTGAAGGGTGGAAGCAGAGTACCAGAGGCAGAGCTAAAGGAAAGAGGCACAGAGTTGGGAATCGAGCTTTTTGCCAAATTTGTGGTAAAAGTTTCAACCAGTTTTATTTATATAATCATATAAGAACTCACACAGGTGAGAAGCGTTTCTCCTGTAAGATCTGTGGGAAAGGTTTCATTCAAAGCTACCAGTACACTGTTCACATGAGAACTCACACAGGGGAGAGGCCTTTCTCGTGTCACATCTGCGGGAAACGTTTTGTTCAGAAGAATAACGTAGTAACTCACATGAAGGTTCACGTAGGTGAGAAGGGCTTTGCGTGTGAGGTCTGTGGTGTGTGTTTCTCTCACAGTGCTGACCTGACTGGCCACATGGCCGCCCACTCACAGCAGAAACCTTCAACGTTTCAGCCACCGGAATGAAGCTTCAGCCATTTCTAATCAGATCTGATTACTTTTAAATGCTTGAAGTTAAAATGAAGAAACTTTCCTGTTACAAGAGTAAAACTCCTGTGTTGAACTTTAACATATGAAATTCATGTACTTTTTATTTCAGGGCAACAAAAACAATGTTTGTCTGAAAACAAAGAAATGAAACGACAAACTGCATGAAATTAATCTGAATTTTAAAAGACGTCCTTTGAAACCAAAGATCAAAGTTTGATTTGTGTTTGCAGAGGAACGGTCTGTTTCTGATCATGTGATGCAGTGAAGGATTGTGGGTCGTTAACTGACAGGAACATGGACTTTAAGCAGTTTGGGAAAAACCCTTTAGAGATAATTGTTTTCTTTATAATTGTGTAAGTTTATTTCTGGATTTAAAATCCTAATTTACCAAATGAGAATGATGGAATTCCACTTCATACGTTACTAAAACACTTTTCATAAAGTTTTGTTCAGTGGATTAATTTGTTTTCCATTAAAATTATGACCTGATGATGGGAGTATTTTAATATGTAAATAATATCAGAGATAATTTCTCGGCTTCAGTCTGAACTGTAAAAAGAATCATTTCAGTCATGAATCTCTGACTGCATGCAGAATAACAGATTATTCCTCTGGTTTTAATCTGAAGCTCTTATTTTGAAGGTCTGTTCATCTGGAAGATTTCACTGGTTTGTTTAGGTTTTTTTTTTACAAAGTTTTTCTACTTTGTTCTGTAGTTTTAGAAAAAGTTCCTGAAGTTTCTCATGTATCTTCATGTGTGTTTGTGTTTAACAGATTTATTGTACTGTAAAGATTTGATCTGTTTCTGTTTTGGTTGATTTAACTAGTTTAATCCCTGGTTTAATAAATCACTCAGGTTTATGAAGTTAACTGATAGATTCACACTTTGATTAAAAATACAGAATAAAGTAGTAAAGAGCAGTAATGTTCAGTATTCAGTTTGTTTCATGTATTCAAAGAAACTAAAGTTGAGTTTGAGTTTCATCAGCATAGAATTTTCTCCTTGTATTTATTTTTATTTTTAGCTTCATAAAAAGCACCTAAAGTTTGTCATTTTAATGTATTTAAAATGTTTCCTGGTTTATCGTGTCCCTGGATCCCACAGCTGCTTTGGTTGGATTTCTCTGATGATTAAAGAGAACATGAAGCAACAAAACCACTGAACTTTGACCTTTAGTTCAAACTAAGACAAAATGTTTTTGATTCCAGATAAAATTGTTTTTTCTCTTTTAGTGATAAAATTAAATCTGAAAGAAAAAAGTTTTTAATCAATCAGGAAATGTTTCTAACTTATTGACTGAAGGCCCTGCGACAGACTGATGACCTGTCCAGGTGACCCTGTGACCCCGCCTCTCACCCGGGACGCAGCTGGAGAGGAACCAGCAACCCTCCTGACACCATGAGGGATGAAGGGTGAACAGAAAATGGATGGATGATTGACTGAAGTCTTTTCATAGTCAGAGCTCCGTTTGTTTTTGACTATTAATTATTGATTGAATTATTCATGTGACTCCTTATCAAATATTCATATTAGAGCCAACAGAGATTCTGAAATGTGGATCTGCTGTTCATGAGAATCAGGACAATAAACTGAGTGAAAACGTTTCTGTGTAGTTTGGTCATTCAGGCTCTTGTGGTCTGAATGACCCAGTAGTGTGTCACTGTGTGTCACTGTGTGTGTGTGTGTGTCACTGTGTGTGTGTCACTGTGTGTGTGTGTGTGTGTGTCACTGTGTGTGTCACTGTGTGTGTGTGTGTCACTGTGTGTGTGTGTGTCACTGTGTGTGTCACTGTGTGTGTGTGTGTGTGTGTCACTGTGTGTGTCACTGTGTGTGTGTGTCACTGTGTGTGTCACTGTGTGTGTGTGTCACTGTGTGTGTGTCACTGTGTGTGTGTCACTGTGTGTGTGTCACTGTGTGTGTGTCACTGCGTGTGTGTGTGTCACTGTGTGTCACTGTGTGTGTCACTGTGTGTGTGTGTGTGTGTCACAGTGTGTGTGTGTGTCACTGTGTGTGTCACTGCGTGTGTTTCACTGTGTGTGTTACTGTGTGATGCAGTGCAGATAAATCTCAGTCTCCTGCTGCTCTCTGCTGTTACTTTGGGTTTGATGTTTTTTTTCTCATTATGAGCTAAAAGTGAAATCATTTCAAATATTTTTTTTAGTACAAAAAGCATCAAATTTGGCATAAAACATGAGAAACTAGAAATTATAAATTATGATTTGTGTAAGGAGATAAATTGTAGTTTGTTTCAATAAATAACTAAAAACATATTTAGTGCTATATAAATATTTAGTTTATATGTTTGTGGGAATCAGGTAATCCTGAAACGTCTCAATCTGAACTCAGAGACTCTTAAATATGTTGGACTGCAGGACGTCAGAGTCCGACTGAATGAGGCTCGGCAGGAGAAAACACCAGTTTAACCATTCAGGGAGGCTGGAGTTTATTGTCTGTTTGCTTTGTTGGAAATAGAAACTTAACCAGAACGACTGAATGGAAACTTTAACTTCAGACTCTTATTTTCTAGTTCTCAGTGGTTAAATTACAAAGTCATGTTTTACAGTTTCTCCTCTTCAGCTGCTCCAGCAGAGAACAGAAACTGGACTCCAGTAACAAAGTGGACGATGTCTCGGCTTTACGGCCCAGTGGAGGATCATGAATGATGAAGTTCAGCCTCTGAGTCTGCAGGGTTTGGCTCCGGGGGATTTTTTTATGCCAAACAAATTCCTGACTAAAGATAAAAGTATTTTAACCCTTTTCTAAAACACAAAGCATCTCACCAGCAGGGGGCGACGGAGCAGCTAGAGCTAAAAGTTACTCTGGTATTTGCAGAAAATATCAAGAAATTCATCTCTTAGAAACATAATAATGGCTCAAAATTGTACATGCTTATATAATTTTTTTTCTTTATAGATCCAGACAATTTAATGTATTCTTTTTATTTAAGGCATTAAACCATCAAAATGTCACATCTTCACTTTAGTTTGACCTCATTTGGTAAAGTTGGAGAGAAATTCACAGATTTCACATCTCATGGATCAGAGTTATAATTCTTTATTTCAGAACAGTGTTGAACATATTCATCATTTCTAATAATGTTCATTCTTTACCATCTTTGTTCCAGCAGGAAGTGTAGACGTAAACACAAAACGCCTCAAAGCTATTCCGCTAACGCTAAAGCGCTAAGAGAACAATTAGCTCGCTATTAGCACATTGCAAGTGGAAAGTCTTTCCCAGAATAAGAGCTTTAGCATAGCTAATTGTTGACATATCTGAGCTGCATGTTCATATTTCACAATAAAACTTCCTGATGTTCAGAACAGATAAATAAAAGTATGTCGATGATTTGGAGGCAGAAACACTCATAGGTTTGGATCCATCAGGCTCTTTCAATGATTTTAACCACATTAAACAGTTTAACACACAATCATCTGAAGCTAATTTATAAATCAGTAAAATCATAAGTGAGATATAAAATCTTTGTTATTAAAATAAACCCTCATATTGTCTCCCTTTGTCTGTAAGTCTAAAGTTTCTTGAAGGGAGGATTCAGGATAAGCAGCAATCACTTCCTCCCACAGACTGATTGCTTCTGTGATCCTTCTGGGGTCAGAATTGCTGCGATGAGATAAAATCTGTTTAGTGTAGCACTTTGCAGCCGACCTTTTCTCATATGGAGAGTCAGGATGTCTCCTCTGGACCAGAAGGAAAAAAAACTAGATTTTACTAAATAATCCAGTTCAGAAGTGAAATAATCTTGGTGAATGTTTGGTCTGATTTATCCTCCCAGAGTCCAGATAATGTGAATTCCTGATGTTCTTCCTTTCTCGTGATGGGAACGAGGATCATCATTCATGGTGATAAAAACTTTACATTTTGACTTCTGTCCTGATTTCTAAACACATCTCTCTTTCTCACCCAGTGACCTTTTAAAACAGTTCACATCCTAAACTCTGCGGCCGGTTTGGACCCAAACTGGTTCTGTTAGAGCCGCTACTTTGTGTCTAACAGCGAAGCAAAACCTAAACTGATTATTCTAAACTAACTCATCTCTGTCCAGACACAACGTTTTTCTTTGGTCGTTTTTAGGAAGATCTCCGTTAAAATGAGGTCAGATGGGAGCAGGCGGCGCTGGGAGGAAGCCATCTGCTGCTGTAGCTCAGCCAGTGGGTCGGCTCAGCTGAGGGCTGCGTTCTGTTCTCTCTGAACGGAGCCGGTCCTCCTCCCTCAGACTGAACACAGACATGTGTGTGGATATTTAGTCAGAACCAGCTTTGGTTTCAGCTGCAGCTCTTTAGAAAATAAGAGAAACTTCATTTCCTCAAAGTCAAGGCTTTATTCTGCAGATTTTCAAAACAGGTTGAACAATGTGATAAAACATTATTCATCATTTTACTGGATTTTACAGAGTTAAAAATCATTTGAAGTGACTCTGTTCATGTCTGGAACGTCATGCAGATTTTATATGATCTTCAGGTTCAGGTCTTCAATATTCACTGATTCTGAGCTGCAGGCTGAATTCCTCAGGTTGGTCAGAAGATTTTCTATTTCTTCAATCAGTTCAGGGTTTCTGGTTCTTCTGATGGTCTTCTCCAGCTCTGTAATGCTTTTCTGTCGATAGTTCGATTCTACCGGGATCTCTGCTGCCCTCATGTGGTAAACTGTTGACTTGCGGCTCTGCTTTCTAACGAAGAATAAATGTTTTGCGTAGCAGCTGTAAAGAATCTGTTTTCTCTCTGGATCCAGATCTTCCCTCAGCAGCCCTTTGTAAATCTGATGAGATTTCTCTTGGTTTACCTTTGAATATAATTCTGCTAGAGTTATTTGTCGTCTAAGAGAAGAGTCACCATAAGCTGCCATCATTTCCTCCCACAGACTGATGGCTCGGTTCACCACGATGCAGGAAGGTTGGAGTTCCTGGTGGTCTGGATAAAGGATGCTCTTCGTGTGGCAGATAGCAGCAGATTTTTTTAAATATCGTGAGTTGGGATGTCTCCTCAGGGCCTCTTCAGCTAATTGAACAGCTTCATCTTTAGAGATTTGGTTTCTATACAGACGCAGTAACGGCCTGTTTCCATTGTAACTGCTCGGAGGTCTCTCCAGAATCCTACCAGCCAACTCTCTTGCTTCATCCTGGATTTGTTCTCCTCCTGCAGCTTTGGCCTCCAGATAAAGAGCAGCAACATATAAGTTACCTGGATCTTGTTCTTTAGCTGATTTCAGTCTCTCAAAGTCTTCAGGCTCTAAGATGATCTGGCGTTTTGTGAGGAACTCTGTTGACAGTATGGCGTAGCTGCTCTGCCACTCCACGATGTCCGGCTGCATCCGGATGGCTCCCTGGAAGAGCTCTGCAGCCTCCAGCTTCTTCTCTTTATTAAACTTCATCAGGGTCCAGGCCTTCTCAGCTAAGACCTCTGGGTGGCGCTCTAACTCAGGTGGAGCTGGGTATCTCCTCATCAGACCGTCGACCTTTGACAGGTAGTCTTCACTCTTCTCATCTTCTCCCAGGTGATGGTGCAGCCAGGCCAGATTCCCAAAGTTCACCATCAACCAGGGACCTTCATCAGCGTTTTTCTGCCTGAAGGTCTCAGTGGCCCGGTTGAAGAGCTTCAGGGCGTCTTCAGAGGAGCCCAGCTGGTACTGGATGAAGCCCAGCAGGTTGTAGATGTGACCCAGCCAGAAGTTCCCCTCATCTGTACCGACGTCCTCCAGTCGGATCCTCAGGTCGGTCAGTTTGGACCTGGAGGATTGGAGATCCCAGGTGAAGTGGCTCTGCAGGGCCTCCAGTTTGTCCTCCAGACTCTGAGCAGAACTGACGGGACATTAAACAGAAGTTAGCCAACAGCAGCAGAACAGCCACATGCACCTGAACCTCCAGCCAGAGACACGATGGGATACTTTGTGTTGATAAGCTTTATTGTGGGAAACACCTGGTTTACAACCTACCAGATAGAAAACTGTGATGTATTTCCAAACTTCAGTCTGACTCAACCTGTTAACACGTAGAGGTCAAAGTCTGGACCTGATCATCAGTCAGGTTGTAGATAGTAGCTGCTGTCTCTGTCTGCTCAGTTCTGTTATCTTTACAGACACAATGACTCACCTGGTTAAGGAGACGTTTTCACAAAATGTTCTGTTAATGACATCACAGCTCTTATCAGCTGCACTCTGCCCTGACCTGTGACCTCTGTGAGGCAGCAGCAGGATGCCCGTCCAGGTAAAGAGAAATCTGGGTGGAGATCTGCTCCACTAGTGAAACCTCAACTCCAAGTTCACTGAAATCTACAAAGAGAGACCGAAGCTGTGATCCAACATGAAAGTCAAAACTCAACCAACTCCAGACATTAATCCATTCGGCTCCCCCTGCTGGCTGGACGTCCGACCCACATCGTCCCTCTGGACGTCCGACCCACATCGTCCCTCTGGACGTCCGACCCACATCGTCCCTCTGGACGTTCAGTCTGTCGTTGATCTGAATCATCAGGTTCTTTAAACCAGCAGATTTCAAACCTCTGATACTCAGAACCATCTGGACCGATTACAGGCCCGTCTCCAACCTGCCGTTCATCAGCACCGTTACTGGGAAACCTGTTAAACAGCCGCTTTGAGTCTAGTTTCCATGGTTACCCCAGCACTGAGACCGGCCTAGTCAAAGAGTTCAATGACTTCCATATTAACACAGAGCTGGTTCTGGTTCTGATCATGTCACTGAACCGACTGGAGAACTGGGTCGGACTCTCCAGTCCAGAACTTTACTGGTTCCTGGTTCTGAACTGGTTCCAGTCCGATGTGAAGAACTGGGATTTCTCTGTTTCAACAGGAAACGTCTCATCCAGAGGTCAGAGGTCACTGGGGTTCCCCAAGGCTCCGTCCTCGGACCCTCTGGTTCTAGATCTTTATTCTCTAGATCTTTCTCTCCCACCGGTCTCGGCAGGTAGCAGACTGGTTACCATGACGACGCGGACGGCAGCAGCTTTTCCTGTAAACTTGATGCGAGGCGTTTATGAGCCAGTGGTGAATTTCTGCTTTAATCTGCTGTTATTGTGACATAATAACTTTATGAACCAAAACTACGTCTCTGTTCTAAAACTCTGCTGAAGAGGAAAACGAACCTAGAAACAATCTGGACACTTAAAAAACAAAACATCAGACTCAATCCATTCGAAGTCCTCTGACTAACAGCTGGAATAAAAATCTGGGTTTAGATAGTTATTAGTTTAGATAGTTATTAGTTTAGATAGTTATTAGTTTAGATAGTTATTAGTTTAGATAGTTATTAGTTTAGATAATAACAGCGGTCGTCACGTCATCAGAACTGAGAGCCGTTTGATGTTTTTAAAGGAAATAGTTCTGGTTCTAGTTCTGGTTCTGGTTCTGGTCAGGATGGGATGTTGTTCAGCCCTCTGTTGTTCCTCTATAAATTTATTGTTATTAAGCTTGAATAATTAGAAATGTTTGCATTTAAATAATCAGAAAGCAGCAGCAGCTGGTTGTCTCACCTCATCCTGCGGCTGGTCGGCGTCTCAGTGGATCAACCTCCTCAGGTTCTCCTTTATCCTGGTCCTGAAGGCGTGGCGGGTCGGTGGGCCGGTGGGCCGGCGGCGTTAAGATGTTTGATTTATATTGAGCTCAACGTCTCTAGTTTTCCCTGTAAACAGAAACTCAGCAACACGTTGGTTCCTCCACAGTTTATTCCCACCATAAACAGACAGAATTATGGGAGGAGGTTCTGATTAGATATGATTTTATGTCTTTATGAGCAGGTCAGGAAAATGAAGATTAAAACAGTTTATCTGCTATAAATGATTCCAACTCACCAGTTACAGTTCAGTTAAAATGATACCGTTTGTGTTTCTGCGTCATTAATAAACTGATTATTGGACACGATTTCTGATGGCCGAAGACTTAAAGTCTAATAAATACCAGCAGAATCAGAATTAAATGACTTAATGTGCTATAATTTACTAAATAAGTTACGTTTGTCCACTTTCAACTTGAGGGCCAACAGAAATCTGCCCCTGTTACTGCAGAGGTTCACAAAAACAGTGTCATGTTTTTGAAGTCAAAGTTATGATGGAGTGGGCGTGCTGTGGTGGCGTAGAGGACAGCACGACCTACATTTGGAGGCCTTCAGTCCTCGACACGGCTGTTGCGGGTTCGATTCCCGGACCCGACGACATTTGCCGCATGTCTTCCTCCCTCTCTCCTGTCAGCCTGCTGTCATATATAAGGGACACTAGAGCCACAAAAGTTATTAAGGAATTGGTTCCCTGCTGAGGAAAAAGTTGATTTATTAAATTTTTTTAGTTGATATTTAATGTTTTAATTTAGTATTTTATTTCAGTTTTAAAGTTTGGGTGTCTCTGAATACTTACTAGAATAAAATGTAGTTTCTGATATTGGTGACAAGGATGTGCTGTAAAGAATATGAAGACAAGAATGCAGCTCTTGCACAGAATTAGAAATAATTTAGAATAACACTGAATCTCAAGGCTTTAGGAACAGTGAGCTCAGATTAAATTATCACATATTGTAGATTATCAACAAATTATCTTGTTTGTACAAATTTATGTTTTCATGTGTGTTGAAAATTATTTTCCTCTTTGACTGTAATACACTCCTAGATTTCTCATGTTTTTCCATCTTGATTATCAAGGTTTCATTTAATACTAAACATACTTGACTACAACCTGTCCAGGGTGACCCGCCTCTCGCCCCGAACGTAGCTGGAGAGGAACCAGCAACCCTCCCGACCCCATTAGGGACAAGGTGTTAGAAAATGGATGGATGGATTGATGATGTCATTTGACAAAGTATAATGTTTATTGCTTGTTTAATTGATGACGGTCACTTTGAACTGCTCAGATAAACTAGACGTAGCATCTGCGGCCAGCAGGGGGCAGCAGAGCAGCAGCCCACCGGAAGTAAACAGAGGCTGGAGCGCAGCGCCACAGGTAGCATCAGGTAGCATCATGTAGCTGCGGCTTTCAGCGGGTTCTGCTGGTTCTGCTAAGTCTTTATTCTGACTCGAACATGAAGCGAACAGAACCAACCTCTGGGAGGAACCTGTGAGTTTACCAGCAGCTTTAATCCGAACCGAACCGGCAGCGGTACCGAGGTTAGCTAAACTTTCTGCGTGACCTTCTGTCTACCAGGTGACCATGTGACTGTGGGCCCGAAGTGGGTCAGTTTGGGGTGCTGCTGTGGTTCTGAGGTGATGGAGACCTGGACCCCGAACCCCCGGGCCAAGCCGTTCATCCCGCGGCAGCAGAGGAGCTGGTACCTGACCTGGAAGTACCGGCTGACCCAGAGGAGGAGCCTCCGGCGGTTCTGTCAGGTCAGCCCGGTTCTGGTTCTGGTTCTGCAGGCAGGATCTCCTTGGGTCACCATGAAGGATGTTTGTCTGCAGAACCACAGCTGTTCTCTCTGTTGCTGGTTTAAAACCCAGATCTGAGTCCAACCCCCCGGTTCCGAGTTCTGACTCAGGTTCGGTTACTTTTAAAAGAGTTGGAGTTCTGGTTCTGTTCGAAATAAATAAAAATCCTAAACCTGCGGGAGAATGGTGACAGCCAGAGGTCCAGTTCGAGTACTGCTATCATACTAATTACATTAATATGTAGAAATGAGTAGTAGTTCTGTTTAGTCAGATATTTTAAAGAATAAAATATAACTTAATTATAACTGAAATGAAATTAGCAAAACAAGCTGAGCAGACAAAATTAGGACAACAAAGCTGGTGTAGAAACAAGAGGTCTCACTTCAACATAAATTAAAGGTGTGCGTCGGCTTTACTTTTAGTTAAAACTAATGGAGGCACTCAATTAAATGTTTTGTGTTAATTTCATGCTCTGTAATTAATCACATTTAATCAAGAATTATATATAAAATTAGTAACATTTTCAATACAATAAACCTTTTGGCTGCTAAATTATTAAATAAAGAGACATATGAGCTCAACAACAAAGATATTTATAGTTTTTAATCGTGTATTCTGATCTTCAGCCAGCAGATTGGAGCAAAGTGTTTCATGAAGCCCTGATCATGGAGCGTATTCAGAAATCTGGACACTGACATTTGCATTACTGCTACATGTTTAGCATTCAGATGCTAGTTTAGGCTTCATTAGCTTCTCTGACATGCTAACGTCTTTTAGCACAACTTGGACACACCAAGTTATTTATTTATTTATAACAGTAATCTGTTATAAATAAATTGAAATTAAGGTGTCAAAACTCCGGCTCTAGTTTGTCCATGGTTAACCTGTTCCAGACTCTGCTCTGGTTCTGGACTCGGCTCCAGTCCGGTCTCGGCTCCGGTCCGGTCCGGCTGACAGATGGACCCGTGTGTTTGCTCCCCAGGCCAGCGCCGTGCTGTTCCTCTTCGTCACCGTTGTGGTGAACATCAAGCTGATCCTGGACACGCGGCGAGTCGCTGATGAAGACGCTGCCGATCAGGAATACGGTCAGCAAACGGTTTCTGGTTCATTACTGATGAATCTGGAATATTTACTACAGATAATTATGAAAGCAGTGAATAAAGATTTAATCCAACAGATTATCGTTAATTTGGCTCCTCCAGTCGTAATGAAGCAGAGGTTTGTGCTAACGTTCGTATTTATTCCAATTTTTCTGACTTCGTTTTGTGGAAGACGTTGTTCCCAACATGGAGACTCCTCGCCGGCCGGCCAGCGGCAGGAAGGTTCTGGACATCGAGGTTTACTCCAGCCGCTCCAAGGTCTATGTGGCCGTGGACGGAACCACGGTGAGCAACCCGCCAGAGCTTCAGGACTGGTCGGCCCGGTTCTGGTTCTGGTTTGGTTCAGAGTTCTAATGGCTCTGCTGCACAGGATGATTTATGGTTCTGCTGTGTTCTCCTGCTGTAATGGATCCACTGGGTTCTGGTAAAGCAACCAGAACCAACTGAGGCAGGAGGTTCTGGAGATTATAAACTGAATGAGAGCAACTGCTGCCCCCTAGTGGCTGAGCTCTGGATTGCTCCTTCAGACTAGCCAGTAGCAATTAGCAAACAGCTGGTGGAACTGCTGAGCTCATTAAAAGAGCTGCTGCTCAGAGCAGCGCTGGTAAAACCTTAAGCGTTAACAGAGGAGCCATGTTGGAACGACTTCCTGGGGGCGGAGCTTCAGAAACAGCAGGAGGTTTTGAAGAGACGGACATAAAACCAGGAAGTACCGTTTCTTTTAATGTTTGATGTTTATAACTGAAGGTAACATCGTTGCTGCTGTAAAATGTCTGTATCTGCCTGGATCTCTGGTGCTGCTCCTGTAACGGGCTTCCCGACCCGCTGCAGGTTCTGGAGGACGACATGCGGGAGCAGGGCCGAGGCGTTCACGTCATCGTCCTCAACCAGGCCACTGTGAGCGCCGCCGGTCACCGTCTGCCGCTAACACCCACCGGCCGGTTCTGATTGGTCCGTTCTCCCGTTCCAGGGTCATGTGATGGCCAAGCGGATCTTCGACACTTACTCCCCCCACGAGGATGAAGCCATGATCCTCTTCCTCAACATGGTGACCCGCGGCCGGATCCTCATCTTCACCGTCAAGGTGGGCGTGTCCGTCGGGGAGGGCGGGATTTCTGTGTGCGGTTCTGCTGACCGGGCCGGTTCTGTCGGACAGGACGAGGGAACGTTTCACCTGAAGGACGCAGCCAAGAACCTGCTGAAGAGCCTGGGCAGCCAGGCGGCGCTGGGCCTGAGCTGGAGGGACATGTGGACCCTGGTGGTGAAGAAAGGAGGTCAGACGGTTCCGCTTCTGGTTCTGGTTCCGCTTCTGGTTCTGGTTCTGGTTCTGGGTCTGGTTCTCGTTCTGGAGCCCAGTCTGTTAAAAATACACCAGTATTCAGATTTTAAACCCTTCAAATTCCTTTTTTTTTTTTTCTGTGAAAACTGAAATTTTTAGTCAGGGATTATTTTAGGGACAGTAATTTGAAAGTATTTTTGTTTGACTTTTATTTCATTTACAGGAGAAATTTGATAAACAAAATTAGAAACAGCAGCAAAACAAGCAAGAAACTTGATTAAAGGATCTAATAAAATATGAGCTAAAATGGTCTTAATGTTGAGAAATGTTCTCATTACGTTTTCTGACTTTTAGCAAATATAAATAACTTTGATTCTGACTGACCTGAAACAAGGACAGTTCGATTGGATTTAACTTCAGGCAGTTGCTGCATTTCCATTACAAATATGTCCAAAACTTAATAACTCTTCATATTTAGCTAATTTCACAAATGCTGTGTTTCCAGTAAAGAAGAAATGCTATTAAAATCACACATGAATAAGTTTTTTCATAAAATAAGTCATTAAAACATGCGGCTCCATCCTCCTCCAAATACTTCCTGTTCTCGTCTTCTTTGTGGTTTCTGCCAGTAGAAACATCCAGCTGTTGATCATGAGAGTCATGATGAGAAAAAATTGTTTCCATTGCAAATTTCTGAGATTAACTGATTTTGATACGGCTCAAAAAAACCACATCATCCTGGCGCCAAACTTTCTATCAAAAGCTAAGAGTTTTTGAAGTCTCCGTGTTTCCAGGTCAGGAATTTTTGCTCCGTGTTTCCAGGTCAGGTGTACGGAGAGAAGCACTCCAAGTCTCCGGCTCTATCCACGTGGGGCGACCCGGTTCTGCTGAAGACCGAGGTCCAGCTCACCGCCGCTGAAGGTATCCGAGCCGCAAAACATCCTCATATTTCTAAAGTAGAGATGCAAAATATTAAACAGTCCAATAAAACTGGACTGATCTTAAATATTCATTTCTATCTGGTTTCTGTTTTTGTTTCTGAGGAGGTCGTGTGACCTTTGGTTGGTCAGCGACCTTTGGTTGGTCATGTGACCTTTGGTTGGTCGTGTGACCTTTGGTTGGTCAGCGACCTTTGGTTGGTCATGTGACCTTTGGTTGGTCGTGTGACCTTTGGTTGGTCAGCGACCTTTGGTTGGTCAGCGACAGCGATGCAGCATTGCAGGATGTGAAGCGCAGATATTTTACTGTCTAAGTTAAACTGATCCTCTCCTCTTATTGGTCGAGTATTTTTTAGTAGCTCAGCTGATGAAATCTGTTAGCTGCTAGCTGTTAGCTGCTACGCTCACACTGCAGAGAAATGAGACCCTAAAGAAACAAGCTGTGCAGCAAGTTTGCAGCCGGACTCTGCTGGATCTGTCCTGAGAGAACCAGCCGACCTGCAGAAAGCCTCCTTCTGTCTCTGACCTGTCAGTGGTTCTGCAGAGGCCGAGTGCCACTGGGCCGACACGGAGCTCAACCGGAGGAGGAAGCTGTTCTGCAGCAAGGTGGAGGGATACGGCAGCATCTGCAGCTGCAAAGACCCAGCGCCCATCGAGTTCAACCCCGACCCGGTGAGTCGCCGCACTGATCACAGAACCAGAACCAGCCTCAGATCGCAGCTGTTGGTTTAAATCACGTTCAGTGGCGCAGCGCCGCCCCCTGCTGGCTGAGACCTGAACCCTCAGCATTCTCTAGCACTCAGTCTGGTGTTGCTTCTCTGTTTTCATCTGATAACTTCTAGTTACATCTGATCTGGTTGATCCAGTTAAATGTCGTCTGCTGGCTCCCAGTAAAACCAGTTAAATCTGATCTCTGCTTGCAGCTTCCCAGTAACAACGTCTTCAATGTCCCAGTGGCCGTCATCGCTGGGAACCGCCCCAACTACCTGTATCGGTGAGACCCGTTTCCAGACACTGCTGGTTAAAAAAGGACCTGGTATGAAGAAAACCAGAACTTTTATTTTGAAGGGTATAGCTGGAGCTTCCTGTCTGCTTGCAGGATGCTACGCTCGCTGCTCTCTGCCCACGGAGTCAACCCGCAGATGATCACCGTCTTCATCGACGGATACTACGAGGTTCAGACGCTCGGCTTCAGCTTCCCACCTGCATGATGCTGCCACCGCCAGGCCAGAGCCTCCCTCTAACCGCTGTGTGTCTGCTCCAGGAGCCCATGGATGTGGTGGAGCTTTTCGGGTTGAGGGGCGTCCAGCACACGCCCATCAGCATCAAGAACGCCCGCGTCTCCCAGGTAACCAGAGCTCCCAGTTACACCAGAGCTCCCAGTAAGACAGGAAATAAAAGTAATAAATATCATATAACATTGAATTGAAACAGTCTTTTTCAGATTGTTTTTGTTTTAAACCCCAAAGTTTGGAAAAGTTTTCAAACTGACCTTGAAAATGCTTGAAAGGTTCTTGAATCTTCCAGTTTGCACGTTGCTGTGACCGGCTGGTTTCCTGTTGTTTCAGCACTACAAGGCGAGTCTGACGGCGACCTTTAACCTTCACCCTGTGAGTCTCTGCATCGACGCTCCATCATGGTTCTGACCGGGTCCGGTCTCATGACAGAACCTTCTCTGTGTTTGGACAGGATGCCGGGTTCGCCGTGGTTCTGGAAGAGGACCTGGACATCTCTGTGGACTTCTTCAGGTTCTGTTCAGCTGAACTCTGACGTAAACCCAACCGGGTTTCCTGTAAATATCATCTGCATTCTGCTGCGTGGCCACTAGGTGGCGGGGGTTGCAGAATTAGGTTTTCAGACAGACCAGAGTTAGAGAAACAGCACAAATAAATCTGAAACTGCAGAGTGGATGGGTGTGGCTAAACGGAGATGGGCGTGGCTAATCTGAAAGGGGCGTGGCTAAACGGAGGTTCACTTTCCACTGTAAACATACAGCCAGATATTATTGCAGGGTGTCCGCTCATCTTGAAAATATTTTCAAATGTTTTGAACTTATGTATGTAAAATCAAGGCCTTTAAATGTCTTAAATTAATTTAAAAACTCTAAGTTGGTATGTCAGTCAAAGGTCTTGAATTTTGTTCTTGCTGGAGTTTTCTGTCAGGCAGATGTTTAAATTGTGCTCTAACATCTTCATAGTGTTCTGTGCATGATGTCTGCCATCCTTAAAAAGTCTTAAATTAATCTACTTAAAATTAAGGTCTTAAAATGTCTTAAATTCATTGGGCTAAACAATCATTAATTCATTAGTTGGCCTTAAATACATTAATCACATGTCTTATATCTTATTGTGGTAGAACTATTCAATCTTATATATTATATGTAAGACTTTTCTGTCCCCTTGTCTCACCCCTGTCCCTCCCATCTGACCCCTGTCCTTCCCATCTGACCCCTGTCCCTCCCATCTGACCTCTGTCTGACCCCTGTTCCTCCCGTCTGACCCCGGTCCCTCCCATCTGACCCCTGTCCCTCCCATCTGACCCCTGTCCTTCCCATCTGACCCCTGTCCCTCCCGTCTGACCCCTGTCCCTCTGTCTGACCCCTGTCCGTTTCCTGACAGCTTCCTGAGTCAGACCATCCACCTGTTGGACCAGGACGACAGCCTGTACTGCATCTCAGCCTGGAATGACCAGGTCAGTCCCGACAGTGTTCCAGGTGTTCAGTTCCAGGTGTTCAGTTCCAGGTGTTCAGTTCCAGGTGTTCAGTTCCAGGTGTTCAGTTCCAGGTGTTCAGTTCCAGGTGTTCAGTTCCAGGTGCTGTCTGTGGGCAGGAAGGATCTCCAGTAGCAGTCAGTCTCAACAAATCTGAAAAGGCCTCTGACTGGAGTCTGTGGTTTTATAACAACCTCATGACCAGAATGACATGTTACGGATCACTATCCAATATTCCACAAGAAAATGTCCTGGATGACTCTGTCACTGCTGATCCACCTCCTTTGCTTTTGCCGTTCCTCTTTGAATCTTTGTGTGTCATCACCTGGAGTCCAGGTGTGTTAAACCTTTGCTTGGTTTGTGAGCAGGGCTATGAACACACAGCGGAGGACCCCGCCCTCCTCTACCGGGTGGAGAGCATGCCCGGCCTGGGCTGGGTGCTGAAGAAGAGCATCTACAAGGACGAGCTGGAGCCAAAATGGCCGACCCCCGAAAAGGTCTCGAACATTGAGACAGAAAAATTAACGGACAGATGTAAAAATATTCACTTTTAGGGATGAGTTATATGGACTTAAAGATTTACAAGCTTCTGGTTTTGATATTTTGTTGTAATTTTGTGATGATGAAAATAATGTTTTTAATAATTATTTCTTATTTTTTATGCAACTGTATGACTTACATGAAAATCATATCAATATCTTACTTTAAAATTTATTGATGTTTATTGATACACCATTATTGAACAATGGAGGAAACACTTTAAAATAATATTCTTGACATTACAGTAGTTTGGGTTATTTTTAAAATTATTTAGTGGAATTTTTGTGACGAGGGGGAATAAGATCAAATCTTATTAGAAATTTATTATGGTAAATGATAAACGATTCAATAAATGTCCATGTCTGATCTACAAATCAGAGAAGACATATTTAAAAACTGAATCTGAATGCAAATGTATTAATAAATCTAATCTGACAGCTTT